>NW_026705050.1:0-367154 GCF_029867415.1 Vicia villosa
ATAAGCCAATGAAAAATTTAGTTCAGTTAGTAAAAAATCGACTCATATTCTTTAAAATTGAAATTTTGTTTGCTTGGGGTATCAAAACTTGGTATGGGAGGTGTAATTAGTTCTTCTTTCAATCGTCAAAAGAGATTTTGTTTGATAAGTTTCTTAATACTTTCATTCACATTGAAAAGTTAGCATGTCCATATTTATATTTGTCATCCTTTAATGATGATGTTATTATTTTTATATTCTTAAAAAGATTATTTTGAAATTTCTTTTTGCGTTTATCGGAGATTTTAAAAAAATATTAAAATTTTCTGAAATTTTTCAGAAAAAATTATCTAATTTTTTAAAAAATCTGATAGTGCATTTTCAAAGAGAAAAACAAAATTTTTTTACACTACCGAAAACTTGAAATTTTTAGTAAAGATCAGAAAATTTCAGTATATTTTTAAAATATTCTATAGAATATAATTTTTTTTTCAAAACTTTATAAATAAATTATTGAAATTTTGATATGTTATCGGAAATTTCGTTCTTGACCACTTTCAAATTTATTCATGAGTATTTTTGAAATATAATGGAAAATGGGAGGTGCTAGGTAAAATTTGAAGGACAGCAAATAAAACTATCTATTAAGAAGCATCCTAACTCTATTTCATGCCTCACAAAATGTTGAATCAAGACTCAAGAGGACTAAGATATTGACTATTGATAATATTGATAAGAAGTGAATTAGTAAGACAAAAATGGATCTTTATAACACATAAAACAAGCCATACAAATTTGAATAAACATTTGCCTCACATTACATGCATGATATCTTAATTGATTAGTAAGAATAGTATTTTGATAGTGACAAAATAATTGTTCCTAGAATTAGTCAATGCTTAACAACTTTGAAGCTCGTAAGAAAATTCTTTCTCCATTTCTTAGCTACAAAGCATCCTTAACTATATATACACAAAAATACTTCAACCAAATCATACATCTTCAACATTTCTTCTACCATTTTTGTAAAAGAAAAACACCAAATTTCTAATATGGTCAGTCATAATTCACTCCTCCCTCTTTGATTTTATATAGTTTATGAAACCAAATTTCTAATAAGTGCTTCTTATGTTGTTGATTTTGTAGGAACAAACTCTCTCCTATGAAATTGAGGTATTACTCTTTTATATTCAAACTTTGATTATTATTATTATTCAAATTTTGTTCTTAACATTTTGTTGCTAATTATTTTTTTTGGTCAGCATGACTTTGTTCAAAACAGTGAAAGAGTGAAATCTGTTGATTTGCATCCAACTGAGCCATGGTAATATTTAAAATATATATATATATATATATATATATATATATATATATATATATATATATATATATATATATATATATATATATATATATATATATATATATATATATATATATATATATATATATATATATATATATATATATATATATATATATATATAGATAGATAGATAGATGAGAAAAAACATATTCATATTATCAAATTTTCTTGTGAAAACTCTAAGTGTAACATTAGTTGTTATTGTTACAAGCATTTATATACATTATTATTTTTATATGTAGGATTTTATTGGGTTTATATTCCGGAACTATTTCTATATGGAATTATCAAACAAAGGTAAATAATTAAATTTGAATTTTGAGTGGAAAAATTATGATTTCTCATGCAAATAACTACTTTTAAATTTTAAATTGTTGAAGAACTTATTCATTTAAAGGACTTTGAAGTTAATTTATATTTGATATTGATTTTGTCACTGTGACAGGTTGAAGAGAAGTCTTTCAAAATTAGTGAATCACCAGGTAAATGTCACAATGTAATAATAGTGGTTGTTAATTCAAGTTAAGTTCTTGTGTGTCTTATTTGTTCTTGTTTGACCTATAGTGAGATCTGCAAAGTTTATTGTTCGGGAAAATTGGGTTATCGCAGCGACTGACGACAAGTATATTCGTGTCTACAATTATGAAAAAATGGAAAAGATAATAGAATTTGAAGGACATAAAGATTATATAAGAAGTTTGGATGTTCATCCTTTTCTGCCATATGTGGTGTCTGCTTCTGATGATCAAGTTTTGAAATTGTGGAATTGGAAGAAAGGTTGGTCATGTGATGAAACTTTTGAAGGACACTCGCATTATGTGATGCAAGTAGCATTTTACCCTAAGGATCCATCTACTTTTGCTAGTACATCCCTCGATGGCACTCTAAAGGTATCTAAATTGCAATTGGGTGATGATATTTGATATTATAGAAAACGGTAGTTAAAATTATGATTGTAGATATCAAGAACTTTGCTGATGTTGTCTAGATTGCGAACGTTGATGTTTTTTTAATAAATTTTTTGCTTAATTTTAAATTCGTTAACAAACATTTTGTACAACTTGTTTCTTTTGTTAGGTTTGGACTATTGATTCCCCAACTCCGGTTTTCACCTTTGAAGGACACTTGAAAGGAGTGAATTGTGTTGATTATTTTGAGAGTAATGAAAAGCAATATCTTTTAAGTGGTTCTGATGATTATACTGCCAAGGTTTGCATATAAGTTACTCTTTTTTAGTTCGTTCACCTATTGAGGTATTTAATTTTATCCTATACTAAACTTATATTTCAACAGGTATGGAATTATAATTCTAAAGAATGCATAAAAACACTTGAAGGACACAAAAACAATGTTACAACAATATGTGCTCATCCTGAGATTCCTATAATAATTACAGCTTCAGAGGATTCTACTATCAAAATATGGGATGTTGTCTCACATAGGTACATAAGTAATTATTGGAATTGTTGTATTTTTAATTATTGTGTTCAATAAAAACTTTATGTTAGCTAACATTTTTTTAACATTTTCCCCTAATAACTTGCAGACTTGAAACTTCATTGGACTTTGGTCTTGAGAGAGTATGGAGCATTGGATATAAAAAAGGATCATCTCAGTAATTTTCTAAACAAAATATGCATTTGACAATTAACAATAAATTATATTTTTTACTTCAATAATTGACACATGTTATTATATTTTGCAGGCTTGCTTTTGGTTGTGACAAAGGATTTATCATTGTTACGGTGAAACTTGAAAGTAACCAAGTGAAATAAGATTAAACAAACAAACTAAGATGTGTTATCTATTTTTGAAACAAGACTACAATATAATTTCTGTTGTTGAATTTTCGTTGTAAAATAAAGAAGAATGTTTATAAAGAGTATCTTAAAATTTGTGTTGTTTGTATTAGTTCCTCTAGCAATAATGATCAACGTGTGATTATGTGTTAGTTTAGATAAAGGGTGTGCTATTATAATAGCTTTTATAAATCACATATTGTATCTGTTTTGATGTATATTACTTTGTGTTTATTGAATAATTTTAGGTCTTGTTTAATTATTTATTTTTATTTTTAAGGAAATTAATAATTATAAAATAATATAGATTTAATATTTTTTTACAAATTTCTTTTATAGGAAAGTATCAAAATATTATTTTTATTGTTTTTAAAAATGTACTATAATTATTTAGTCACAAAGGCCCAAAATGAAAATATTTATCAATATAATGGCATCATAATAACAATCTCAGAGGACAAATATATCTTAGCAGACATAAGGTTTTGGGGCCCAGGGAACCGGCCTGGACCTACCCTAGAGAAAATTATTGATCCAAGCAAAAGAGAGAAAGAATAATTGTCGAATAACATAATTAATTATATTCCACCATCATGTAATATGAACGATCTAGATAGGGACAACGTAATTAGGGCCAACTAAAACCCTAATAGAATTTCTATAAAAAAAGTCACGTACACACAAAAATTTCCTTAAAAACTACATACCTCTTATCACTGATAATTATTGACTTGAGTGTTAGAGTGTGTGCAGGTACACCTCCCCTTCCACTTTTCCATGACAAAGAAGATCCAAGAGGAAAATCATTCTTCAAATATACAAAATATGTTGATCTAGAAAAGAAGTTTCCTTAGGGGAAGGAACAAGAGGATAGTAAACTTGGTTCATTAACTTTAAAGTTATTTATTATTCTCTCATCCTAAGAATTCATCATAAACCTTAAGAATAGTTAAAAGAGTATTATTTAAGGTCTTAAGCCTAAAAAATAATATTTATGCAAACTCGGACAGTCACTACAATAAATAATGCTTTTTATGACGAAACTTTCACCATGAAGAATAAAAAATTGAGGGTATATGTAATCTGAGGGCCTTGCTTTTATTTTTAAAAAAATCAATTTGTTACCTCGATTTTAACAAAAACCGACATAAATATATGCTCAGGATTTGATATTCGATTCTCATCTCTTGCAATTTTATGATTTATTTAGAAACAAAAAGGAGCCTTTATTTTTTATAGATTTTACATCAGATATGTTACCTCGCTTTTCTTTAAAACCGAGATAAAAACTCTAATTTTTTATTCTTTTTGAAACCAAAAAGGTGCATTTATTTTTTTATAGATTTTACGTCAGATGTGTTACCTCAGTTTTCAGTAAAACTGAGATAAATACTCTTTACATTTTTTATTCCCTCGGTGTCTACCTCATTCACTTTTAGAGCTCTAGCGAACGAACACTTCTTCTCTAACTAACGAAAGAACACCATTATTCTTCAAGGAGGACGAAAGCCCTGGCGAAAAAAAAACTCTCTCACCATTATTCTCCAGTATGTTACTCTTGTTGTTCTCCATTACTGTTGTTCTTGTTGTTGTTGTTGTTATCCATTACTGTTGTTCTTTATCTTTGTTGGATGTGTATTATTTTTATTTAATTTTCAGAAGCTTTATGTGATTTTGGATCGTAGTTGGATGAAAGTCAATAGATTAAGTAAAGAGAATGAGAATGGAGTGATACAATTTCTTGATTTAGCGAGAAAAAAAACTTCCTGACATTTATAGGATTTTTGGTGTCCTTGTAAAAAATATTATAATATAAAAAAAAAACATCCAAGAGATGTTATATTCAATCATTGTGGTTGTGATGGAATTATTCAAAATTACATGAAATATATATGACACGGTAGAGGGACAAAAAAGAGACATTTGTCATGTACAGTTGAAGATGAAGAATTTATGAATGATACTCTAGAAGACATGATTTGTGATATAGGAGTAGATGCTTTCAAGAAAGCTAATGTGGTAGATACTTTGCGAAGAGACATGGAAGATTTGTTTATCTGGGATGTAAAAGTTTTACAAGATTATCAGTTGTGTTAAGACTATTTAATCTTAAGACAAGAGGTGGGTGGACGGTTAAACGTTTCACTGAAGTGCTGGAATTGTTGAAAGAAATGCTTCCCGAAGGTAACACATTGTCGAATCGTACTTATAAGGTCAAGAAGATATTGTGCTCAGTGGGTTTGGACTATGTCAAAATACATGCACGTATTAATGATTACATCTTATATAGGAAAGAGTTTGAAAACTTGAAGAAGTGTCCGAGGTATGGGGAGTCACGCTACAAGCAGAAGGACAATGGTGTTGATGACGATTGGCGATGATGGTGTAACTAGATAGAATATTCCTGCCAAGGTGATGTGGTACCTACCGATATTTCTAAGTTTCAAGAGATTGTTTGCTAATGTTAGTGACACATAGAATACTAGATGGCATGCGGATAAAAGAGTGTGTAACAGCAAAATTCGCCATGTAGCTGATTTAGTGCAATGGAAGAAAATTGATTCTTTGTTTCCAGATTTTTCCCTTGAACCGAGGAACCTTAGTCTTGGACTTGCCACCGACGAAATGAACCATTTTGATAATTTGAGTACTAACCATACGCCATGGACTGTACTTCTCATAATTTACAACCTATCTCCATGGTTATGTATGAAGCGCAATTATATGATGGTATCGATGATGATTTCGGATCCAAAACAACCAAGGAACGACATAAATATTTATTTAACGCCATTGGTTGAATATTTAAGACTTTTGTGGGAGGAAGGTGTTGATGTTGATCATGCGTATATAGGTGATAACTTTAAGTTGTGTGTCATATTATTTTACACAATCAATGACTTTTCTGCATACGCTGATTTTTCTGGGTACAACATCAACGGATATAAAGCGTATCCTATATGTGAAGTTGATACATGTCACCACCAATTACAAAAAGGAAAAAAGAAAGTTTATCTTGGGCATAAAAAATTTCTAAGACCTAATCATCCATATTGTAGATTGCATAAGACTTTTAATGGAGAGTATGGGTTTGATATCGCTCCAAAGCCCTTAATTGGGAAGGAAGTTTAAAAAAGACAACAACACATTAATGTTGTCTTTGGAAAGAAACAAAAAAAGCTCGTGGAGAAAATATTTGGAAAAAGAGGTTGGTATTCTTTGATCTTCCATACTGGTCTAGTCTTGACGTAAGACATTGTTTTGATGTGATACATATGGAGAAAAATATATGTGATAGTTTGATTGGAACACTTATCAACATTAAAGGTAAGATAAAAGATTCTAAGAAATCCTGCGAAGATATGGTTGTGATGGGTATACTACAAGAGTTATCCCCAAAAGAAGTAGGAAATAGAACTTATTTTCTCCAGCATGTCACACTTTGTCTAAAAAAGAAGAAAAAAATTGCAACTGTTTGCAGGGTATCAAAGTTCCCCCGATGGTACTCGTCAAATGTGAAGAAATTTGTATCAGAGAACAATCACAAATTAGTTGATTTAAAATCTCATGATTGTCATGCTTTATGCAACAACTTCTACTGGTGGCTATCTGTGGCATTTAACCAAGAAATATAAGGGTAACTATAACCAGATTGTGCTTATTTTTCAATGTTATATGTAGTAAACTTATTGATCCTGTAAATTTAGATGACTTGGAACACGAAACTGCAATTATCTTGTGCCATTTAGAGATGTTTTTCCCTCCATCATTCTTTGGCATTATGGTTCACTCAGTTGTTCATGTAGCAAGTGAGATTAGAATTTATGGTCCAGTTTATTTACGGTGGATGTATCCTTTAAAGCGATACGTGAATATTTTTAAAAGGTATAAAAATAATCATCACCGTCCAGAAGCTTCGATCGTAGATAGGTACATCACAAAAGAAGATATTGAGTTTTGTACAAACTATTTGTCAGAAGCAAACTTTATGGGAATTCCTGAGTCTCGTCATGATGGTAGAGGTATTCAAGGTTTAAATTTTAAGACATTTGATCAAGGAGTAGTTCTTCAAGAACATTTGTATATATTGAATAACTTTAGTGAAGTTCAACCTTACTTGATCGCTCACAAAAGTCTTATAAAGGAAAAATTCCCCATGATGAATGAAAAATGGTTGTTGACATAACATAACAAAACTTTCATAATTTGGTTTAATGAAAGTATTTCTAAAGAGAGTAGTGCATTAGATACATGCAAATGGTTGTCACGTATGCCTAAGTTTAATGTAACTACTTGGAGGGCATACGATATTATTAAATATTCATTCTATGCAAAATTAAAAGATGATCGTAACACCATGCAAAATAGTGGGGTTATGGTTGAGGCTGGATCCATGTACTTTTCTAGTTCCAAAGATAATAATTTTGTACTAGCATCTAGAGTGTACTTTGGGGTCATTTGGGAGATTTTGGAGATTGACTATGTTTCTTTTAAATTGCCTTTATCTAAGTGCAGGTGGATTGACAGTAACACTAGTGTAGAAACTGATGAATTAGGATTGACATGGGTTGATATTCGAAAGCCAACTTATAAGAACGACCTATTCATCATGGCAACCCAAGCAAAACAAGTTTATTATGTCACTGATCCTTCTAACACTAGATGGTCAATTGTTCTTCAAGAAAAACATCTTTCCAATAGTATAGATGAAAATCAAGATTTTAACTATGAGACGCCTTGTTTAGCAACACATGTACATCAATCATTTGAAGAAAATGATTCAGATGATGTGCATGCTATTCGTCTTGATCATGAAGAGGGGATATGGGAAAACTAGTAATTAAATGTTTTATATCCCTTAGTAATTTATAATTAATCATTTTGAAGGTAGATAAAAGCACAAGAAAGTGGGGTTTGAATTGGATTTTTTAAACTTTGCCCTTCTTAGAAAAATATTCGTTTAGATAAACTTTAACGCATGCAAGAAATAGAAAGATGACACATTCAGTTATCTAGGTTGGCCTTAGAAAAGATTAGTCTTGTCCACCCGCCAAGGTGATTTTTCCATAGAAAAGGACTTAATCCACTAATCATAGAAAAGATTACAATTGCACAGGCCAATTGTCGGTGACTAAAAACAAAACATTGATCCATTCTGTTAGTGATCTCCTAAGAAGTCTGACCTAACTGGTCCCCTAAAAGATATAAGATCAATGACATGTTTAAGAATTCTGACTCAACTAGCCTCCTAAAGAAGTTTTTCCAAAGCACATTGATCAGCCTGTTTGTGATCCCTTAAGAATTATGACCCACCTTGTCCCTTAAGATATATAACAATCAACGACTCCATTAAGAATTCTGACCCAACTGGTCCCTTAAAGAAGATTTCCCATGATGACAAAGTGTCACTGTCTTCTTGAGTATATAGGCTAAGAATAGTCACTCAAGGAACAATCAATAAAAATTGATTAACATTGTGTTTACAAGGGTGCTTCTTAAAAGCATATTACACAAATGTTTAAGTATGGGCAACACAAAAGTGTTGAGCAAGATATGAGCAACAAATCCTTTCTTTTTTCAGATTCTACAAAGATGTTTATGATAAAGTGTTGATGTGCATCTTATAGTAATCTTCTCTTCTTTTTATTTGTCCTTCGGCTTCAGCTTCTTGATCTTCATTGATTGAGCTTCAACTTTTTCACATGTTGTAGCATTGCAGCTTTGACATTTACGACAAACATCCTCTTCAGCTTTTGAAGTTTTCACTAACATCATCTATGGATTGAGTAGTTGCAATCCGTAGCTTTGGCTTGGTTAGATTCTAGCATATTTTTTGCTATTCACTTTCCAGCAGCTTTTCTCCTAAAGCCTTGATCTTCATTTATACTCTTTAGGGAAAGAGACGTTGAAAGGATAGAAAAGTCTTTTCTTCAAAGCCAACAGTTACTTTCCAACAAATATAAGTGTAGGTGTAAGATGTAGGAACACGTTACTTCCTTAGCCTTGCAGCTTGCAGCTTTGATGTGATGGCATGGAAGACAACTTTTGAAAAGTACAAACATCTTGATATTTGTGAATTGTTGAGCATATCGTTGTACTAAATCTTCATGAGAAAGTTTCTTGATCTTATCTTCAAATGATGTACTTCTGATTCTGAAGTAGTAAGCTTGGAAGAGATCACTTTATTTTATTTTTTCTTCTGATGATGTATCTAATGAGTAGTTCTGAAACTACTTTTTTGAGAAGGCATAAGAACATCATAACAAAACAGGATCAGAACTTTGTCTTCAGAAATAATGACAGCAGCCTTTCTGAAGTATGACACAGAACTTCCTAGATCAAATTTGTATCTGAAGAGATAACTGATTTGATGGTGGGACAACACAAGCAATACAAGATATAGTGTTTAAGTCCTTTTAGAATAGAACATTGTCTTGAGATAATAGTGCAACAACATATCTGAGGAACACGTCATGATATCTAAACAAGAGTCATCAACTACACTGTATTTCAGATGAATCCTTATCTGCTGATCTTTTATTATGTCTTTAGAATAATGAGCAACAGCTCTTCTGACTAACATATCTTTGACATCTGATCTTGACGTGACAGCTTGTATCTGATGTAGACTTTGATTCTGATCTGGAGCAGCAACATCTTGGTAGACACTATTTCTTAAGGGTACAATTCATATCAAGGGGCAAGAGGATTTATTTTCCTTTAGCCATATGCCTTTAAAATCAAAAGTAACATACCCCGAATCAGAGGCTATGACCCACTGGATATGGTGAGCTTGATTCTTATAGAAGGACGTCCAAAGATGAAAGGTCAAAGTTCTTCAGACGAAGCTGCAACCAAAGATTCCAAAGGACAAGCTCTTCATCTTCTTACTATTTTATTCTTACTGTCCCTGAAGTTGGATACTTGCAACTCTTGTATGACTTCACCAAAATCTTCTTCCTAGAAGTAATCTAAAAAGTTTCCTGTAGGATCAGACACTAACGCTCGGTTTGTTTCCCACTCTGGGGCACTTGGCCATTCGATTGATGATTTTCATCCATTTCGAAACAAGGTTCAAAACCTGATTGATGCAAAGGCTATCATCATTCATACCTACAAGCCAGATTTGAAGTTCTCCTTCGACTCAACAGATCTTCTGAAGCGATAAGTCCATACGGAGAAAATCTCCTCAACTTTGACAATCTCTACATCATCATGCATGTTTATGTGTAATCTTTCTTGTTTTTGTTCAATACTATTTATATGCAATACTTGTTTGTTTTTGAACTGTAACAATAATGCCCTGTATATGTTTGTCTTGAAAAAATTCATTAGCTCTCGCTCTAACATGTTTTTCTTTGCTGGTGATACCAAACTCTCGGTGATAAAGCATGATGACTCTGAAGGGAGAATGACGAGCATATAATACTCATAATCTCAAATGGTGTGCTTTCGAGTAAAACCTTGTTGATGATGTACAGGCATTATTTCAATTCCTAAACAGTGAAGATATAAGGATGATAAACCCTTGTCAACCCCTTTGAGCCTTGAAGTAAGAGTTTTCTTGTCTATATGAAAAACCCTCATATTTAACCTAGGGACAGGGTAGTGTTCAGTTAACGTGATCGAGTGCTCGAAATTCATCAAGAGCTTGCATCTAAGGATACAACAATGGTTATCCTTCAAAAGATTGAGGAAAATCGATACCATAATGGTTATCCCTCACATTAGGAGGTCAAGAAATGAGGCAGTCACAATCTTTCTAAAAAAATCGAAGACATCTCAGGATCATACGACTTGTTCAAAAAAGGAAAAATGAACCGAAAAAAAAAACAGAAAAGAAAAAAAGAAAACCCGCTAAGTCAACAAACTTGAAAACAAGTGACTTAGGCAAAAGTTAGGGCATCCCGCTGGACTTCAAACTCGGAATTCAAAAGAATTTGTCCAGGCAAAAGTTAGGGAAACAAAAAAGGATCCTCAATAAAAGGGGCAAAGTCGCGTGACTATAAATTCAAGATCGTGTGATCAGACACCAAGAATAAAAGGTAAGTGACTGCCATGTCCAAACACCTCATCGATTCCTCAATCGTCTCAAACTCCTTTTGAAGGATGAATGCTCGCATCGAGTTAACTGAATTTAGGCTGGAGAACATCATGAAGGGGGTGGGCACCAATAAAATTTTGAGCCTAAAAATCTTTTTTTCTAAAAAAAAAAAACCGTGAACCTGGCCACGTTACAACCCTAAAAAGTCCTAATTGAAGCAGGGTTAATTCGAAAGCATACTATAACGAGAATACGGTAAACCGACTTCTAGGAGTTTTGCTAAACGCTTGATTGGTATCACAACACCTTTCACAAAAATCGATGTTTTGACATCCTTGCAAAAAAAAAAAATTATTTAAACTTCACGACAAACATGAACTTTGCATTAGAATTATATTTCTCATACTAAACATTCAAATTCTGATCATCCTCAGGGGCATAAAAGGAGTCTAATACTCCATTGAGTAAACATCCCATCTACCAGGGGCAATCTGGTCACGATTCGTAGAATCTCTCAAAGACGCTGAACAACCAGAGAAGCTAGTCCATCATTGGGGGCATGTTGCAAAGGCCACTTAGTGACCAACGTCAGATGGTGCCAGTATCACTCTCTCATATAGGGTTCTATTCCAATAACTTCAAGCACCAGGTATACCAGGCTACTGATCTCAGGAGCAGATAGACTCCCACATGCAAAGGGCCACATATGGTCAAGAAAATGTTTTCCAACAGCAAGTTAAGAAATACTTGAAGACATGGGGCAATGAAAATCTGAAATCTCCAGGAATTTTCCCAACAGAGTTGTTTTCACAAAATATCTTCACAAAGTAATCCTCGAGAAGTTATCTTCAAGTAATCTCTTCCCAACAGAGACTTGGCTCCCCAACACTACAGGCTCTCTGATACAATCTTCTTCTCCAACAGGGTTTATTCAAACTCATCGTTCCCAGTAAAGTTGACACTCACAGTAGAAACTTGGTCAGTTATCCATCTCTCTTATCCATAGTCAGGGCACATCAGGATCAAATCACTCAAGCTACTTTCATCCCCAAGCGGTAATAAAAATCCCCAGCTAGATATCCTCGAACGGAAGATAGGAATTCTTAACACAATTACCTTGTCATCATCTCCAGCAGCATACAGAGATTTATTTTCTCAACCAGCAATTGCTATACAAAGTTACCAATATGCTTCGACTATATAGTCCATCCATGCATCATTCACAATACATACATAACATACAACATTCTCGTTTATTTCGAGAACCTCATTCACATTACATACATAACATACAACATTCTCGTTTATTTCGAGAACCTCATTACACAATACATGCATCATGACAGTGCATAAAACTAATTTTTGTCTTTTTAGGTCATTTCCTAATCAAAAGAACATTATCATCCTAATATGGTGCAAAGATGATGTTATCAACGATTTAATTTTGACACTCATTCCAGACACAGATACAATCTTGATGCTTAACTCCGAGTTATTCTTCAAAGATAATTAAGAAACAATCAAAAAACTTCTCATCCTTTCTAGGAGCCTTTCTAGGCAGTCTTTTCTAAGACGTTTCATATCCTTTCTAGGAACCTTTCTAGGTAGTCTTTTCTAAGACATTTCATATCCTTTCTAGGAACCTTTCTAGGTAGTCTTTTCTAAGACATATCATATCCTTTCTAGGAGCCTTTCTAGGTAGTCTTTTCTAAGACGTTTCATATCCTTTCTAGGTAGTCTTTTCTAAGACGTTTCATATCCTTTCTAGGAACCTTTCTAGGTAGTCTTTTCTAAGACATATCATATCCTTTCTAGGAGCCTTTCTAGGTAGTCTTTTCTAAGACATATCATATCCTTTCTAGGAGCCTTTCTAGGTAGTCTTGTTTAAGACGTTTCATATCCTTTCTAGGAGCCTTTCTAGGTAGTCTTGTTTAAGACATATCATATCCTTTATAGGAGCCTTTCTAGGTAGTCTTGTTTAAGACGTATCATATCCTTTCTAGGCCAGTCTTGTTTAAAGACATATCATATCCTTTCAAGGAGCCTTTCTAGGTGGTCTTGTTTAAGACATTTCATATCCTTTCTAGGAGCCTTTCTAGGTTAGTCTTGTTTGAGACATATCTCATCCTCTTTAGGTAATATTCTTTAAAAATAATCATCCAATCTTTTCTAAAACATCTCTTGCTCTTTCAGGAATTATTTAGTTAGTCTTCTCTAAGACAATTCTTCCCAAGCGTTGTTTAAAGTCTAATTTTCTTTACATCAGTTCTCATCCTTTCCAGGAACCTTTTTAGGTAGTCTTCTCTAAGACATTTCTTCCCGAACTTTGTTTAAAGCACAATCATCTTTAAGCCAATGGTCTAACCTTTCCAGGTAATCTTCTGTAAGACATTACGTCATTTTGATGAATCTCTCCTTCAGATATATTCAATGCATATGATTCAGTCTGAAAAGCATCTGCTTTAGACGATACTTTGTCAACATCGCGATGGCATCTTTAAGCCCATCCCCGATAACAATTTATCAACACCTGGATGGCATCTTTAAGCTCATCTCCGGCACAAATTCCTGCATCAGGAAGGGTAAATTTCTGGGTATTCTAGTGTTCAATCCTCTTCCACCTTCAGATTACGATAAGCAAACAAGCCAATCTGCATCCTCAGGTTGAAGAAGATTGAACAGGGGCAGCTGTCATACCCCAAAATTTGCCCACACTTTTAAAAGAAAAAAATTCAAAATTATTTTCAAAATTGGATTTTTATAAAATCTTGGATTCATTTACATTGACATCCTGAATTCTATAAATATTCGATTTAAATTCTATTTTAAAATATAGTAGTTTACTCTTAAATTGCTCATATTTTAATAAATAGAAAATACTGGCTGATGCTTCATACACTTTCAATTGGTTTTTTATTTCAAATAAATAACATAGTTCGGTTGCTTAGGAAGTAAGGCTTGCAAGGGCCTTTGGGTTGGATCTTTTTTTTAGGATTGTTTTGACCTAATTTACCGTCTATAAAATAGCGTCTCTACACTCTCTTTTTTCATCAACAATTCTCTTATTTTCTCACCTACACACTCTCTCACAATCAACAATTTCTCTAACCAACAACCTTCTAACAATTACCAACCTTTTTCCACATACACTCACAAACTTTTTTCAGTCGCTTTTTAACATCTAACATCTTTTGATTTTTGGTCAACGATGACACCTGAGGCCACCTTTTTTTCAAATGATTTCTAAATGTTTGGCCGATGATTTTTATATGAAGCCCCCTATTTATTCTTTCGATTTCTTTTAATTTTAAGTTATTTATTTTGCAACCATATGATGTCAATTCTGATGGTTTTTGTTTTTTTTCTTAAAAATAAAGTTAATGATTTTACTTACGTCAACAACACTGACAATCTTGCCATGTTTTATGGTTTCTTTTTTTTTTTTCATTAAAAATTATATATTATGGTTATTACGTCTTTTTTTAAGCCATGATCTTGCCCCATGTACAATCTCTTGTTTTTAGATAAACCCAAAAAACAATAACACTTTTTTAATCCTCCCCTTTTTGTTTTTCGATAGAGTATCATGAAATTCTTATAAAAATTATTCATCATCCAACCTGCAAATTTTCAAGCAAGCCTGTTAACTCATTCTAATTACAGACTCAAACTTCCATAACTAATTTCATCATCACTTAACTTACATAGTTTTCTTTTCAGAACAACAACATGGCCAATTCAATGAATCATTCTAACAAAAAATCAAGAAGTTTAAACAAATCATGGAACTATTAACATATGAATTGAACTGATGCAATGTGGTTGTTATGTGTTTGAATACAGGGTGAAATTCTGATTTGAACAACACAACAGAAACGAAACTATACGAATCAGCAAACACCAAGACGACACCAAAACAGAACAAAGCAAGTTCGAGTCACCCACGGATCTGCCACGAAGAACCTAACACCGGCGACGGCTTCACCGCGAGAACTAAGCTCCGCCCCACTGCAGACCGCAGGCTTCCGCCGTGAAGCTCCGACGCCGCACAACAACACTCCACCCACCGCGCCTGTTCCGATTGCACCCGCGAATCCTCGTCCGACCACCGTGACACCACAACTCTGCTTCAACACCATTGACGGCAAGCAACTTCTCGGACCTCGGTTCTCCAAAGGTAATCCTTGATCATTGAATCCATATTTCTTGTCCAAATTAATTGAGGTAGATGATGATTCATATTGATTTAGAGCGTCAATGTTTGATTTCTGTTGTTGAGGTGTGATTGCTTGGTTGAGTATTCCGATCTAGTTGAGATTTATGATTGTTGTTGTTTATCTTTGAGCTGAAAGTTGGTGAGAGGAGAAATAGAGAGATTTGAGTCATGAGTTTTATCTGGGAATGTTAGGAACAGAGAGATGAAGGTAAGACCACAAAAATAGTAAAAAGGAAGAAGAAACGTGAAAGAGTGGGAGATAACCGAATGTAAAAATGGGAAAGAGGGCTGCCGTTTTGGTCTTTCGCTTCTAGGGTTTTTTTTAATTTCAATTTCTTCAACTTGGGTTCATTTGATTGTAAAAGTCCAGACCCGTTTTCCATTTTGCTTTGGACCACCACCACATCCCCATGGCTGGCAGTTAGTTGTTTTGGGCTTTTTTCTTTCAAATAAGCCCAATCGAATTTCTCTTGATACTCCTTTTGTTTACTGTTTTCAGCCCAGTTTATTTAATTGTTTAATTTTATATAGTTTCCTTTTTAATATTTATTTTAATATCAAAAATACAAAAATATTAGAGTTTAGATTAATTAGTTTTATATTAAAAATATAAAAACAGGCTTTAGACTAATTAGATTTTTATTTTATTTCTCATATTAAAACACAAAAAAAAATATGTTAGATCTTATTTTCCATAAAAAAAAACACAAAAAATATTTTAGTTTAATCATTCTTATTAAAAATACTAACAAATATTTGTTTAAATTTTTTTTATGTGCTTATTTCTAGATTTTCTCTAATTAATTTTGATAAATATTTGTTTTCTCATTCATCATTACATATCTCCGTAACTAACATTTGTGAGGTACTACACTTTGATCAATTGGACTATTATGGACATTCACCATTTTATTCTCGTATTTTTTAAACAATGTAACTGTTTATGGGATGTAATAGTAATTAGGACATTTACTTTCCGCACTTTTATTTTCCGCATCCCCCATTTTTGGTTATGTATCCCTAATCCCCGAAGCCATGTAATAGCGTAGGAACCTTTACTTTTCCGCCATTTATTTTATGTAAATATATTAACTCCTAGTAATTAGGATTGTATGAAAAGACTAATAATTGAACGTTAGCTCACTAACTCAAGATAAATATTTAAATCAACACACTTCTTTCATACTTGTTCACACACTCACCTCTAGGGTACGCCCCTCTTGGTTGCCTTACAAACAAATAATGGTCGTGTCCCTCGAATATAGAGGTACCCACTAGCAAAAGTCCCGACGATTAAAAAATCATCGCAAAGATCATAAGTCCCTCGATGTTGCCTACAAGTATATGATCTAGTCCCTCGAATGGTTGCCTACGAAATGATGATTGTCCCTTCGAATTTGCTAAAGGTACCTCTATCATGTTGCTTTCAAACGACCTACGACGACGCTTCGATTGTCCCGCACATCCAATCAATGGGACTATCTATCCCGAATGGTAAGGATAGCCCTATCTCTCTTAGGAGAGTAAAAAGCATAGAAAAAGACCAAACTTAGAGTAGTGCTCCTAATTTGCTTGCTCAATTAAAAGCTTTTCGCACCTCTCTTTTCAAAATCTAAGGCTTCGCTTTTAAGCTAAAGTCCTTAAACTCTCTTTTTTATAAAACAAACAAACATGAGCTAAGCAAATTAAGAGCCCGTAGATAACTACGGATGAAAAGGATGCTAACACCTTCCCTTTTCATAATCTACCCCCCGAGCCCGTTTTTCTTAAAAGGTCTTTTTCTGTTCTTTTTGCCCTTCCAAGATATTGGATAAAATAAAAGTCGGTGGCGACTCTTGCTCACCGCAACATTTGTTTGCGAAAATTAAAAGTCAACTCTCCCACCGAGTTACACCGCACAATATATATTTATATGTTTTTACTTTTATTATTATATACACATGTATGCTTACCAATTTTATAAAATACATCAATATTATACTTATACACATTTTAATAAAAGTCTTTGTTTATTTCTTAACTCAATAATAACATTCTGGAATTTTTTTAATGTTGTTAAAACTTAAAAGAACATGATAATTTACAATTGATCGGTAGTGTTTTATTCGATATGCGGGTAAACGGGTATAGGTATGGGTAATCAGGTACCCATAGGGTACGGGTGCGAGTTCACAAGTTGGTGCCCGTGCGGGTATGGGCTCGATTACATGAATTTTTTTCAAACCGCGGGTATGGGGACGAGTACTAAAGTACCGTGCCCATGGCCATCCCTAGATGACGTGTAGAAACAAATCTTGTTCTAACAATCTCCCCTTTTTTATGATGACAAAACCATGTATTTTGATGTAACAATTTTACACGGTAATATCATAATCGAATTTAAAATACAGACGAAAACAATATTTTAGCAAATAGAAATCTCCCCCTGAGTTAAAGACTCAAAGTTTAGAATGAAGGGATATCTGAGCATTGTTTGGAAAAACTCTCTCTGAGTTAAACAATCTCCCCCTAAATTTTCAAAGATTAGAATATTCTGATTAAAACAAGTGGAAGCGATTTTTTAGAATTTGTTTATCAGAAATTCTTTCTTCTCAAGAAAATTACATTTTAACATCTTTTTTCATTTATGTCTAAATTTATTTTAATTATGCAAGCAGATTTCAAGGGATTTCATCAAAATGACATCTTAACTTTCTCCCGCATTTTATCATAATCAAAAGTTTAAGTTATGAATTTTAATTGAGTTTAACTTTGATTATGCAAGCAGAGATCAGTGAGAGAAAATAATAAACACACATCAATCTCATTAAAATAACCAGAGATAATAAACAGAAATAAAAACGACACAAAAAAGGATTAAAGATGATTAAAGATAAAATAAAAAACAACAAACGGTAACAAGAAAGTTGACAAACAGAAAGAAAACATAAGCAACATATAAACACAGTTGAACATAAGAGAATAATTTTTTAAATATATTCTTCTTCCAGAATAATACATCTTTCATCAGCAATTGCAGTCTCAGGTCCCATCTTAACCCTTCGAACTAAACCAACAATCTAGCCTTGAGGATAAGTTCATTTAGAACTCATCCATAAGGAATGAATGACTTAGTAAGATTCCTTGAAGAAATCACTGATCCCTTCAGATAGTTGAAGATGGTTTGAGAGAGGTTGATTTGATAGCTATTTATCAGACAAAAAAGAAAGGTCTTATCCTCATGAAGCAGAAAATCCTTCTGATAAGCTCAAGGACGAAAGTTTGTCAAGATAAGGCGAAACCATACTTTAGCGAAAGGCAGATGATTTTCTGGCTTAGTAGGTTTGTATCTAACAGATGTGTCAAAGAGTGATGGAAATTGGGTGTAAATAGATGGATATACAAGCTGGATTTGTTCTGTGGTGATGCCTGAAGTTGGAAAGTTGATAACTTCAACAACAAAAGAAGGAGTATTAATGGTGAAAGGAACCCCATAGATGCTAGAGTTTATGCAGTTATCATTACTGCTTACTGAGGCATACAATCAAAAATTCTCTAGAAGATGACTTAGAACAATAGAGATGGTTTTTATTTGGGTGTCTATAATATCCAACAAAGTTTAAATCTTTTTAAATGTCAAGTTTTTTTAGAGTATAAAATGTTAAGTTATATATCTATCAAAAGTGATTATCTGCAATTGGATATTGGATTGAATAGATTTGCTACTTTGACAGTTATTTTATTTCTGATTAAGTTGTTGTCACAATTTCTCATGTCGCTGCAGCTTCAGAAATATCTCAAAGAAAGTGAACTTCATGAAACTACTTTTTTTATTCACTACTAAAAAATGTTGTCAAGGGTCCCTCTTTTAAAGAACATGCAATAGATATTGTGAGTTACTCCATCTTTTCAAGAATCAGCCATTGATTTTGTGACCTCCTCAAACATGTAAAAAATATTTAAATTAAATATAGCGTCTGTTATAAATACAAATGTAATAGAAATTTTTTCTACATTCCTTTTAATGTATAGATTGAAAAAAAAGTGTGTAATTTGTTATATATGAGCCATTTTTTTCTCATATAAAAGTGTAGGTTGAAAAACATGTTTAAGATAAAAATATAGTCTTTACAATATTCAAATACAATAGGGATAAATTCTTATATATTTAGTAAAAAAAAAATTCAAATTGATTACAAACACTACAGGAAAAAAGGCCTCCTGCCACGCCCAGAAAACCGAGGCTATATGCAAAATAACCGTGGCGTAACGTTTAGGCCACGGAAATCCAACTGTGGAGTATATGGCCGTGGCCTAAAGTAAAGTCCACGGTTTTTTGGTATAGACCACGCCTTTTTTACAACCGTGGCTTTTTTAGGCCACGGTTTAGGTAGCTTGATTAAGGCCGCAGTTTGTACTTGCCATGACTTAAAAACTGTGGCTATATGGTAAAGCCACGGTTTCATTTTAACGTTTACGACACAGTATTAGTTCAAGATATAGCCACGGTTTGGTTATGACCACCTATTTAAAACCGTTGTTATATGTTATGCATTCTAAACCAGTTATCTGCCACAGTTATCTGCCACGGTTTAATGTATAGATTGAAAAAAAAGTGTGTAATTTGTTATATATGAGCCATTTTTTTCTCATATAAAAGTGTAGGTTGAAAAACATGTTTAAGATAAAAATATAGTCTTTACAATATTCAAATACAATAGGGATAAATTCTTATATATTTAGTAAAAAAAAAATTCAAATTGATTACAAACACTACAGGAAAAAAGGCCTCCTGCCACGCCCAGAAAACCGAGGCTATATGCAAAATAACCGTGGCGTAACGTTTAGGCCACGGAAATCCAACTGTGGAGTATATGGCCGTGGCCTAAAGTAAAGTCCACGGTTTTTTGGTATAGACCACGCCTTTTTTACAACCGTGGCTTTTTTAGGCCACGGTTTAGGTAGCTTGATTAAGGCCGCAGTTTGTACTTGCCATGACTTAAAAACTGTGGCTATATGGTAAAGCCACGGTTTCATTTTAACGTTTACGACACAGTATTAGTTCAAGATATAGCCACGGTTTGGTTATGACCACCTATTTAAAACCGTTGTTATATGTTATGCATTCTAAACCAGTTATCTGCCACGGTTTATTTCTGTATCATTACATAAATATATTTATATATATATATATATATATATATATATATATATATATATATATATATATATATATATATATATATATATATATATATATATATATATATATTTATATTTATATATATTTATATATATTTATATATATTTATATATATATATATATATATATATATATATATATATATATATATAAATATATATGTATAAATATATATATCAATATTAAATTAACAATAAAATTAACATTAATAGTAGTTCATCCACTAATAATAGTTGGATACTAAGTTTTTCATCCCAAATTCAAAATCAAAACAACCATGTTAAGTTGTTCATCCATGATCCCTGCACTATTTAAGTTGTACAACCACAAGTTTCTCTCAAAAAAGAGTCATCCCAAAATAACCAAAAAAAGTTCTAATAACTGGGCTAGATAACATAAAACAACTATTCTTCTTCATCTTCTCCTTGCTCTTCTTCCACATCTTCTGAACAACCACCTTCTTCAACATCTTCAGCACAACCTCCTTCCACATCTTCATGATCATCACAAGCTTCTTCCATATCTTCATCACAATCTGCTTCCCCTCCACCCTACAATAAACATATCATTCAACATTCATAAGTGTACTAGTCATGGTTGTGTAAAATAGAATCATGAATCAAAAGACAGTTTTAGGCCATCACCACCAGAATCATGCATACACCTATTTCAGAATCATTTCCCTATTTCATACACATATTTCAGAATCAAATCACCAAAAAAATCACTGCCAAACAAATCACCAAACCACATTCATATGAACATGCTTCAAAACTTGCCATCAAATCTACTATTGGGCCACATAGTACAAACCAATAACACTATAACAATGTTACTAGCATTCAGTTTAATTGGCACCAGAAAATGAATTACATCAATGTTACTAGCATTCACAAAATTTGTACCAACCAATAACACTAACAAGATGCTTAAAATCTGTAAAACCAATAACACTATAACAAAATTTGTACAACAGTAAAACTATAACAAGATGCTTAAAATCTGTAAAACCAATAACACTAATAAAATCAGTTTTTCACTATTCGAGTAAACACTTAATGTGATCCCTGCACTTGTTCATCCATGATAACCATACAATTTCAGAAATTCAGTGATAATTCAGTTTCTTAATGTGATCCCTATACAGTTTCTAATTCTTGATAATTCAGTTTCTAATTCAGTGCCCTATACACTTGATAATTCAGTGCCCTAATACAGTTTCTAATTTCAGAAAACACTTGATAATTCAGTGCCCTATACAGTGCCATATGCTGCAATTTTTGTAGTTTAGAGTATACCTGTTCGCAATGCGGAATATGAGTTGATGCAGACGAATGTGGATCAGCAGGAGCAGCAGTAGAACTAATGGAACAACCCATAGCACTTGCCATCAAATTAGAGATCTCGTCGTCGCTCATATGTGGGTTTTGTTGCTTCATCATTGTCTTAAATAGCGCCTTCATACCATCCATCTCCCTCTTCATGCCAGCCACTTCATCATTATGCTGCCTTTTAATAACCAGAATTTCTTCTTTTCTTTTAAGCATGGTAGGTGTTATTGTTCTTCCATAGCAACGAACTCGTCCAGATTTTTCTTTCCCAAACAAGGAGTTAAATGTCTCAGATTCAGTTGAATTCTGAACTGATTCTTGAAGCTTAGACTAATTAAAAAATATTCACATTAGAAAATATTCACATTAGAAAAATAAATGATTAAAGGCAAATGTTGATTAAAGGCATAATCTGCCTGGCTTACAATTACACTTGAAGTTTCCTCATCTGGCTGTTTTCCTTTTCGACTTTGTCGAGTCTCAATGAACATCTCTGCCTGGCTAACTTCCTTTCCGTCCTCTTTCTTAGCACGCTACATTGGTTAATAATAAACACATCAAAATATGAATCACTCAACCAATACATAATTGTAAATTGAAGGATGTATAAACACCCTACCAGTTTTGCACGAATCCTCGCAAAGTTTGTTGGGCCCCTCCGATGCATATACTTTTGCTTAGCTCTGTTCACAGCATTGGGTTCTGTCCTAGGATTTCCATCTTTGGAGCTAGCGAAACTTGAAGTTAGTGAAACTAAAGTTACGCCAGAATTTTGAGTTTTGCGATTTGTATCTCGTTTCCTAGTATGGAACCTATATCCATTAATGACATAACCTGGATACCTCTTTGCAACAAAATTAGGACCTCTAGAAAGTTTTTCAAGTTGTAATGGCACATCATCATTCTGGGCACGAGTTTTAAACCATTCACTAAATTCTTTACTTTGACTTTTGGCCTTGGTCCACTTCCTTTTGTTAGTGTTTGAATTAACACTTTGATCATGCTCACTACAAAAGTCAACAAATTATATGTTAACATATCTCTAATCTTAGGATTAGTAGATAAATACATAGGAGGACAAATAGTTATTGTACTACCTGATGTAAATTTGAACTTCATTGCAATTGAATAAGATGTATCGATGGGCAACATCCTTTGATTTCACATCAAGATGAAAGGGTTTGCCTGCCCCCCCTAAAGGACGACCGGCAGTTGTAAAGTAATCATCCGGATCTGTTTCAAGTGAATCGGTAACATCATAATTCCGACTCTTCCTATTAAACCTTGTATCTACATTGCTATGCAAATACCTTGAGCAAAATGTTATAGCTTCTTCAACCAGATACCCCTTGGCAATAGAACCTTCAGGATAAGCTCTATTGCGGACATAGTTCTTAAGTTTACACAAGTATCTTTCGGTGGGATACATCCATCGAAATTGAACAGGACCACCCAATCTAACTTCATTTACCAGGTGAATAGGCAAGTGAACCATTATGTCAAAGAAACTTGGAGGAAATATCATCTCCAACTGACAAAGTATCTCTACAATCTCATTTTCTAGGTAATCTAAATCTTCCACTTGTATAACTTTCTGACATAGAGAGCGGAAAAAGGAACCAAGACGAATTAGTGGGGTTGCCACCTCCTTGGGCATTGTGCTTCTTACTGCGATTTGCAACAAATAGTGTAACATGAAATGCGCATCATGGCTCTTGTAACCATATTTTTTTGTCACCAACTTGTACACATTTTGAAATATTTGATGCAGTCCCATCTGGTAACTTGGCAGCCTTTATAACTCCACAAAAAATTGACTTCTCGTGCGGAGTCATTGAGAAACACGCTTTTGCAAACTCTGAACGTCCTCCACCAATCTCCCTTGGATGAAGTCTTTCTCTAATTCCCATTTCTTGCAAATCATAACGGGCTTTAATATGATCTTTTGTCTTCCCCATGATGTCCAAAAGAGTTCCAACAATACTATCAAATATGTTTTTTTCAATGTGCATTACATCTAAGTTATGGCGCAATGTATTTTGAGCCCAGTAAGGCAACTCAAAAAAAATTGACCTCTTCTTCCACGGGCCATCAACTTTCTTCTTTTTCTTCCCAAATTCATTATTGAAATCTTTTAAGAGTTCAAGAACTTCTGCCCCGTTTAACATGGATGGTGCAGTCCTATGTTCTTCTTCTCCGTTAAATGATTTGACATCGTCTCTCCAAGAATGAGTTCTTGGTAAAAAGGTACGGTGGTCCATATAACACATCTTATGACTGTGTTTGAGGTATAACGAATTGGTGTTAGATTTACAACAAGCACACGCCAATTTTCCTTTGGTGCTCCATCCCGACAACATAGCATAAGCAGGGTAGTCACTAATTATCCACAGAAGAGCTGCACGCATTTGAAAAGTTTGATTCATTGAAGAATCATATGTCTCTATGCCGGATTCCCATAACTCCTTTAGCTCCTCTATCAGTGGTTGGAGGTAAACATCGATATCGTTGCCTGGAGATTTTGGTCCAGGAATCAACAATGACAACATTGTATATTCAGGTTTCATGGACAGCCAAGGTGGTGTGTTGTATACCATCATCAAGACAGGCCATGTACTATGAGATAAGCTCATGGTCCTAAATGGATTAAACCCATCACTCGTTAAGCCAAGTCTTACATTGCGGGACTCACTAGAAAAATCTGGATGGAGCTCATCAAAGTCCTTCCACGCTTTACCATCAGCAGGATGCCTCAATTTTCCATCCTTTGAGCGCTCTTCTTCATGCCATCTCATTGACTCAGCTGCCTTTGAACACATGAACAACCTTTGTAGTCTAGGAATCAACGGAAAGTGCCTCAAAACTTTTGCAGGAACTCTACAGTCATTTTTTGGTTGCTCAGACTCGCATGCACATCCCTTCTATAAATTCAACTCAAATGCATATAAATGTTTTATCACTCATTGATTCTTTAAAAATTTAAATTATTATAATAATTAATATATAATGTAACAACTTTAACATATAATTATACAAATTAATCATAATAAAAGTGTTTTATTAGTGTTTTTCAATACTTTGTTTCAAAATACCCTTGATATAATTTACATTGCTAAACATATTTTTAAACTCTTTTCGGATGGTTGCAGAAGTACACATTTTTCCCCATCTAGAGTCACATGGGGGATTTTACTTCTTTCGATATTATAAACAAGTTCATGCTACCACACATATGTGATTGATGTGTCACTTTCATGGTATGTATTCGTACACTTACATGTCATATTTAAATGAGATATGTAGTTATATTTCCAAAAATTTTAACATTTTAAGTTTTTAAAAATTCTGCTCATAAATGCAAACAAACATATATGCAAATAATTCTAAGTTACCTATGTTGAGCATCCTTCATTGAGCGTGTTATAGTAGATGGTATAATCTATTAGGATTTGATGTATTAATCATTTATTTTCTTAAAGAATTACTCATAGAGCTATAAAATATTTGTTGAATTTGCAATAAAAATAATTGGTGATATACATTTAATCAAAAAAAATTCTCAAATTATTATTGATGTCGATAAATCAATGTTAATATTATATTTGATGTCAATGTTTGTTTAACTAGTGTCTTACCCGTGCGTTCGCACGGGTATCCGTCGGTTTCGCGCATTTGGAATGAGCTAAATAAAAGGTATTAATTAAAAAAAATGATTTAGAAGAAAAGTTAGAAAAATAGTAATGTAAAAAAAATCAAATAGTAAAAATAAAAAATAATTAAGAAAATAATATTGATCATGTTCCCGTTAATATACAATATTTTTATCAGTAACTTCAGGTTTTCGTTAAGATTCAATATTTTGATCAGTAACTTCATGTTTTCTTTAATATTCAATATTTTGATCTGTAACTTCATGTTTTAGTTATTATTCAATATTTTGATAATGTAATTTCATGTTCCCGTCAATATTAATATTTTGATCAGTAGCTTCATGTTTCTATTAATATTAAATATTTTTATCAGTAACTTCATGCTCTCGTTAATATTCAACATTTTGATTAGTAATTTTATGTTTCCGCTAATATTAATATTTTGATCAGTAACTTCATATTCCTCTTAATATTCAATATTTTTATCAGTAACTTCATGTTCCCGTATTAGTAAATTCATGTTTACGTTATTATTCAATATTTTGATCAACAAGTTCATGTTCCCGTTAATATTAATATTTTGATAAGTAACTTCATGTTCCTGTTAATATTCAATATTTTTATCAGTAACTTCATGTTTCCGTTAATTTTCAATATTTTGATTAGTAACTTCATGTTTCCGCTAATATTAATATTTTGATATGTAAATTCATGTTCATGTTAATATTTCAAATATATTATTCCATATATAAAAATATTTGAATCAATCCTATTATTATTTTAGATGGTTTACTTTGTATAGGAAATAAAATAGGATAGTTAAATAAAAATTATATGAAAAAGTAAATATTAAGATATGAAGGAAGATTGATACGCGCATTTATTTCCAAGTATTTTTATATTGAATCGTGGGGAGTGAAGATATGAAAGACATATTTTTTAAATAAAAGCAAAAGTGTATCAATTTTTAAATATTTAAAAGAAAGACATCAATAATATATTTTAATTATTTATATATTGTCTTAAAAATTATTGTATTTGAAACTAAAAATGATTTCAAATTAATAATAGTAGATACCTGTGCGTTCACACGGATTTTTGCCTAGTTACCCATGCATTCACACGGTACTTTTGTACTACCCGTGCGTTCACAATAATTGTTACCTGTGCTCTCACACGTGTACTCCTGTATTACCCGTGCATTCACACATGTATTCCTATATTACCTGTGCATTTACACATGTATTCCTATATTGGCCTGGTTACCCATGTATTCAGACGGTACTTTGTGTTTCCCGCGTCTGCACGGGTACTGGTTTGGACTGGACCGAATATACGAGATAGATTTCCTATTTAATTTTAAATTGAGCAGTATAGTATATTAAATTAAAAATAACTTAATAACTTAAAAAGAAATCAATAATATATTAAATACCTTATAAAAAATCATATTTTCAATAAATCTATTTGACTTTTTTTATCAATCATTCACCATAACTTAATAGCTTTTCTTTTCAGCTTTTAATTAGTGTGGAATAGTCATTGAGATTAGTAGTTAAATTCTAAAAATTCCTTTAAAAGTAATACTTCATTCTAACAAAAATAATATGTATTATACAGTTGAATTCAAATTTGCATACTAAATTAAAATATTTGTATCAAATTCGGATTCCTTATTTCTCCTGTACTTCCAATTCAGGATAATTATGAAACTACTTATTGGGATGTGGTCAATCAAAGCATATTGGGATTCTATTTCCAAAAGCTTAGCATGAAAATGAAAATGAAAAGAGAATCTTAATAGAAAAATAATGTTTTTAAGTTAAATACGATATCAGTTACGTAGATTAAACAACAATTAGATGTTATTGTTATATATAGTTAAACTAAATACAATTTTTATTTAACAAATGAAGACTCACTCCTCATGAACAGAGAAATATTAGCATATGCATATTACATGAAGACTGACTCCTTTAAGCGTATGCCACATTTTAGAATAAGGGGAAATATTAGCATTCAAATAATAGGCAAAAGTAATGCATATTACATGAAATGTTACAACCAATTTCAATCAGTTCCATAACCCAACACAACCCCATTCCAAACTTTCACAGGACTTTGACAGAAGGAAAAATATTCTGCATCTAAATTACATAAAAAATGATAACAACCCTATATTCTAAACAAAATTCAACACCTGCATAACCAATCTAAATAACTCTAGACTGTTTTGGATGACACCTAAATCGATGCTACCCTCCCAATGCGGTCGAGCCAGCGAACTCAAAATATGTTGAAAGGCCCCTACACTCCTCTGTCATGGTGAAGCTTTTGACACAAAACAATACTCTTTGCCACTCCAACTCGATAAGTCAGCGTCACTTAGATGCTTGTCACCTTGTTGTTCAACGCTTAAACCAAAAGACCACACAAACAGCCAAACAACATCCATGTTCAACTGAGAAAAAACCTTTGCTGATACAACACCGAAACCAATCTTAAAACATCTGCCTGCACCAGACCCAAGAAAATACAACGCAACAGTGGACATAATAACATACAACAAATTAAAGATAGATGAACCATAACATCAAAAAGATAATGTTAGCTGTAAAACAAAAACTTACCCCATATTGTGAGCACACTGTTGCGTCGTATTTTCTTGGGTACGCAACAATCTTAAACCAATCCTAACATATGTTGAATGTTGTAAACTAAAGCATTGTTTTCTAGATCAAAATCAAAACCATTAGGAAGATCATTGGGACTAAGAACTGGTCGTGCAAAAATGTGGCGTGTGAATGATGATATCGATAAGCCAATCCAAATTTATAGTCCCCGTTTCTCATATAGTATTGGCATAACGGTTCAAACTCATGTAATCAACGTGACCCAATTCCATGTAACATAAATCATTGCATCAGACTTGCTGGGAAATCATTGCATCATACACATTGTAAGTTAAGTTATATGACATTAGATAATCAAACAAAGATTTGTAAAATATCAACATATGTATATTATATAAGAAGAATCATCAATAGTAGAATTTTTAAGCATTCGATACCAATTTGGTTCAGAGGTACCTGGTGTACACAAAAGAGTTTAACTGCATCACCAGAATTGCCAACTTTAAGTAGTAGCCGTTGTTGTACGTAAACATCAAAACTCACTGATGTTTATAGCTTTTGGCAAATGAGATTTAGATGTTCTTAGACTAAGCGTTGTCAGTCCTGCTATTCTAATCGACATAATCTCTACCTCACATATGGGTCTTATGTTTCTAAGAGGAAACATAATTTGAATATTATTGTTGGTAGACTATTATATAAGAAATGGGATGTGCAGTTGTTGATATATACTGCTTTGATCCAAATAGCTCGATTGATTATCTTAACAGTATACATCTTTTAAAGCGTGACTTGATGATTCTTATGAGAAACTATTGTTACTATAAATTAGATGGAATTAGATTAATCAACAGTAGTTGCTACTACAATATGCGTCTACTTCAGTGGGAGAACTCTACTGCATACACAACTTCATTCTACATAAACATAACATGTTTTTCTAATCAATCCTGAATCACAAATTGTTAAAAATACACAACATTTAATTAAATATCGCACCTAATAACTGAATGTCAAAAATGTATCACACTAAGTAACAAAACACTTTGTTTCATCCATAAGTAACAAAAACATACCTTTAATTTCTTTGTCTGTATATTTAACTCAGATTTTGTAACCAAATCCAGATGCTTTCCTTGTTCAAAACAATTCGGTCCACATATTTAACTTGTTCAACTGCCTCGTAGACTATAAATTTAGTTGAAATGAAACACATTTATGAGTATAAGCTTCTTGATCACAGTGGGTTGGGGCAAAGGAGATGTACCTGAACCTACATTTTTCAGGCTCATTCATGTTTGACAGATCAATAAAGTCTGAGGGAAGCCTAGGAGAAGCCATAACCTAAAATATTGAATTTCAATCATAGTAACATATGACACAATGGTAGAAATAAATCCCACAGGAAATTTACTCAACAGTTTTAAAAACAGCAACATTGCAGTAAGAAAAAAAGATTAGGAACATGTTTATATAAGTCTGAGAGAAGGCTAGGGGAAGCCACAACATGTAATGGAGTCCTCATATATGTAACCATTCCAGGGTTCTCTACCATATCAATCTCCTCAGGGTTCACTCCCTCAGGTGGTGCCCAACATAAATGGTGCAACAGATGACCTAACATAAATGTCATCATATTGATTCCAAGTTGTGCACCCAGAATACCCGACGACTTGCTCCAAAAGGAAGTAGCCTCAAATCACGGCCCTTCATGTCCTGTCAAATAAAGAAAAAAAAAGATATGCTTTAAGTTGGTGAAATAGAGAGATCTAAATTGTACATTACAGTAATTTGCATCTGAGTCATTAGATTTTAATCTAACGATACTAATTTATAAAGACGCTAACACCTTCAAATAACAATACCCAAAGGAGATCAATGATGGTGTCTTCACTAAGATCATATTTGTCTTGCAAAGTGAGAAGAGCATCTACAAAATGCTGCTTGGCACTGCCAGATTTCTGGCGTGCCTGTGTATGCTCGTCCATGATGGCTCGAGTAAGTCGGTCTCGGCGAGCACCGTGTTCGGCAAAAGCCTCCTCTTCTAATGGGAACATCCAGCGCAACCAAGGGATGTGTTATGCCATAGCAAGAGATGCTCCTAGTTTCAACCCATTTGACACTATAGCCTTGAACTCTACTCCTTGCTCATCCATTACACCTTCTGCATTCACAAATCTTTTCCCAAATACCAACCTTGTGATGTTGTTGAATGCAACTGCCCCTATATACTTCCTCATCAATTTAAATAAAAAGTTTTAGATTAGTATGTGGAATATTGACATCTATTTTGGTAGCATTAACTTGAAAGCATGACAACAGTTTTAGAGATAGAGGGAGAGGGTGTGTGTTACCCTGCCAATGCAAGCTCCCAGGTAGACAGCGTATAAAACAACTTCTCAGCATTCGAAATATCTAAAATCTTTTCCAGTTTGGTTGTACCAGCAAATGCTTTTGACAGATCTGTAATGCATATGGTTCATTGCAGAATTTAGAATGCTAAGTATGAATACTGATACAAAGTTATAGTATCTATCAAGTACTAAGAAATTGTATTCATTACAAATGTATTCAGTCGAAAGAACATTTTATTGAGAATAATCACTGCTAGAAAACCAACTAAAAGAAGAGAAATATCTTACATTTTGCATCACACTGAACATTAAACATTCTTTGCAAGAATATTCTTATGGATTCTAAAAATCTTCATGAACCACTGATATCAGAAAACTCTATCATGCAAAAGTTAGAATATTTCGGTAATGAGAGTATGTTCTCCTTAACATTTTCCAAATCAATATCTGCATATCACAGCCAAATGCTGGCGTTATTTTCATCTTCTCCAACATTGTTGACCATGAACCGACCGGCACACGAGAAGAATACCTGTAGCGCAAAAATCAAACCGAGAATCATGCAGCAACATTTCTAGACCCAGCTGAACCGCTCTGCACTATTATAAACAAAACCATATCAGCATCATATCGAAATCATAAAGACCATGTCAATATCACTTTAATCTACACAATCTACCAAAGATACATCGTAAATCCTATTCATTCATTTATAAAAGAACAAAACATCAAACTTATTTCACCAATTCAATCCTAAAGCAGCTCCATTCATTCTCAAAAATATCCAAATATACTAAACTGTCCAAAATCAGTGCAGAGATTCTATGCACAAGTAAAAAACATACATATACAACTGATACATTCCAAAGGAAAAACATACATACACTCAGTTCAGACATTAATCGAAACAGGGACGATTCCATTCGGATTCAATGACCGTCACATTATCTCATCAGCCATATACATCAAGCTAACCGGTGTCTAAATAACATAACCTGCCGTATCTGAAGCTCTTCACACCAGTCCCAAAGGACCTGCTGCAAGCAAATATGTCATCAAGAAAGATAATGTATGTTAGGGAAATATAATCTCTTAAATGACTACTATGTCTATATATACAACTTAAGAGGCAAAAGAGATGATTTTACCGAAACGGCCTGATCCCATAAATGGTTCTTCCTCATCTGCTGCAACACCTTGCTGCTGCTCCTGAAATTTCAAATGAATGAGAAACCATCGGGAAGAAAAGCTATCATTTTGTTGAAAATGAAGAAAACTATGTATAATGTGTTTTTTTATGAGCAAGTGTATATAAAGGATATGATCAGCTTAACTCTGATAAATAAGCTTAACATTATTGAGATTATAATAGAAACTTTCCTCACAAAATAAATGTGCACATGCATGTGTATTAGTGCAAGTCATAAAACAATATAAAACAATTGCAAATTTACGTTAAAAGACATTTAGACTTACAAAATCGGGCTCCATTTCAGATGCTGATAATAATCCATCAAAACAGTGCCCTGATAGTGTACAGACCAAAATCAGGAAAATGATTACTATGTCTATACATAAACACACACTCATGAGCCATTCTATACCGAAAACCACTTGCGCCAGTTGCGCCAAATTCTAATCAGAATTCACAAAGCCAATAAGCCATACCTGCTGCAACACCTCCCATGTCAGTTTCATCTTCACGCTCCAAAAACACTTCCATCCTGCTGCAAACGGCATCGAAAGCCAGTTCAAATGCACTGCAATCAACCTACATACAACACACAAAATCATCAATTACATAAACTAATTAAAATACTTTTCGGTACCAGAAACAAACATAAGATCAGATCGAGCAATTGTGTTGCCTGATCCGACGCCGCAGATTAACCGTAAATCTGCAAAACATAAAATCAAACCAATTAAACAATATAAGAACTTAAATATCCACCGTAGATGAAAATAGATTAATTGCAGATTACCATTCGAGTAAATTCCTCTCTGACTCTCTAGCGTTTATGAACAATTAGCTTAATAAGAGAAACCCAAATCGAAACGAATCGCCACCTGAAATTCAAAGCATAAAGAAAATCAAAATACTACAAAGAACCAATCAATCCGCATAACTCGAGATGACGATGTAGATGCGTCGCTAATAGGAAAAAATAAGAGAGATTGGTTTGGAACTTTCATCAAACACTTTATAGATCAGGTGCAAAGCTCTGTATTTTGACAACACATTGTTAACATCAACAACAACATAATACCACACAAACGAAACAGAAGCGAAAGAAGGAAGGAGTACCAGAACCGAAATCAAAAGGGAGATCCATGTTTTTCGACCACCAGAAGACCGCTTGAAAATTGCTTCGATGAAAACTTTTGACAAAAAAAACACCAAATAGAAGAAGGAAGAGAATATTTGTAATACCTGAAAACAAAATAGGAATACACAAAATCAAGAGCTATATTTTTTATAGGATGTTTGGTTTTTGATAGTATCAGAATGGATGCAAGCCATTTTAATCCGTAAGCAGTTTGGAACATGGATGGCCAGAGAAAGCAAAGAATCCGTAACCGCAAGATCATGAGAGGTTGAGAGGGTTAAACTTTCACCCCTTATAACTGCTGCCGCAGCACACAATACAGAGGAATGATGTGGAATTTTGTGGAGTGTTTTGCTGATGTGGATAGCCTAAGAATTGCCCAAATGGTAGACTTTTCTTATATGATAGATTTACAATTTAATGCATGTACCATTGTTTTTAAAATGAATTGTTTTGTTTCAAATTTTTGCATGCTAAGTTGAATTGAATTGATATATTTAATTACTTATAGGGTGGACACTAGTTTGCAAAACTTGAGGAATCGTATATTTCATATGGGAAAGAAAAGAAGGCACATTAATACCTCCCAAAAGTCCTAAGAAATCCAATGGGCATCCTATGCCTAAGGTGCAACCAAAGTCGTGTATTTCAAGTTCTACAACTAAAACAAAACTCAAGAAATCAAAAGTCATGAATTCTCAAGAACGCATAAGTAAGAAAATGAAGTTTAACGCTGAAGCTCAAGATAATATTTGATTACTTATTGAGTCATTTGTTTTTCTGGTTGTAATAATCTATTTTGGGTATCTTTTGTAAGTTAGAAGGATATATTATTTGATTGGAATTGTGATTCATCGCACCATATATTCTGTAATTGTACAAATACTTGAGAGAGTGTTTAAGTGAATGTGAGAGGGGTCTCAAATTCAGAGGGGGCTTGGATCAAATTCATGTGTATTGTTAGGAAAAGGGCGGTCAACTAGGAAAGTTCAGATGAAACCTTTATATAATATTGAACAGAGTTAACAATTACTTGTGTCGTTTAATTTTTTTATTAGTTTTTGTTGTTACTTCATACACATTGTTCCAACATTATATCTGACATCTTGTTACTAAATGAACTGAATTTCAATTGGCATTATAGTAGAAACTCTGTTCTAGTTGGTGAGCTCTAGGGTTTTCTCTACATTCTATTCTAGATGGAAAATGCAAAAAAAAAAAAAAGGAGGATTTGTGAATCAACCGCTAGTTCTTAATGGTATGAACTATGATTATTGGAAGGCTTGTATGGTTTCCTGTCTCAAGTCAATGGACAACAAGACTTGGAGCACTGTTATAAAAGGATGGACTCCTCCAAGGATCACAACTTGAGACAACACAAACTATGAAAACTGAAAAAGGATTGGACAACAGGTGAAGACAAGGAAGCTATTGGAAACTCTCGTGCTCTTAATTCCATTTTATATTGGAGTTGACAAAAATATTTTCAAAATCATCAACACTTGCATCACTGCCAAAGAAGCTTGAGAGACTCTTGAAACTACTCATGAAGATACATTCAAATTTTGTATGTCAAGACTTCAACTTCTCACAGTATAATTTGAAAATCAGAAAATGAAGGAGGATGAAACCATATATGAATTCAGTGTCCCACTCTGTGACATCGTTAATACATAATTTTCCCTTGGTAAAAAATGTCTGAAGAAAAGCTTGTAAGAAAAATCCTTAGATCTCTTCCAAAGAGGTTTGATAAAAAGGTCACATCCATCCAATGAGCCCACAATGTATCCAAAAAGAAAATTGACGAGCTTATTAGGTCTCTTCACACCTAAGAAATGCCATTTGAAGACAAATCCGATAGAAAAAGTAAAAATATAGATGTCAAAGTAGACAATAAAGAAGATTATGATCAGGAAGAAGGTGATGCAAATGAAAAATTAATTAAATCCATTGCACTTCTAGCCAAGAGTTTTACTAAGGTCATGAGAAGACTTTATATGATATCTTGGAGCAATGTCACTACAAATATCAAAGACAATCAGCATTAGAACTCCAAAGGAGCCATCTTTCACTTCAAAGGAAAAGATGGAGAAATACAAAACAAGGGAAATATAATCCAGTACCATGAATGTGAAGGAGGTGAAAACCTCTAAATGCTCACATAAATCAATAAACAAACAAGCTATCAAAAGTGTAAAGATTTTATTGATTAAAAGACCCTTAAAAGGGCTACATTACATCGATCAATAAGTAAACATCAAGCTAACATTCGCCCCCCTTAAAAGGGCTACATTACATAAAACAATTTTAAAAAGCGAATAATTTTTAAAGGGATCTATTCACCCCCTCTAGATCCTAAGCCTAGCGTCTAACATAAAAAAACAAAAAACATTTTCCTTTCTTACTCTCTTTTCTCCCACAATAAGTAGAAGATAATACGTAAACATCAAACTAACATTCGACCGTGAGACTAACTAAATGGGTCTCGTTGAGTACAACGAATGTGAGAGGTGCTAATACCTTCCCCATGCATAACTGACTCCCGAACTCTAGTTTGGTTGCGATGACCATCTTATCCTTTCTTTTGTGGGTTTTATCGATATTCTTCCTTTCCTTTTGGAATAAATAAAGTTCGGTGGAAAATTTGTTGTATTTTGAGCGTGCGATGCGCTCGAGTATTTTCTACACCGTCACACACGCTGAACCAACACTCCGCACCTGAAACATATCAGAGAAGTAGAATCTTCTCCCCACTTGTTTCAATCCTGCTTCTGTTGGCAAGCGGTTAGAAAAATAGACGAGCACCGACAGTGTTTCGCACAAATGTCACATACTAGGGAACAAACAAAACCACAAAAATCTGGGCAGATAGACCGACCTGCTCTGATACCACTATGTAACACCCTAAAACCCCAACGCATAATAATACACATTAAACAACTATACAGACACGGTGTCACACATGAAACATAAACCTGCTATTTAACATAGGTTAAATATAACAAATAATAACATAAACACGTGTCATCAAATGCTCGCCTTTACATAGTCTCATCGCAACAAAATTAATCACGTAAACAACTGAAGAATTAATTAAGTCTCATAATAACTCTTCTTTTTAAACATAAAACTTGGTTATGATAAAATGTCTTCAAAATCAAACAACGCATAACATAACGAGTTATAATATCTAACTCTCACAACAACAACATAAAAAATAATAAATAATAAAACATAACATTCATCCGCTCAGTGTTACATATTAGAGCAACAATATCTAAATATCGCATAAAACTGGGAAACGAAGAATATCCTCGATGCCATCTTTCTGCTTATAAGCAACTACTAATTCACTTGCTTGTTTATACCCCGATAAGGAGCACAAAACCCCACAACAACAAAGGGGATATAATACACTTAAAATATATAATGGTGCAAAAGTATGCAAGGGTAGCCTAAAACAAGCATCAACATTCATACATTTAATTTACATCGATTCAACACCATTCATCCACATCAACCATGAAAACTCAATTTCATACTCAACAATTCATTCACAAACATCTTCATGTAAATGCAATGCAGACAACGACTCAACTCATACATGTGGTATCAATCAACGAAGGTTCTCCATAAGAACCGAGTCCACCCTTATAGACCCCGAACCAACCCTTATAGGTTCAAGGCAAGTCACCATTACACCCTTTTAAACTTGCAACTTGTATTTTTCAACAACAACGACATAATGAATGCATGTCATACAACTCAATGCAACAAAACAACAACAATGTTTAAGGCCCCCTTCTGACCATAAACAATCCTGCATTGACAACACAATAATAGTCCCATATGAACTATTATCCAACACTGACAACAATAACAATACAATAATTCAATTATTATTCAACCACTGTTAATAATCCACCACAATATAATAATTACAATTAGGCACACATCACCTTATCACCCACCAAAATATGCAACGACATCAAATGGCACAACTGATTCAATTATAAACACATATATAGTTTTAAATCAATTATTATCACTTAACAACACAATTTAACCATGCATTTAATTAATCAAATTCAACAAAATATGCCCAACATCAGTTAACATGAACCACACAACAAAACAACATAGAAAACCCAATTCAACAACTAAAACACATCCACTAACATTAAACCTCAAATAAAACAGTATATTCACGTCCTTAAGTGCATATTCAATTTCTTAAGGCATCACCATGAGATAGTACTACGCGTTAGCTTTCCAACGCTTTGAACCACATCCCAAACGAAGTCACGGATCTTAAGTTATATAATAATCGTATTTGAATCAAATTTGTATGAACGTAACAGGTAGATCGTCACAAATGTGACATCCATTAGCTCGTTGGACACTATGAGAGGCTGTCCGTCACAAGGCTGGCGCCCGTCACCTTGTTGCAGAATGCATAATTTCTATGTTTTTCATCGTTAGAGGCCTTTCGAACCTCCGATTTTGATTCAGTAAAAAGCCCTGATCTCAGAATTCAATATAATAATTATACAATGATTAAAACAACAAATTCACAATTTATCAAAGATTGACATCAACAAAATCATGTATTTTCATCATGATCATATAACTCATATGAACATATACTCAATCAATATTCAACAACAGAGGCACACAAAATTCATGTTAAAATGAGTACACGAAAATCATAACATTTACATAAATTAAATTATATCGCCATACCAATTTCACTCATGTCATCAAACATCCAACAACGAAGAAAAAAAGAGAAAAACTTAACGAGGATTAAAGACTTTCCCTACCCACTCATGCAATCCACACCATACTTAGAATAATCTCCTCCTTACCTCAGATTTTCAGCAAGCAACAATGGTTTCCACAAGCTCTAGCGTTCTCTTCCCAAAACCCTTGCCTTTTCTCTCAATTTTTTATTTTCTACGTACTGACAAATATTAAACTCCTTTAATCCCTTTTTATTCTAAAAACATAATTTAATCTCTTTTTAATTCTACCTTAGCCCAACTCCTTTTATCTTTCTCCTCCTTAGTCCTTTATCTATTATTTCTATTTTCACCCCAGTCTTACTATTTTCTCTATTTCATATTTAATTTAATAATAATCCTCATTATTTTAATTATCTACTCAATTAACTAAATAACTAACTCTATTTCTACTAACTCCTAACGACCACATAAATATGCCAATTCACTAATTGCATATAAAATTTATTTAAATAACTGAATAAATAACAAAATCAATTAAATAAATAACTTAATTAAAATGGGATGTTATAAGAAAATAAAAAGATCGAGAATGAAGACTAACGATTGCTACTATTGACTTGAATATAATACTGATTACAATTTGTAAATTTATATACATGCATATATGACTTGTAGACTAAGTAACAAACTCTAAACTATAACTAATTTGGGCTTGTGCTATGATCAGTGCATTTTGATGCACGTCCTTTCATGTTTGTACTCAAACATTTCCTTGGTTTGTTTTGATTATTTTTATGTATTAATGTGTTTTTATATTTTATTTTATTTTTAGCTTTATTTAATTTTCGCACTTTATTTTTCAGCTTTAGCAGTCTGCATAGAAACAATCATAACTGGAGTTCTAGGAGTCCGATTGAGGCGTTCTAATAATCGCCGGAAAGCTAAGAGAGAGAGCTACGACTTTCATGTTGGAGTCAAAGTCAGATTCGGAGCCGATAATTCCCAGTTTTGCGTTTAAAGCTGTAGCACTTTTTATTTTAGTGTTTCGGGTCGCTAGAAGTGGGCCGGGTTTTGTAATTCGACCCAGTTGGGTCATAAACATATTTTGGCTGATTCCTAATAGGTGTAGGAGCCACGAAACACTGTTCAGCATTGACCATTCACGATTTTACTATTCACGTTTTTGGGAGAGCTTGTACGTTTGATCATGAAGAACTAATTCTTAGAGGTTAATCTGCTGTAAACGGTTTCCGCCGATACTTTGAGGTTCTTATATTTTTCAATTAATCTATTTCCTTTCAATTCTAATCTTTGATATGTTGTTTGCTTAATTCGATATTATCCAAGGTTGAATTGATTTATTTAGATGGTTGCATGTTCCTATACTTTAATCGCGTTTGCTTAATCCACGTATATTTGTCGTGTTTGCTTAATTCACGATTGCTATATATAATCCGTTTGCTTAATTCGGGAATTAGGAACATACATCACATAATATCAATTGCGCTTGTATAATTGTTGTTATAATCGAAAAGGGAATATAATCCGCTTGTGAGTTGGAAATTATTTGGATCGATGATAAGTTAGGAAGCAAAAACAGTAGATTAATCGTTTCAGCTTATTTTGATAATCACTTATTTTCACTATTTTGTTTGATAGAAATCTAAAACAACCCCCCTAAATCGATTTACCTTTGGTTAATAATCAACGAGAATCCTTGTGATACGATACGCGAGTCACTTGTCGCTTTCTACGGTTTTGTTCAAAACAACTCGTTTTTGATCCGCGCGCGACAGCGGATCAAATTGGCGCCGTTGCCAGGGATTCTTATCGTTATTAACTAATTTTAGAGTCTTAGGTTAAGTGTTTGTGCGTTTAGGCCATAGGTTCCTCGCGGTTTCGGCCATAACACCTTTTAGAGTCGAAAAAATCCAAAAAAATTCCCAAAATTCTTATTTGTCTTAATTAGATTAAATTTTGTATTTTTATATTTTTATGAATTTATTTTAATCGTTTTTCTTCTTTCTCTTTGTTTCTGCCTGTTTGGGACATAGTTGGTGTTTCTGTGTTTGTTGATAACATGGCTGAACAAAGAACTTTGAGACAGTTGGCTGCCCCTGATGCAAACTATAATGGTTTATGTATTGAGTATCCCGCAGCTGATGCATCTTTTGAATTGGAATATGGTTTAACACATTTGTTGCCTAGGTTTAATGGTTTTGCAGGTGAGGATCCGCATAAGTATCTGAAAGAATTCCAGGTTGTATGCTCTGCACCTTTCGAACCTTCACTAGAGGATATTGTCAAACAAATGGCTGCAAATAATCTTCAGTATCAACAACAAATAGATTCTACTCTTCAGACTTTGCAAACACAAATTGGACATCTTGCCACTTTGATGAATGCCATGCAGCAAGCTCAAGGATCAAACCAACAACCCTTGGAAGAGCAATCTGTTTTTCAAATAGAGTTGCTTTCTGAAAATGTTGAGGATACTTGTACTGATTTGTTTGTAGATGATTTTCCATCATTGTCTAGTTTTGATGATGTTTACTCTTGTGATGTTTGTACTGACACTAAAATTTGCTCTGTTTGTGCTGGAATTGAGCTTGCCTTGCAAAATGATATTCTTACTGCACATGAGGTTACAAATGAAGTTGTTCATGTAGATGAAGCTCTCGACACCCCGGCTGCCTAGAACAAATCATTCATCAAACAACCACATTCCCAAGAGCTGGAACCAATTCTTGAAAACTTGAAATACGCTTATTTAGAGAGTAATGAAAAACTCCCGGTTATAATTTCTTCTAACCTTAATTTTGATCAAGAAAATAAGCTTTAGCAGGTTTTGAATAAGCATAAGAAGGTGATTGGGTGGACATTGGCCGACATTTCCGATATTAGCCCGTCCATGATTTTGCATAGGGTCTCAATTGAAGGGGAAGATGAAACAAAAATAGTGAGGCAGCCCCTCAATCTTTTGATCTTTGGTGTTATGGAAAAGATCACGTTCCCATTCAACACTTTTATTTATCGAAGATTCTTCTTTGATCCTGGAATAAAAGGCGAAGGCACTAATAAAAATTTCAAGTTCAATGGACATTACCCAAAGCTACTCCATGAGATCTCCACTTTGGAAGAAGAAAATGTAGAATATATCTCTTTGGGAAAGGCTGCTTATATGATCACATATCCTCCTTGACTACTCGGGTGTGTTCTTTCTTTTTTCTCACTCTTATTTTATATTAATGTTCTTTCATTGAGGACAATGTATGTCTTAAGTGTGGGGGAGGGAATCATTTGTTTGTTTTGTTTTGTTTCAATTTTTTGTTTTTTTTTGTTTTGAGTTGTTAAAAAAATATATATGCATCGTTTTGAAAGTTTTAGGCTATAGACTGATTTGAGTCGAGTTTGCGGAGACTTGGGAAAAATTCACAAGATCGGTATCGTTTTAACACCGTAAGTCTCCTGCATATGGAAATTGATTTGAATTTTTTATTATGTTTTAGCCTTAAATTCTCATTCTCTGACAGCTCTTGAGTAGTTTATTTCAGCAGTCGGCACCATCTCTCACACACTTTACGCAAAGAAGCCGATGAATATAAGTGAGTGTTCCGAAAAAAATAGAAAAAGAAAAAGGGAATGCACCTTCTAAGTTTGGTAACCCTCACTCGGTCACTTAACCCAACGGTTGTGGAACTTTCAAAAGAAAAAGTTGAATAAGACTCTTTGTTAGTTGGTTCAGCGGTTTCTGGTGCTGAACTTGGCAGGGAGGATTACGGTTCGATCCCCCGCAACTACAACTGAGTAAACAAAGGGTTATGCCACGTAAGTACCAGAACCCCGTGCAGAAAAGGATTAGAGTCACTAACCGGTCGTCTTGCTATAAGTGTGTGGAGATAACGGGCTTAATGTGATTGCGCCTGAATGAAAAATAGCAAAAAGATTGAGTAAGTTAGGCTTTGATATAATAACATGATTCGAGTTGATTTGTGTATTTAGGAGGTTTATGACTGCATAATTGTGGATTAGTGTTCCTACGATATCCTTAGTGTGCAAGATTAGTACCTGTCGATGCAAGCTTACCCGAAGAAGATTTGTAGCCTAGGATGAGTAATTGTTGATGTATTTGTGCTTTCTTTGTTTTGTTTTTCATTTTGCTCGGAGTGCAAAAGTTCAAGTGTGGGGGAATTTGATCAGTGCATTTTGATGCACGTCCTTTCATGTTTGTACTCAAACATTTCCTTGGTTTGTTTTGATTATTTTTATGTTTTAATGTGTTTTTATATTTTATTTTATTTTTAGTTTTATTTAATTTTCACACTTTATTTTTCAGCTTTAGCTGTCTGCACGGAAACGATCATAACTGGAGTTCTGGAAGTCCGATTGAGGCGTTCTAATAATCGTCGGAAATATGAGAAAGAAAGCTACGACTTTCGTGTTGGAGTCGAAGTCATATGCGGAACCTATATTTCCCAGATTTGCGTTTGAAGCTGCAACACTATTTTATTTTCAGTTTTTGGGTCGTTACTAGCGGGCTGGGTTTTGTAATTCGACCTAGTTGGGTCATAAATGTTTTTTGGATGATTCCTAATAGGTCTAGCAGCCGTGGTACGGTTCATCACCATACACTATTCACGATTCATCTTTCAAACTTTTGGCTTTTACGAACCGTATGGATCGCTAAGTTCTTCAGAGTCAATCTGCTGTAATCGCGTTCCAACGCTTTGAGGTTTATACTTTATCAATTTAATTCGTTTCTCTTTCAATACTAATCTATGAATTGCATTTGCTTAATTTGTGTATACATGGAATTGTGTTGATTAAATTCGTAAGATTGCATCCCTAACTTTTATTCGCCGTTACGTCGCTTTGTCGTTAATTCGCGTTTGTAATTCGTGTTTGCTTAATTCACGAGGGCTTAACCCGTTTGCTTAACTCGGAATATAGGAATGGCAATCTAGTTTATGTATTTTGCGCTTGCCAATTGATATAGATATCAAATAGAGATCGAAGCCGCTTAGGGATTTGGTAAGGTAGAAACCTATGATAAGCCGGAACCGAAAACAGTAGATTGGCTTAATTTTATAATCACTTATTTTTAATCGCTTAATTCTTTGTTCCATAAAATCGATCCTAAAACCAAACCCCGCATTAATCATTACAATAATTAGTTAATAAGAACAAGAATCCTTGTGAGACGATATCTGAGTTAATTTGTCGCTGTACTACGTTTTTGAAAAACTACTCGTTTTTTATCCGCGCGCGACAGCGGATCAAATTGGGGAGGGAATCATTTGTTTGTTTTGTTTTGTTTCAATTTTTTTGTTTTGTTTTGAGTTGTTAAAAATATATATATGCATCGTTTTGAAAATTTTAGGCTATAGACTGATTTGAGTCGAGATTGCGGAGACTTGGGAAAAATTCACAAGATCTGTATCGTTTTAACACCGTAAGTCTCCTGCATATGGAAATTGATTTGAATTTTTTATTATGTTTTAGCCTTAAATTCTCATTCTCTGACAGCTCTTGAGTAGTTTATTTCAGCAGTCGGCACCATCTCTCACACACTTTACGCAGAGAAGCCGATGAATATAAGTGAGTGTTCCAAAAAAAATAGAAAAAGAAAAAGGTAACGCACCTTCTAAGTTTGGTGACCCTCACCCGGTCACTTAACCCAACGGTTGTGGAACCTTCAAAAAAATTTTCAAAACTCTTTGTTAGTTGGTTCAGCGGTTTCTGGTGCTGAACTTGGTAAGGAGGATTACGGTCCGATCCTCCGCAACTACATCTGAGTAAGCAAAGGGTTATGCCACGTAAGTACCAGAATCCCGTGCAGAAAAGGATCAGAGTCACTAACCGGTCGTCCTGCTATAAGTGTGTGGAGATAACGGGCTTAATGTGATTGCACCTGAATGAAAAAAAGCAAAAAGGATGAGTAAGTTAGGCTATGGTATAATAATATGATTTGAATTGGTTTGTGTATTTAGGAGGCTTATATCTGCATAACTGTGGTTAGTGTTCTTACAATATCCTTAGTGTGCAAGATTAGTACCTATCGATGCAAACTTACTCGAAGAAGATTTGTAGCCTAGGATGAGTAACTGTTGATGTATTTGTGCTTTCTTTGTTTTGTTTTTCATTTTGCTCGGAGTGCAAAAGTTCAAGTGTGGGAGAATTTGATCAGTGCATTTTGATGCACGTTCTTCCATGTTTGTGCTCACGCATTTCTTCCATTTATTTTAATTATTTTTATGTTTTAATATGTTTTTATAATTTATTTTATTTTTAGCTTTATTTAATTTTCGCACTTTATTTTTCAGCTTTAGCAGTCTGCACGGAAACGGTCATAACTGGAGTTCTAGGAGTCCGATTGATGCGTTCTAATAATCGCCGGAAAGCTAAGAGAGAGAGCTACGACTTTCATGTTGGAGTCAAAGTCAGATTCGAAGCCGATAATTCCCAGTTTTGCGTTTAAAGCTGCATCACTTTTTATTTTAGTGTTTCGGGTCACTAGAAGTGGGTCGGGTTTTGTAATTCGACCCAGTTGGGTCATAAACATATTTTGGTTGATTCCTAATAGGTCTAGAAGCCACGAAACACTGTTTACCATTGACCATTCACGATTTTACTATTCACGTTTTTGGGAGAGCTTGTACGTTTGATCATGAAGAACTAATTCTTAGAGGTTAATCTGCTGTAAACGGTTTCCGCCGATACTTTGAGGTTCTTATATTTTCCAATTAATCTATTTCCTTTCAATTCTAATCTTTGATATGTTGTTTTCTTAATTCGATATTATCCAAGGTTGAATTGATTTATTTCGATGGTTGCATGTTCCTATACTTTAATCGCGTTTGCTTAATCCGCGTATGTTTGTCGTGTTTGCTTAATTCACAATTGCTATATATAATCCGTTTGCTTAATTCGGGAATCAGGAACATACATTACATAATATCAATTGCGCTTGTATAATTGTTGTTATAATCGGAAAGGGAATAGAATCCACTTGTGAGTTGGAAATTATTTGGATCGATGATAAGTTAGGAAGCCAAAACAGTAGATTAATCGTTTCAGCTTATTTTGATAATCACTTATTTTCACTATTTTGTTTAATAGAAATCTAAAACAACCCCCCTAAATCGATTTACCTTTGGTTAATAATCAACGAGAATCCTTGTGATACGATACGCGAGTCATTTGTCGCTTTCTACGGTTTTGTTCAAAACAACTCGTTTTTGATCCGCGCGCGACAGCGGATCATGCTAGAACTTGGATTATATCACAACAAAAATAAGTTGAAAAGTTCTAATAAACAATGTTATAAGTTATTGTCATAAGTTGTTTCAATATGTTCTCTCAAACAAATAGTATCACAAAACTTATGCTAATTGGTAAACTCAAATGAGTCAATGAAAACAAACATTTATGCTTGTTGATCTTTTAATTTGATAATATATTTACATTAGTTGAATTGCTTATTATAAATATTCAAATGAAGTAGGCTTTTAAGTAGGCTAGTAGGTTAATCAAGCATTAGAAAAACTAGGCCCAGACTTAAAAATAAACCTATAATAGACTACTAGTCATACTTAAGCTTTGAATTTTTTAACAGGTAGGACTCAGAATTAGCAAAACCTACGACATAGTCTATTCACACCCTTAATTCTGTCAAATTTTATTGGAAATGCTCTTTTCACCCTATATGAGTTATCCCACACCACAATGAAAAGTCTCAAACGCCCCATAGCGTCTGAAGATGCATCTCCTAACGCACATTTTTTCACACATATCTCAGTGAAATTGTTGAGAAACCCTTGTTATGTTTAAATTTGACCCGGAGATGCTTATCCGAATGCATAAAAGGTTGATTCGGAGATGCATCTCTGTAGTCCCATTTAATTCATTAGTTTGTGAACTTTTTGGAGATGCATCTCTAGAATGTGAATTGGTATTTCAAAACAGCAGCATGCAGAAAAAATGACATGATGGAAAACCAACTTAAATTAACAACAGACTAAACATTACATAGATAAACATTTCATAAATTTAACATTACATGTCATTACAAATAGATGATTCAGGACATCGCAACATCCTTATAATAATTTCGGTCGATCTTTGAATCGTCGCATCCAACTCAGTCAGATCCTTTGTTGAATAACGATAAAAGGTACTCCACATAACCTTCAAATCATCATCAGTCTTCAGTTCAAACATGGTAAACCGTAGCTTTTCTTCGTTGTCAATGGAGGATGAACGATACTCGAACTTGACAACTTTTTAATTTTTTGGATATCACAGAAAAGTATTCAGTTTTGATTTCAGATCGACGAGAAGTATGTTGTTGGAGACCCTAGACTGAAATTAATGCAAGAAATGAGGGATGAAATGATTGATTTTTTACCTACATTTCAGTTTGTTTTGCTCCCTTTGAAGTGATGAACTGCATGAATGATGTTTTGGTGTTGAAAAATTGATTGATAATGAGAGAAACTTTTTCTAGGGTTTGAGAATGGTTTCTTGTTTTAACATGAAGAAGAAGATCATGTAAGGTGGTGCCCTATAAAATTTTCTGCTGGCCATTTTCGGAGATGCATCTTCAGAAATATCATTGGCTTGTCAATTCAACCATCTGAGTGAAAAACAAACTCAATAAATAAGTTCAAAGGTTGTTTCAGATATGCATATCCATATATACCCAAATAGTATTCGGAGATGCATTTCCTAACCTTATTTTTTTTAAAGTTAGGGTGAATCTCAAAAATATAAAATCTAAAGTAATTTTAGTAGGGGTGTTCGCGGTGCGGTTTGGGCAGTTTTGACCAAAAAAATCATCCGATCCGCAAGAGAAAAAATCGTGCGGTTTGGTTTGGTTCGGTTGGCTTTTAAAAAAAATCCGAACCAAATCAAACCAAACCAAACTAATGCGGTTCGGTTCGGTTGGTTCGGTTTTTTACAAAATATTTTATTGAACCATACATATACATATAGATGATAACATAACTTTGTATTTAGACATTCATACACTATCAAATAACAACAAAACTCGTCATATTTTGACAACAACTTTCTATTTAATATGTAAAAATTAAATTAGACAAAAGTGAAATAATAAACATAAAAAATAGTATAAAACAATATAAAAATTATTAGAATGAAACAAAAAAAAATAGAAGAGATGAGAGATTAGTGAAGGTGAAAAAGTAAAAAAAAAAAAAAAAGAGTTGAGAGATTAGAGAAGAAGATGTGCGATAAAAACGAAACTGGAATGAGGAACATTTGCATAAAAATGAGAAGGTGAAAAAGAAAGAATATAAGAGAGTAGAGATTATAGAAAAAGAGGGAAGATGTATGTGGCAAAGAAGGCGCGATAATGCTATTAGAGATTTGAGAAGATCGAGACTAAAATCATGCGTAAGGATGAGAAAATTGTTCGTAATCATAAGGTTAAGGTATAATAGATTTAAGTTTGGGTTGGATGTGAGTTAAGTAAAAGTTAGGTTGTAACATAATGCGGTTTGATTCGGTTTGGTTCGGTTTACAATACAAACCGTAAACCGAACCGAACCGTGCGGTTTTGTTAAAAAATGACCCAAATTAATCCGAACCAAATGCGATTTTTTGCGGTTTCGGTTTGGTTTGGTTTTAAGCACCCCTAAATTTTAGTACGCCTGAACATGTATCACTGAATGCATGAACAATAATTTTAGAATTTCAAAAGTGTAGTATACAAAAAAAAAATTGGAAAGAACATTTCTCAATTTTATTTACAAATGAATATGTTGTTTTAATTGGTTTTGAATGTTTTTATTTTTACAGGGCTGCTATCTATACACTATTATTTCTTACACAGGTATGTACACCGTAAAAAAACAACAAAGCAAATGTTGATCGCACAAAATCCAAAAAAATATAAATTAATAAAAAAATAAAAATAGTATATTAAGTGTAGATTTATACGGTGTAGTGTACACTTTCAGTGTACATATATCTTTTCTCTTATTTTTATTTGTTTTAACTTAGGACCAAAGAAACTATTTTCTACTTTCTTTTACGTAATCAACCGTATGCATCCTACATAACATCCGTTGGATCCATAACATTCACAGATCTCCGTACAATCCACACTCCACCAAATTATAGATCCAGTGGCATTTCCGTAATCTCACACTAACTGCAAATTTTTCATCCCCATTGTATTTACACTGTGATCTCCCACAATATACAAAAACATTTGTCTCGCCATTCTCTTCATCACTGAGCTCGTCGACGAAGAATTCGCGTTCTGATCTCCGACGATTGATCACGGCAGAGGCTAGTTCAATCTCCAATCTTCAATCATGGTAACCTTCTATCTCGATCCGTTGTTCATTCTCAATCGATTCCGCATTCTTAACAACCTTAGATCTGATTCAATTCTGTTCGATTTTCTGATTTCATTCGTTTTTGTATCGCTAACTTCGAATGCGAGGTTATTGATTTGCTTAGCTAGTTCTTGCGATTTGAATTTCTATGGGATCTAGTGTTATGCCGTGTAACTGACTCGTTTTGGTTTTTGTTTGTTGCTTGCATTGTGTTTGTAGCCTCTCAGACTCGAAATCAAGGTATGTTTGCTTTCAATTTTGATTTGTTGTTTATTTTGCCGATGTTAGATTTCGCAAAACCGAGGTTAACGTGGATTAAGCTAATGTGTTTGCTTAATCTTTGATCAGCGTAAGCTTGCACAGAGGTCGGAAAGAGTGAAATGTGTGGATCTACATCCAACAGAACCATGGTAATGCTTCACCTTTTGCCGCGTTGTTTAGTTTCTGAAATTAATTTATGATGATCCCTGACTAATTTTAAAATTAGGAATATCTGTAATTTTTTTCATCATTAGATATGTCTCAATCATGGATTCTACTAGGATGGTTTATTGAGATTTAGTCACTAATAGTTATTAGTGGTGTTTGTTATATGATCTTGAGAGAAGTTTTTAAAAAATATATTGAGATTAACGATTTGGATAGAAGCATGGTCTTAGATAGAACATTATGGCGAAAGTTGGTCCATGTAGCCGACGCCACTTATTGGATTAAGGCTTAGTTGTTGTTGTTTGTTATATGATGCTACTATTGATGTTTTTTTTTTTTTTTTTTTAAATTTTAGTTATTTGAATTACCTTTTGTTAATGCAGGATTCTGGCAAGTTTATACTCTGGAACGGTCTGTATCTGGAACTACCAATCTCAGGTATGCATGTGATTGATTGTTTCATAAACTGAGATGTCGTATGCTGTTACAACTTACAAATGAAATTCACTGAATTGAGAAATGAAACGGGGGATACCATAGATTGGCATTTAAGTCAGACACGGGTGTTTGTTGATTGATATTCAAACAAGCCACCTTTTGCATGGTGCCTAAATATAATGAGCTGCTGATTCACGATTGGAGGGACCTTTTTAATCATGGTTTCCTGCAAATTTCAAGCAGCTATATGATTGATTGAACCTACAATATGAATCCAAATACTTCTGCAGTCGTGTTGCATAAAGGGTTATTAATATTAAGCATTGCTAAAATTATTATTTTTATATTCAAAGTAGATGATAGTTGGAGTTGTTTTATCAATTCATACACGTAGTTGACGCAAAATGACCAATGTCCTTTGAGTTTCCAAAGAAATTCTAGTAAACAATCTTACTTTTGATAAATTTACAGCCCGAGTCTGTGTATTGGGATCGTAAATTAGTAATATATTTTAATATGTAGATTGGTATTAAGAGATGATAGCTTGCGACTCTCCTGTTTTTTATTTTAAATTCTTTTCACAATTCTACTTTGCGAAATGAGGCATTATTATTTTCTATGGAGATTTGCTTGTGTAATCAGTCAGTTCTAATATTTTTATGCTATTTCAGACCATGGCTAAATCCTTTGAGGTTACTGAGTTACCAGGTATATGAATCTTTTTTTATCTGTCCGTTTGCATGTCTTCCTCTCGAATCCTTGAAGCATTTTGATTGAAAGCACTTGATGCATTTGCTAGACGACATACTTTTACTCATATATTCTTACTCTGAGGACCACTGGGGCTTTTTTCCCACATGATTTTGCAGTTAGATCAGCCAAGTTTGTTGCACGCAAACAGTGGGTTGTTGCTGGAGCTGATGATATGTTTATTCGTGTATATAATTACAACACAATGGATAAAGTCAAAGTCTTTGAAGCACATACAGATTACATTAGGTGTGTGGCAGTTCATCCCACCCTTCCTTATGTTCTGTCATCATCTGATGACATGCTCATAAAGCTTTGGGATTGGGAAAAAGGCTGGATTTGTACCCAGATATTCGAAGGACATTCTCATTATGTTATGCAAGTGACATTTAATCCTAAAGACACAAACACCTTTGCCAGTGCGTCTCTTGATCGTACTATAAAGGTATATCTGTGATCTCGTTGCCAGTTGTTTCCTTCTTTTAAATATTTCTATGCCCATACTCACAGTATAATGCATGTTGCACCTGTTATCTTCTTTTTCAGATTTGGAATCTTGGCTCTCCTGATCCTAATTTTACATTGGATGCTCACCAGAAAGGAGTGAATTGCGTTGATTACTTTACAGGCGGTGATAAACCTTATCTAATCACCGGTTCCGACGATCATACAGCAAAGGTTTTGCTTAAATATTTGTTTTCACTTTTTTTTTTTTTTGTTTCACATGTTTTCATCAGAAAGCAGAACTGTTGGATTACAATCAGTGGTCATGATTAAAAAAAAACTCAATTCCATGGGTCATGTGACCAATGCTACCTCCACTTAATATTCGTTCTGCCGACTTTAACACAAGGATTTTCTTCTCCTTACATATTCCGCTAGATACTTATGTAGTGAAAAAATATGCACTCACGGGTGCGAAGTCTCTATTTAACTTTGTGAAAAAACTAAGCTTCCAAGTAATCTAATTGGAAAGGAAACCCAGCCGCCTTCTGCGACTAAAGTTGTAGAAGTCCATTGGCATATTAGAATAAATAAATAGTAGTCTGCAGCAAAAATACCCATCTTTTAAATCGCCATTTTTTCTTTCAAAGTTACTCAAAAAAAATTAGTGCCTTCTCAAACTAAGACTATTCCAGATTTAATAAACAGTTAAACTAATACCGAGTAACTGGTTTTGGTTCACTTCATTTAAAACAAAAATCATAGCAGTGAGTCATAACAGAACCCAGTCAAAGCCTTTCACCTATGGATATATTAAAAATCAAAAAAAGAAATGTAATTCCAAAGAAAAGGCGCACACTAAGGCTCCTGGAAACTTCAACGGCAAAAGAGGATAGCTCTGAGAATTTGGCAATCGAATAAAAAATAAAATCTGCTTATGCAAAAATAATACAAAAGGGATTTTTTTATGATGTGAATACGGAGTAGCATGCATAAATTCACAATCCAGTTAGGGAACCAAGAAAAGCTCTTGTTCAGAGAAATTTGGAGTTGGCATGGGAAGGGGAGGATGCACAGAGGTAGCATAGGGTGGCATGGGAAGGGGAGGATGCACAGAGGTAGCATAGGGTGGCATGGGAAGGGGAGGATACAGAGGTAGCATACAGTGGAGACAGTTAAGATATGGTCACGGAAAGTTTTTATTTTTATTTTTAATCTTGTGCACTGATTATGGTCTAACGTTTCTAAGTTATTATTTCTCACAATAAACAATAAGTTCATGATACATTTTATGTATATCGATAACATCTGTAGAACCTATTGAGCAGGTATGGGATTATCAGACCAAAAGTTGTGTCCAGACCCTAGATGGTCACACACACAATGTTTCTGCTGTATGCTTTCATCCCGAACTTCCTATAATCATTACTGGTTCTGAGGATGGTACAGTGCGCATATGGCACTCAACAACTTATAGGTAATTTGAGATGCTCAGATTACTGAGTTATGAGCTTTATGTTTATTCTATTTCGCATTTTCCTCTTTTTTACCCCTCATCTGTTGCATGAAATTGAATTATTTTTCCGGAGTTAACTCTTGACTTTTTAAAATGAGGCCAACTTTATGATGTTTTGGTTGATTTGTTGCTTCTTCATGTTTCTTTTTTTGTAGTTTCTATTGTTACATGAAAGGTTTATTTTGGTGACCGTAATGCCTAGATTTTTGTTTAAAGTTGAGATTGCACTAAATTTGAGAATGAGCTCTACTATATATTGTCTGTCTCTTTCTGAATTCATGAATAACTAACTCACCCATTTCAATGTTTGTCGGTTTTTCAATCTGTGTGCAGGCTCGAGAATACACTGAACTATGGTCTTGAAAGAGTTTGGGCTATTGCATACTTGAAGAGTTCACGCCGGTGAGTGTTTTTGTATAGAATTTCTGCATGTAATTTCTTAATCTCATATTTTAGGCACTTGAATAATTTTTACTTGGAAGTAATGTCAAAGAGTGCCTGAATAATGAAGTGTTCTCATGTTCACTCCTCCCTCATTACATTAATTATCCATGCATCTTTCATGCAGGGTTGTGATTGGATATGATGAAGGAACGATTATGGTCAAACTTGGTCGAGAAGTACCTGTAGCTAGCATGGACAACAGTGGAAAAATTATTTGGGCTAAACATAATGAAATTCAGACTGTCAATATAAAGAGCATAGGAGCAGATTTGGAGGTATAGGCTCATTTATACCTCTTGTTATGTATGGGCAAAAAGTGTAAAGCTCTTTTTTAAGTGACACATGCATGTACTATGCATTTTAGGTTGCTGATGGAGAAAGGTTGCCTTTGGCTGTTAAGGAGCTGGGCACTTGTGATCTTTACCCACAAGTGAGTTAATATCCTCCTCAATATTATGCATCGCTCTTTTGCACGGATTCTCTATTCTTATCATTTATGCTTTCATTTTACAACCCTTGACAGATTTTAGGAAAGTGGTATATGTACATTATTTGTCAAATCAGACATTTTGCATATTTATCATGACTTTGTTATATGCAGTATATGACCTGGTTATAGATTTTATTATGTAATGTTAATCTACATTGAGATTCAGAAGTTAATTGCCGTTGCAGGAACCTCTGTATCTTGTATGACTTTGATATTTGTTAAAATAAACTACGCGAAGTAACCAAATTTGTTAGTAATTTGGAACAAAGTTTGTGTAATATGACTAATCTCCAATCTATATTCAGCGAAGCGGGTTTAAAATAATAGTTATAGCCCTTATTGCTGGTTCCAATTTTCAGCAGTATTTGTTGTTTCAAGTGTGGGTGGTTGACTGTTGAGCTAATTTATGCAGAATTTAAGGCACAATCCTAATGGAAGGTTCGTTGTTGTATGTGGAGATGGTGAGTATATTATATACACTGCATTGGCATGGAGAAACAGGTCATTTGGTTCAGCGCTAGAGTTTGCTTGGTCTTCTGATGGAGAGTATGCTGTCAGAGAAAGTACATCAAAAATAAAAATTTTCAGCAAAAGTTTTCAGGTTTGAACCTTTGATGAACTTTGTTTATTTTTTATGTTGTACTAGGTTTAATGTAAATGGTGATGAAAACCAATAAATTTGCCCCTATGAAGTCATGAGAAGAATAAAAGTTAGGAGGGGATGAGAGCAGTGTTATCAAATTGCCCTGCCATGGCCGCTATGGCGGATATACACGGCGGTTTTGGGCTCGCCGCAATGGTAAATATCAGCCGCTATTGTGGGTTTTTCCGCCATAATCCGCAATAACGGCGCCGCAAAGCGACCGGTATGGCGGGATTTTGGCTCTCCGCCATGGACCGCCATGGACAACACTGGATGAGAGGCAAAGGGAAGAAGGGGGAGTTAGGAAGTAAAAATCTTGTTATTATGGCAAGGGGTGTGGGAAGGGATAGCAAACACGGGGGTGCTATGATACAATAGAGAGGAGGATCCTAGTGTATTCAGTCATTGAGTAAGGAGATCTGAGCCTTTGGGTAGAGAGGAAGCAGACCCTTAAAAGCGTTGATGAATCTCTTTCATTGATACAGCGGAGAGGAGGGTCCTAGTGGATTCAGTCATTGACTAAGGAAATCCGGGCCTTTGGATAAGGAGGAAGCAGTCCTCTGAAAGTGTTGATGAATCTCTATCATTGAGACAGGGGAGAGGAGGATCCTAGTGGGTTCAGTCATTGACTAAGGAAATCTGGGTCCTTGGGTAGGGAGGAAGCAGTCCTCTGAAAGTGTTGATGGATCTCAGTCATTCTTTTTCTATTCCTGTTCTCTTTTTAAAGTTGTATAGATCGGCTCCTGGACTGATATCCCACTCCTATAGCAATAGTGATTGTATTATAGTCAGAGTTATTCTTTCAACTTACTGATCTATTTGTTGGTTCATATATGATGATACTGTTTATGACAAGGAGCTTGAAATAAAACATGTGAGCTTAGCTGTTAACTTTCTTTAAGGCAATCGCTGTCAGTAGAAACAATTGACAAATATGCTCCCAAGTCCCAAGCAAACAGCAATACATCTTCGCATTTTATTTTTCTTTATTGCCTGGCTTGGTTCTAACTCTGGAAAGTGCACAAAAATTGCATTCTGATAGTTATAGCTCTTCTAATGGAAAAACAGGATCTAGGAAAGATTTAATAGGAGTTTAAATAATATTTCAGGAAAAGAAGAGTGTCCGACCAACATTTTCAGCTGAACGAATATTTGGCGGCACTTTACTGGCAATATGTTCAAATGATTTCATCTGCTTTTATGATTGGACTGAATGCAGATTGATTTACCGTATTGATGTCAATGTGAAAGTAAGTGCTTTGATTAAGTGACATCTAGTTCTACTTTTCTCTTTCTTCTTTTTCAGTGTTTGATTTTATTGTGAATGTGTCAGAACCTCTACTGGGCTGATAGTGGTGATCTAGTAACAATTGCTAGTGATACATCATTCTACATCCTGAAGTACAATGTGAGGATTCTTAAGAACCGAATCCTTTTTTATATTTTTGGCTTTGCTTTTTCTGAGTGGATATTTGATTGATCTTTACCGATGAGCACTTTAATCACTTTGATTTCCATTGGTGCAGCGTGATGTTGTTGCATCACATATAGATAGTGGAAAACCTGTAGACGAGGAAGGTGTTGAAGATGCTTTTGAGCTCCTTCATGAAATGAATGAACGTGTAAGGACCGGTATCTGGGTTGGGGATTGCTTTATCTACAACAATTCCTCTTGGAGACTTAACTACTGTGTTGGTGGAGAGGTATTAACTTGCGTTCCTTTTATGGAAAAATGCATACTTTTTATTAAAATACTGGAGCATGAAACCTATTGTTGTAACATTATGGATTTAGGTAACTACAATGTTCCATTTGGACCGCCCTATGTACTTGTTGGGATATCTTGCAAACCAAAGTCGGGTGTTTTTGATTGACAAAGAATTTAAGTAAGTGGACAGTTTGTTTCAATTAAATAAAGTATCCTGTTGCCCAAATCTTAACTATTTATTCTTTTTATTGTTTATTTCTCTCAGTGTTGTGGGATACACCCTTCTTTTGAGCTTGATTGAGTACAAAACACTTGTGATGCGTGGTGATTTGGAAAGGGCCAATGAAGTTCTACCATCAATTCCTAAAGAGCATCATAACAGGTACAATTATCTTGTATTTATATTATACAGGAATAATTAATTTCTTTTCATCATGCAGAAATATGATTATTATGTTGAGAAAATGCTTTTCGTACTCAATATCTAGATTATTTTCATGTCATTAGTAAATGCCATTTCCCTCTAATTTTTTGTCCATTCCAAGCTAGTGTGGTTATGATATTTCAACCTGCTGGGAAATGGAGGTTAATTTTTTGTGGCTGACCAAAAAAATCTTTTGACACTTAATATTTTATGGACAGTTATTACGTTTACTCTGAACTTTGTACAGTTTTCTTGCTTGTCCGTCATATATATTTACTTGTAATGTTATATAATAGCAATGCATAATCTTGTACAAATAACTATTGCTCATAGATTTGCCTGTTGCTTTGATTTAGAATTTTGTTCTGTTGGCCATCTAGTGTTTATTCAAACTTCCGAGTATAGTTTCAGATCTGCAGTTTGGCCATATGTTATCCGCATCCTAATTGAAATCCTTGATTTTATGGTAGTGTTGCTCGATTCCTGGAATCACGGGGGATGATAGAGGATGCTCTTGAAGTAGCTACAGACCCTGACTACAGATTTGATCTAGCAATACAGCTAGGAAGACTAGAAGTTGCAAAGGTATGTTCATGTAATGACTCTAGGGAGATATTGCTTCACCAGTAAAAGTTGTTAACTTGGGTATCTATTCTTTGTGTTTGGTTTGTCTTTTATATCATAGATAATATATGTTCTCTTTCCTTGCAGGACATTGCAGTAGAGGTGCAGAGTGAATCTAAATGGAAGCAGTTGGGAGAGTTAGCTATGTCTAGTGGCAAGGTGTTTTTCTTTATATGATTTAAATCTTCAAATTTGGTAATTTATCCAACATTTTAGCTTGATTTCTTTCCTAAATGTCCATGTCCTAAAATATTGAAGTGAAGTGAGTGCCTGATCAAGTGCACTGTGCCCATGATGGATATACCTTTCGGGGGCTTTTAAGATGAAAAATACTACAAGGATTTAGTTATGGCCAAATTAAGATTTATTTTGTTGCATGTTAGAAGTTTTGGTCAGAAGCATGTTGGACTCTGAGATGTACTGCTGAACTTAGGGGTGGCAATTGGATCCATTAAAGAAGAATCCATCCAATCCGTCCACTAAATAATCCATCCAATCCATCCATTATGGAAAATGCTAGATAATGGATTGGATTCAATGCATCCATTTAAAGTCATGGATGGATCTAATCCATCCAATATGTTTCAAAAATCCAATGGATTATTTTATTTTATATTTTAAATTTAATAGATCATTTTTATTATAAAACATATAAAATATTTTTATTCAATAAATTAAATTATTTTTTAAATTTTATAATAGAATATTTAAATTTTATCTTTATTTTATTTTTAAAAAGTCGTATTATTCTAAATTCAATCTCTAATCTCTATTTTATTTAAACAATTAACTTTATTAGTACAAATTTTGTATCAATTTGTTCATGTCGTAATTCTATAACTGAAATCATAAAAAAACGAAAAACACATTTTGATTTTTATTACCTTATATATAATTGAAAAGCATATAAATGTATAGCGTAAAAAGTAAAAGTAGCAGAAGGATGCAATATAACACATGCTATTTGTAACTAATTGATTATAAATGGGTGGTTACAAACTGCAATATAACAGAAAATAAGAAATATATTCTGAAATTTGTTTTTGAAATGGAGCAGATGCTAACTTATTTGGACTAGAGACAATACTGTTGAAAATATATATGCTAACTTACTGTCCATATAATGTTTAATACAATTATGTGCGATTACATTTTATTTTTTAATAAAAGGATAATTTAGATGGAACTATTAATAGTTTTTGTAAAAATAGAGAATTATGTAATTTAAAAAAATATCTGTTATAAAACTTATTTTTAGAAGTATTACAAAAATTAATATTTTTAATAAAATAAAAAAAATTAAATTAATTTTATGGATGGATGGATATCCATCCATTAAAAAGTTGTTAATGGATGGATTGGATGGATTATATTCTTAATGGATGGATTGGATTGGATTTTTTAAAGATAGTGTTAGTGGATTATTAATGGATTAATGGATTGTTTTGATCCATCCATTAACAATCCAATCCATATCCATCCAATCCATCCATTTTGCCACCCCTAGCTGAACATGATCATGTGCACTGTGCACATGATGGATATAATTCTTATTGAAGATCTTGAGATGCAAAAGACAACCAAGATTTAGTTAGGGTCAAATTAACATTTGTTTTGTTGCATTGTTAGATTCTGATTCTTGTGTATAAGTAAGATGTTAAATGTTTTATTTGTCAAAATTACTAGTAATTCTGTAAACTGGTCTGGTGATACTTAACAATGATTCTTGTTGGATATTTCTCTTGTCCAGCTGTAGCTCACTGTATTTTCCATTTTGCAGTTACAAATGGCTGAGGAATGTTTGAATCATGCAATGGATTTGAGTGGGTTGTTACTGCTATATTCTTCTTTTGGAGATGCTGAAGGAATTTCAAGACTTGCAACCCAGGCTAAGGAGCAAGGGAAGAACAATGTTGCATTCCTTTGCTTATTTATGTTGGGTAAACTTGAAGACTGCCTTCAACTATTGGTAGAAAGGTAATTTTCTAGAATTCTGATATTACTGGAAGGGTGGGGGGGATTGGTCAGACTGCAATTATATATATAGCTGAATTGTGCTTTTTGCAGCAATCGAATTCCAGAGGCAGCTTTAATGGCTCGATCTTATCTCCCAAGTAAGGTCCCAGAGATAGTGGCAATTTGGAGAAAGGATCTCAATAAGGTAATGTCTGGTTCAGATGCAATGGTATTTGCTTATGATGAAACTTCCTGATTTTTGTGAGTGCATGCTATTGTGGGAATCCAACTCCTTTATCAAGTCATCTTTTTTTATGTAAAAGTTTCAAGTTTTTTTAATACATTCCCAGGCTTATTAGGTGGAAAATATGTATTTCAATGTTTGTTACTATGTTGTGAATTTTTTTTCTTGTGTATAAAATATTTCTAGGAAAGAAACGACTTCGACATTCCCATGATTTAATTCTCAAGGGAGGGTTGATAAAAAAAGATAGGGTTGGTAAAAAGAGATTCACATGAGCTCAGATTGAAATATATGTGTAACTTCCTCTATACCTCACTCTTACAAATTAATTCCTGGGAATGTTATATATGTTAGCAGAACACTATTAAAAAAATAAAACCCAAGAATAAGATTCCCAGCATTATATTCCAAAGAGAATTATTCCTGAGAACAAATTAACAAACATAACTTAAAACAACACCCCTTTACAGTTCCAAAAAGTCTCATGCCTCCGGTTGAAAATTCAGGAATAGATACAAGCTTTATTATATTTGGTTTCAATATTTAATTATAAAATAGACAAGTACACATTTTATTATATTTGGTTCCATCATTTTATCATAAAATAAATTGTTGTCAAGACCTGAGATCCTCTGCAGTTTTTTGTAAAAATAATCCTGACCAGATATTGTGGCTAGGAACCTCTATCCTTATTCAATTGCTTTCTTTGGTTAGTCTTATCATGTTGCTAAATGGTTGTAGATTAACTAGAGTATATTTGAGTGCAGGTTAATCCAAAAGCGGCTGAATCATTGGCTGATCCTGAGGAATATCCAAATCTGTTTGAAGACTGGCAAGTTGCACTTGCTGTTGAGTCTAAAGCCGCAGAAACATTGTCAGTGTGGAAAACACCTTTTTTCTTCCATGTATCTTGCAGCTTTGACAGTTTGTATTTGTGTTGTGTATGCTGAACATCTCTATGTAATGTTTACTTACAATAATTTTGATCTTTCTTAGGAATGTTTACCCTCCAGCAGACCAGTACAGCAACCATGCTGATAAACCACATGTTACCCTTGTTGAAGCTTTCAGAAACATGCAGATTGAAGAGGAGGAGCCTCTTGAGAATGGAGACTCTAATCATGAGGTATACTAAATATAGGGAAACATCACAAAAATAGGTTGCAAGAAATTCTAATTGACAAATAATATTGTATTTTGTTTTTATGCTGCACAGATCATAGCCACAGTAAGTTGTTTGTCTGTGGTATTTAACTGTTAGTTTATTTTGATGTCCTATGTTGCAGTTGACTGAACAAAATGAGGAGCACTTTACGGAAGAACACTACACTGAGGAACAAAATGGAGAGGAAGGAAGCCAAGAAGAGGCAGTTGTAGTGGATGCCGAATCAACAGATGGTGCAGTACTTGTAAACGGCAGCGAGGCTGACGAAGAGTGGGGTACGAATAATGAAGGAGCCCCGTCAGCCTAAAAGCAATTGGTTGGGGTGGTGTGAAAATCAAAATTTTGTCTCTGGTGATTAATTGATTCTGAAGTGCCATTTCTAACTCCCATTTGACAACTACCTGTTTTTGCTTTAACTACTAATACCAACTGAGTCCTAACAATTCTAATTGCTTTCAATTTTATATATTGGATGTTTACTGCTATTAGGCTTTATGTTTGCGAATGAGGAAGGAAATTTTCAAACGGTGTCCACTGTCGATAATGACTAATTGACTAAATCTCATAACTCTGTTTTCTCCATGAATTTAGACTATTTGGGCTTGGGAATTTGTCCAGTTTTATTAATCGTTGCACCACCCAACTCTATTTTATTAACATCAAATCTTGGATACATTTAATACAAAAGGTTTCTTGTAACTTCTTTAGATACAATGGTTGTAGATATTGGGCTTTTCTGAATGCACATTTGAAAAAAAATTGTTTTGTACCTTTACCAAATTGTTGACCCCAATTATGAACGCCTCCTCAATAAACATGTTTCCTTTTAGTTTTGATTTTATTAGTTATTAGTCCTAAAATATTTTTCTTTGTTGACAGTGCTTGCACCACATCACTAGGTCCCATCAAGACAGTCGGTTCCAGCTTCTGGGATATTTATATGAGGTTTGGCCAATCTTTCCATATTGCATTTGAAAATCAATTGTCAAATTGTTTGGACAATTTTGCTAATAAAATGCAAATTGAGGTCATCAGTATATGTGTAACCAAATAAGATTTTTTTACTATCATGTGTTTTTATTATTTTATGCAGATGAACTATTTGATAGTGTTAATTAATTGTTTATTAATTGAAGACTAGGTCTGTGTTGGTGTTCATCTGCATATCTGCATTGCATGTTTTTGGATGGTTTGCAAAATAGTTTAATTTTCTTTTAATATATCAAATGCAGGTTTCCTCAACAAGCCATTAATGGATTCTGCGGACTGGTTGTTTCTGTTTCCTGGTGTTGTGGTTTTGTAGTGCTCTGAGTTTTGTCATTTTACCCGCGGTATAACAATATCCTTAGGGTCGGTTACAATTTACAGGAGTTTACAGCACATTCTTTTGGGGCTATTACCTCAATATATTCGTGCCTTTGTGAATGTAGAAAAGTTGAACTAGAGATGGGTGCCTGTTTAAATTTTAGATAGTTTTTTTTTTCTTGGCCATGTTTTCTAAATATATATTTTATTGGATTGTAAACTTGGATGGTTGATAAAGAAAATAATTATCCTTCTCCAGGGTTGCTTCTGTTGACAAGAAGTTGTCCCATGTTCTTCATCTTTTTGCTGTTTTGGCAATTGGTGTGTTTATAGTATGAATAATATTCCATTATGTGCTATATAATGAAAATCATAACCCTGGAGATTAGATTCATAGTCAGCTGGGAAAATACCTAAAACTTTGAGGATTTTAAATTCACAGCAAGCTTAGGGGATATAAGCATGTGGAGATATCTAATTTCCTTTTTCGGTGTAAAATTTAGGGGTGGCAATTGGATCCATTAAAGAAGAATCCATCCAATCCGTCCACTAAATAATCCATCCAATCCATCCATTATGGAAAATGCTAGATAATGGATTGGATTCAATGCATCCATTTAAAGTCATGGATGGATCTAATCCATCCAATATGTTTCAAAAATCCAATGGATTATTTTATTTTATATTTTAAATTTAATAGATCATTTTTATTATAAAACATATAAAATATTTTTATTCAATAAATTAAATTATTTTTTAAATTTTATAATAGAATATTTAAATTTTATCTTTATTTTATTTTTAAAAAGTCGTATTATTCTAAATTCAATCTCTAATCTCTATTTTATTTAAACAATTAACTTTATTAGTACAAATTTTGTATCAATTTGTTCATGTCGTAATTCTATAACTGAAATCATAAAAAAACGAAAAACACATTTTGATTTTTATTACCTTATATATAATTGAAAAGCATATAAATGTATAGCGTAAAAAGTAAAAGTAGCAGAAGGATGCAATATAACACATGCTATTTGTAACTAATTGATTATAAATGGGTGGTTACAAACTGCAATATAACAGAAAATAAGAAATATATTCTGAAATTTGTTTTTGAAATGGAGCAGATGCTAACTTATTTGGACTAGAGACAATACTGTTGAAAATATATATGCTAACTTACTGTCCATATAATGTTTAATACAATTATGTGCGATTACATTTTATTTTTTAATAAAAGGATAATTTAGATGGAACTATTAATAGTTTTTGTAAAAATAGAGAATTATGTAATTTAAAAAAATATCTGTTATAAAACTTATTTTTAGAAGTATTACAAAAATTAATATTTTTAATAAAATAAAAAAAATTAAATTAATTTTATGGATGGATGGATATCCATCCATTAAAAAGTTGTTAATGGATGGATTGGATGGATTATATTCTTAATGGATGGATTGGATTGGATTTTTTAAAGATAGTGTTAGTGGATTATTAATGGATTAATGGATTGTTTTGATCCATCCATTAACAATCCAATCCATATCCATCCAATCCATCCATTTTGCCACCCCTAGTGTAAATGCACATTTGGTTACTTATTTTTTGATGGTTTTATCCTTTTACTTTTTCTATTTTAAAATTCGGCTTTAGTCCATCTCTTTCACAATTCTTGAAATTTTTGAACGCATTTTTGAACGCATCTACTTTTGCACATATGAATTTTTTATAATTGATATGTGGCACTTACAGGACAACCATGGTGTCAACAATGCAAAAGTTGACATGTTAATTAGTTAAAGTAAAAAATAATTTTATAATATTAATTAATAAAAAAATAATGTTTTCTAATTCACCTTTATCTAGGCATGGGAAAAAAAAATCTCCCGACTGGACTCTACCACTACGGTCCCGAATCTAACGAGAAAAAAATGATTTAATTGGGAGTGAGTGTAACAAAAAACCAGTTTTTAATTATATGGGACAGGAGACGTTAGTAATCGCCCCACATCCACCTTGGCATTGTCTGGGGCCTATTAAATTTATTTTTTTATTTTTTAAAATGATTTTACTATACATTTATTTTTCTTAATGTTAAGATAATAAATGTATTAGAATTATTATTTTAGGGAATACATTTTTCTTGATGAACTTAGTAGTTATTTTTCTTGACAGTATCTTGTTTCTTATATAATGACAGTCTATTTTTATTTTTATGTGTTTGGTCAATTTATGGAAAATAAGATTAGATGTAATGTGAAGTGCTGCTTGATTGTTACATATGAGTTTTGTGGCCTGAAGGTCTCCTAACCTAAGCTCTGAGAGCAAATTTTTAAGTCATGCAAGCTCCTTTGAAGGTGTTGCCATAACACTTAGCACTTGAAAATGCAACTGTATTTTGCTTCTTTCTTCTCCATGAGATCATATTTCCTAGCCGACAGTGATCCCGCCTAGTCAGCAGTTGAATAACAATTGATTTTAGCATCACCATTATATTCATATAATAGTCCTCTTCCTATCATCACCCTTATTTAAGAATTCGAATAACTGCATCCCAATGACTATAACAATGTACGTTCAAAAATTGACTCGCAATGTAATATCTGATCTGGTGACTATAAAATGATTAAGTCTACCCATAAGACGTCGATATCTTCCCGAGTCTTTTAATGGCTCCCCCTGACTCGAAATAAGCTTAACATTGGGATCTATAGGAGTATCAATAGGATGACAATCAAGCATACCATTTTCACCGAGGATGTTTAATGTATACATGCGTTGTTTGATTGTAATGCTTGATGAGGATTGAGAAACTTCAGTGCCTAAGAAGTATCTGAGTGGACACAAGTCTTTTGTCTAAATTATTTTTGAAGATATGAGTTTTGAGATGCTGGATACCCTCTGTATCATTTCTAGGGATAACAATGTCATCAATATAGACCACAAGAAAGATGCGCCGACCAGTGGAGGAAAGAAGGGAGAAAATAGAGTGATCTGCTTTACATCTAGTCATACCAAACTGTATCAAGACAAAGCATAAGTGACCAAACCAAGCACATGGAGACTATTTCAGCCTATAAAGAGAGCGACGAAGCCAACAAACAACTCTAGAGCTGCTACGAACAATAAAATCTGGAGGCTGATCCATATAAACTTTCTCCTCTAATTCTCCGTGAAAAAAAGCATTTTTAATGTACAATTGATGAAGTGGCCAATGTTGAATGACAACCATTGCAAGAAAGAGGCGAACTGAACTAATCTTGGCCATCGGAGAAAAAGTGTCACCATATTCAAGACCAAATATGTAAGTACAAGCCTATACTCACCAAGGAGTTTTCGATTCATGGCAAACATCATAAGTGAACAAACAACAAAAGCACAAGTGAATGACTCAAGGAAAATCAAGCATTGGCTATCCAAGACAATGTAGGTCGACCTACCCTGTGTCAAGGTCAACCTATAAAGCTCAAATTACTCAATATATGGTCTTGCATCAACTAGGCCAACCCAGTGCATCATTTGGTCGACTCAAATTAAGGCAAACAAAGAAGATTCAAACATGCCACTGTTAGGTCGACTCACTCACCTTCCTAGGTCGACCTAAACTGAAGAGATTTACACATGTCACTGTTAGGTCGACCTACCCACATTCCTAGGTCGACCTAAACTGAAGAAAAGTCCCAAGAACGTATTTCAACTGACTTTAGGTCGACCTAACTGGCAACAACTGACTTTAGGTCGACCTAAACCTTCAACAGGTCAACCTAACTGGCAACAATTACAACTTGATTAAATATGCTTCTGTTAGGTCGACCTAATCAATAAAGTAGGTCAACCTATCTTCTCAAAAACTGCCAAATTGAATGTTTGCTCTGCATCAACATACCATCTCCCATATATATTGTTTGCTGTCAATTATTGAGAATCAACACCAACAACTGAAAGAGACACAAAGGCTTCTCATCTTCGATCTTCTTCTCAACTCCAACACAACTACACACAATCATTTTTGTGTTGAGGGTTTGCGATCAAGATCGATAACGTCCATGGAACGGAATTGAAGATTCCTAGTGGGTGAAGATTTGTGAGGTTTTTGGTGAATAAAATCTGCGGGTTTTGTCCTCCAAGATTGGTGAATTTTGGGGGTTTTTATCAAGAGGTTTCATCAAGGATCCACCTGAGTGTGAAGATTGAAGAACAAGGGTTCAAGCAATTCAAGACACTGCAGAAAAGGGATCAAAGTGAGGCTCTTGGAAGACCTTGATCTGGCTCAATATTAAGGGGGAAGAAGATTCAAAGGATCAACATAATTGGTTTATCGTTTATCGCTTTGTTATCTTATTTGTATAAACTATTTTCAATAATAACGAAAGACATCCCAATTCCCGTTTGGAATTGGGGGCAGATGTAGTCGTAGCGAGGACGATCGACGAATTGCCTGAACAAATATCGTGTTGTTATCGCTTTTATCTTTTCGTTTACATTTCGCTTTATTCTGGTTATAATTGCAAATTGATCAAAGGTTCAAGTGTTAAACTTGTGTGTTAAAACCTAACACAAACATCACAAGTCACCATACATTGAATCATAATCAATTTGGTTATTATCACCAAGTGTTTGATAGATTGCTTCAACTATTATCAAGTCATTGCAAACAAGTTAATCAAGCGAGTAGTTTAATCGATTTACATTAGTGTAACTATTTGATTCTCTAAGCGATCTATTCATCAATAATCCTTAACTATTTTGTGGTTTTATCACATATCCGATTCTTTCAATAGAGGTTCGGAATAGACGCAAGTTGATCCCGATACACTTTCGCCTAAGTTTGAAATAATTCCGAAAAATTCTGAGGCATCTATTCACCCCCCCTCTAGATCCTCAAGCCTAGCGTCTAACAAAATATTTGTGTGTATCCTTTGTCTATAAAATGGGCTTTGAAACGATCGATTTGACCATCTGGTCCAACTTTCACTATATAAACCCATTGACACCCCACTATAGTTTTGTCTAGAGGTAAAGTACAATGTCCCAAGTGTTATTTTAATGCAATACACCCATTTCTTCCACCATTGTCTGACGCCAATTGGGATCTATCATAACTTCACCTTTAGACTTAGGAATATACACACAATTCAAAGCAGAAACACAAGAGACATATGAAATAGAGAGACAATCATAACTTAAAACACAAGCATATTTAGGATTAAGATGATGAGAACAAATACCTTTTCGTAATGTTATTGGAACGTCAAGTTCAGGTGATGCAACTAGAAAAGCAGTTGGAGCAGAAGATCCTGCTGGTGGATCAATATCGTCTCTTACCTCCGATGGACGGGGTGCCCATCCTTGGTAGATTTGCAATGGAGGTGTAGGGACTGTAATGAGTGTGAGGACGATTGAAGGGATATCTTGAACATCTGAAGTATAATTTATGTCAGGTGACACAGAGGCAAAGAAGAATGTGGAAGTTTCAAAGAATATGACATTGGAGGAAACAATATATCGTTGAAGTTGGAGACAAAAACAATGATAAACGTTTTGTATACGTGAGTGGACTAGGAAAATACATTTGAGAGATTTGGTAGAAAGTTTGTCGTTACCTGAACTGAGGTCATGAAGAAAGCATGTGCAACCAAATATGTAAAAACGAACGAGCTAAAGATCATAATGTGGATTCAAGATAGAGTATGTAATCTGATCTTGAACGACCGATGAAGGAATTTAGTTGATAAGGTGACAGGCTTTGAGGATAACATCACCCTAAAAACGAGAATGGACAATGTGGTGAAGTAAAAGAGTTTGTGTGGTTTCAACTAAACGACGATTCTTCCGTTCAGTGACATTGTTTTGTTGTGGTGTGTGAGCACACGATGATTGATGAATAATCTACTGTGATGTTAAAAAATATTGAAACTAGGATGACATATATTCATGAGCATTATCAGTGCGTAAAACTTTAATGGAAGTGTCAAACTGGTTTTTGATTTTGACATAAAATTCTTGGAATATATGAAAAACATCAGAACGATTTTTCATCAGAAATACCCAAGTACATCGTGAGAAATCATCGATGAAAGTTACAAAATAATTATATCCTAAAGTTGACTTGACACAACTAGGACCCCAAATATGAGAGTGAACTAAAGAGAAAGGTGATGCAACACTTTTATTTACTCGTTGACAATAGGTGTGACACATATGTTTGCCTAATTGACACGACTGACACTCAAATTCCGAAAGCTTAAAAAAATTAGGAACTAAAAGACACAATTTATTAAGGATGTGGTGAACTAAAAGTTGATGTGTAAGATCATGAGAAGCAATAGAAGCACATGCCATTGGTGGAGATAAATGATATAATCCTCTGAACTCTATCCTTGCTCCAATCGTCCGTCATGTACGCCGATCCTGGATAGAAACAAAATTATCATTAAAAAGGACTAAAAAAAATCAAGAGTACGAGTGAACTTGTTAGCAAATATTAGATTAAAAGGACAACCATAAATATAAAGGACAAAGTCTAAAGACAAGTTTGGAAGTTGACGTGCCTGACCAAGGCTTTGAACTTTGATTTTAGAGCCATCTTCCACAGTGATAGAAGGAAAATAATCAGAATAAGATAAGTAAGATAGAAGAGATTTATTACCAGTCATATGATCAGAGGTACCAGAGTCAAGAAACCAAGGACCAAGAGATGATGTAAAGACAAAATATACATGATTACCATACTGAGCAACAACGACAAATGATGATGGTTGATGGGTTGATTTGAAATGAAGGAACTAATTATAATTAGTGGAAATAATATTAACATCTTTTGTGATAGTAGATTGACCAACAAAAGCAACTAGTGGTTGTCGTTGTTGTTCTCTTACCTTTGTATGATATTCAACTTCGATGTGACCGTAATTATTGCAATAGTTACAATGAATACCATGGCGTTGACCACCGAGTACTCTGTTTCGTCTACCACGACCATGGTAGTGAAAAGCAAGAGTAGATGATTCAGTGGGAGATGTAGTACATTACAGTTCAAAAACATGAGGCGTAGCCAAGTGCAACAGTTGTTCACTAACTGCTTCATAGTTAGGAACAATGGATCTTGATAAAATCTGGTTATGGACGAAATCGAGTTATGGCCAGTGGTAGCCCGACAAGTGCCATGATCATGAAAAACTTACTGTGTTGTTCAACATAAGTTGTTGCATTTTTTGTAAAGGGCATTGGGATTATAAAATTTTCCTTCAACGCATCAAGCTTACTCATATAGGCTTGCATTTCCTTATTCTCCAATTTCAAAGAGTTGAGTTTGAGGATGAGACTGTAAAGACAATGGATATCGTTGGAGAAGACTTTCTTTGTCTTCTCCCAAACCTAATAGCAAGTGGTAAAGACTTGGTACTGTGCTTAGAGATTAGTTGTTATGAAAAACCATAATACAGTGCATACAGAGGCACCTGCTAGTTTCCACTTATCGCGTTTGGCAACAGGAATATCATCTGATTATGTGGTTAGGTGATCTTCAAGTCCTTGACCTTGAAACCATTATCTTGACAACACCAACCCATATGTCCTAGTTGGATGTCTTGTTGGTTTCTCGCACGGGATAAGCGGAACTTTGGTAAACATGAAGGAATCAGTGTCTCCCACTTGAGCTGATGGATGGAAAAGAAAATTTTATTACAAATCTGGAATGAGGGCAGGAAGGTGACACAGGGGATGGAAATAATGACAAAACCAGTTGTCGGACGTACTGTTACGCGCGACAGGAGGGGTGGGGCATGAGACCCACGTGTGACAAGATAGGCGACACGTGATGGCGCGTGTGAAGGCGATCTTTTGGGGGACTGGCCAATGTGGAGGAGGCGGTATATGTATCTTGCTGGAAGGTCATCGGGATCGGCGACGCTATTGGCGGCAGTGTCGATTGTGGCTGGAAAAACGTATTTTTTTAGCGGATAACAATGAGTCAACCAACTCTAGATACTTATGTTGTAATTGTATTTCTATGTGTCAAATATGATCATACATGCTCTATATTTATATGCAAATTGGTTGTTCATAATAGAAAATAACATAATTACAATTAAGGCTAATTAAATCCTAATCAATACTAATTGATTACTTGTGATTAACATATTCTTAACTTTTCCAAGAGCCTTATGTCATACCATCTTTAATAATGATGATATCTTGTAATTTGGTGACCAAGTAAGAATTTAGGTCCTCAGACATATGAATCCTCGAATGACTAGTCTCAGCTTCGCACATTTATATTCTTAGGTGTAATTTTGCTTCAATAAAAATTCTTAACGAAAGAATATTTGATTGAACCTACTGACTTAAAATGTTAGTATTTTTTTTTTGACAGGTTAAAATGTTAGTACTTAAAACACATAAATATATATGATATAATTCATTGATTAAAAAGTTTGTTATGTTTAAAACACTTGAATCATGTTTCAACATTATCATCTGTTACATCATTACAATCTAGTCCTCCATCATCCAATCTAGCATTATAATATATTCTTCAATTATCCAACATTACAATATATTCACTCATTTACCGCATTAGTGGTTTCAATTTCAATATCTACCCCAACTTGAATTTTTCCAAATCAATGAGCCCTTTCTCACCATTAACCTTATTCAGCTACGATCAAATAAACTTTTCATGAACGGAAAAAATCTATTTCAAGTAATAAACTATTTCATGAAAGAAAAAAATGCATGCAAAATAGGAAGATGCAGGGATGTTACACGAGCAATGGAGAGGAATTGGAAATAATGGTAGCTTAATTGAAACACACCTAACCTAATTTACATAATCACAAATGTCAATACCATAACTACAAGTGTTAAGGTACTTGGTAACAAGTGTTAATGCTTAGTAACAAATGTCAAGCTACATAGTAACAATTGTTAATAATTAATGACAAGTTACATAGTGTCAATAATTAATGACAAGTGCTAATGGTGAAATAAAGTTTGTTTGAATACCATTGACCTCTAATAAATCCAATACCCAATTCATATACGACAGTCTGATTTTGATATAAAATAACCATATGCTATATTAATGGGTCGGTTTAGACAAACTCACTAATTTTCAGGTTCGATTAAGTTGGGTAGTGGGTTGCCCAAATAATTTTTTCTATTTTATTAATATTAAATGACTAAATGACGAGTCATCATATTTATCCATAAATATGATTCAATATTTTTATCTTCTTAAAAAAATAAGATAACCCATTTTTACTATTTCTTAGCACATCAACTAGTAAAAATTATCATAAAATACTAGCAACAAACTAAACATACATGACATAAATTTGTATTAACATCAAAATAACCAAAGAGTGAAATATCCAAAATTAGTTAAAATCATAGTTCACTAAAATAGTAAATGTTGAAGAGAATAAAATTGCAGCAATTAAGTTATTATTCATCAAAATTGTAAAAATACATGTTTGATTAGTGGGTCAATGGGTTTTTTGCATTTGGATTTGGTTTTACCCCTAATCCAAATTTTTTAATGGTTTTTTTTTTTTAATTTTTAAACCCATATCCACCCAATTACCTGACCTAACCCACTTTTATGGATTTTTGTGGGTAGGTTTGACCGAATTTTGTGGGTTGATCCAACCCATGTACACGCCTACTTAAATGGATGTTACATGTGTAAAAAAACTATTGAATTAGATTCTAAGTAATCTATACTCTAAAAAGAGCATGTAAATTTGTTTATGATAAATGATAATTTTGACTCAAGATGAATCTGCCAATAATGGACTCATAGTTGTTTATTTCTCCAAAATTGTCGCTCTTAAGGTGGGACTCTCATAAGTTATTACTTGTTTGTTTTCTTTAAACTTGCTATATGAATTGACAAAGTTATTTTAAGGAGATTTTAAGTTTTAGTAGCGATTTGAATTAACTTTAATGATTTGGTGAAGGGAGTGAGTGTATTCATGAGAGTGATTGCTTAGTAACTTTTGTTTCAATTTTTTCAAGAGTTGTTCGAGATCCCTCTTTGGCCATCGTGACTGCTTCCATTGCTAGTTCGTTTGTTTCTGATCCCAATTACAATTTTTTGACAATATCATGGTACATCGAAAAGATACTTTTGAATCAGTGTGGGGTTTCTTAAGTATTATTGAATTAGTTGAGATGTATATGGTGGAAAGGATTTTTTTTAATTGTACCATTCATAACTTTATATATCCTAAAGAATGTTCCGACCATCACCGATTTTCATTATGGTCGTCAAGACCTTTGCTATCTTACACGGTTACCCAATAGAAAATCACGACTCTGCCATATAATAATTATGTTTAAAATACCATTGACGCGACTAATGTTTGAAATGGGATCCATGATCAATATTTGTGTGGATGTTTGTGTACGAATCATTCAATCCTTTAAGGAAGCAAGAAACGTACTCCATGTGCTTATATTTGCGGTCGGCCTTGGCGAGATCACAACTACAAGAGATTTGGAAAGAGCATGTTGAGGTAGGGTGCAAATCTTCAAGTTTGTACCATAGAGTTTTGTGTTCAGTAAAGTACTGAGAGAGAGGGTTTTGTCACCTTGTTTGATGGAATGAAGATCTCAAAGAAGGTCGGAAAATTAGAAATGGTTCCCTTTTGCGAATCTTTCACGCATATCTTCCCGAAGATCAAGAGCAAAATCAAAGCAAATTGTGTTTTGAGCAATGTGAGGGAAAAATGCGGTTGATCCAAGAGAGTACCATGCTATTTGCGCAATCCCAGAGTTTAAAATTATAGTTTTCGAAAGAGGGTTTGGTGAGGGTTCCATTGATGAAAGGTTATTTTATTCTTGGATGTGAGAGCACGACGCATTGAACGACTCCAGTTGTGGACGTCGAGCGGTGGTGTGACAAGAACGACCCCTAAATTTTCGCCGGGATGAACATAGTAGGGGTTTCGAGGATCCATAAGGAGATTTTATTGGTGACGGTGTTAGTTAAAGGATCATCACGATGGATCAATTCTTAATCGTGATCGAAAGCTATGGAAAAACGGAAAAAGCAAAAATTAAAAGAGGAAGAAGATAGAATCTTGTGGTAACAGGGCCGGTCCAACCAATATTGAGGACTAAGACGAGTTTCAGAATGAGGAGTTTTAAATTTATAAAAGGCAAAATACCCTGTTTGGTCCCTTAAGTTTACCCTCTGGTTCACTTTGGTCCCTCAATTAATTTTCGTGCTAATTTGGTCCTTTAATTTTCTAAATGTAATCACGTCAGTCCTGTCCGTCAACTTGGCTCTAACGTCCGTTTGTTTAGTCTAGCTGGCAGGTGATGTGTCATAGTATATTAGGTTTTCCTTCTCCCCAATTCAATTTCACGTTCTCCTTCTCCCCATTTCTGCACTTCTTGTTCTCTTCTCCTTCTCCTTCGTGTTCATCACTTTTGCATCTTCTCCATTGTGTTAATCACCAACGATGAAGGAAAAACATTGTTCTGAGTTCTTCAAAGAGACCAAATCAGAAAGCAACGAGTCTTGTGTTCTTAGTAGGGCTCGTGCTATGCCAATTTGTTACTGTGGTGATGCTGCTGTGATTCGTAGGGAAAACACTAACAAGAATTTAGGAAAGAAATTTTGGGGATGTATCAATTACAAGGTAACCCCTAATTGTTGGTTTGGTATGTTAAAGCAATGTGAAGAGGTTGTGTTGTTGATACAAATTTGTTATTTACAGGGGTCTGAGCAAAGAGGTTGTGGTTTTTTCAAGTGGTTCAATGAGGAAGTGGTGGAAGACAAATGTGAAGATTTGATGCATAAGTTTGAAATCTTATCCAAGGAATTTGAAAAACTGAAGAGCAGAAATGAGGATTTAGGGAATAGGGTGACTGAAATTCAAGGCCAATTGAAGAAGTTTCAAAAGTGGAAGTTTATATGTTTTGTAATGTTATGTTTCTGGTTTTATAGGATGTTTTAGTATTGGCAATTAGGATGTTTCTGGTTTTTGAATGTGTACTTTGAATGTGTATTTTGAATGTGTAATTGTAACACAGTTGTGAAATGAAATGAGTTTTAGTATTGGCATATTTGGTGTATAATGCATTTGACAGACCAAAACAAACATGACATTAACACATTTCATGATATTTCCACTCTATTCCAAAAAGCATTTGACATAAACATGTTGATAATACAAACTCCATCATGATGTTTACCATTAACATGTTACATAGACTTCTCCAAAATGCCTACAAACAGAACCAAAACAACAAACCTAATTGTTCAAAATGACTTCAAAATACATTAACCATAACCCTAAGTGTTCAAACATAATTCAAATTACATTAATACTAATTGTAAGACTAGGTAATTTTCTTTGATGGGAGCCTCTTTGTTGGGGTAGTCCTTCTAGTTGTAGGTCCAATCACATTCTTTGCTGCAGATAATCTTGTTGTTGGTCCTGGGGCTACAAATGGCCTTCGTACACCAAGCTTTTGTAACTTCCCATCCACTTTTGAAGATTTATTGTTACCTGCATTTCCCCTTGAACATTGTCCTGTCACTTGCTTTTCTCTAGAAGATTGTGTTGCACTCATGTAAGCCTGTGTGGATGCTGAGGACTGAGTTGCAGGCACCTGGGTACTAGTTGGCTGACTTGTATTAGTAACTGTTGCTTGACTTGGATGACTTGTATTTGTAATTGTTGCTTGACTTGGCTGAGATGCATCAATAACTGTTGCTTGACTTGGCTGAGCTGGTGGTGTCACCTTGCAAGTTAACTTGTTATGGCCAACCTTCTTGCACCTAGAACACTTAATAATAAAACCTGTCCTTCTCAACTTTTTGTCACTCCCATCAATCTCTCCTTGCTCAAGATTTCTTTGTTTCTTTGGTCTACCAGGCATCTTCCTATACTTAGGTGGCTGAACATCTGGATATGGAGTCCTGACCCACAAATTAGACCCATTCACCGGGTAGAGAACATGCTTGTATACTGCCTTGTAAGCAAAAACCCTATAGTAGTCAGGAATGTAATCATCAACCTTAAAATTCCTACTCTTCATGGATGCCATTGCATGGACACAAGGGAGACCTGTTAGCTCCCATCTTCTACATGAGCAACGCAAATCCTTCAGATTCACACTGAATGTCTCAGCTGGGTTTTCCAAATGCCTCACTTCAAATATATGCTCATATGCCATTCTACAATAACAATAGCTGCAATTAATAGACAATACTTAACAATACATAACAACACTAATATGCAATACTCAATCATACCTTACAAGCCACATGTTGGTAAAATTGCTAGCTATTTCCAGTTTCTTTCTAATGTTAGGTAAAATCTCATTACCAGATACATCTTGGAACCTCATTCTATTTTTTGCGCATCTCTCCATGAGGTAAGTTCTGATCTCTTCAAGCATTGTCACAAGTGGTTTTCCTCTAGAGTCAAGAATTACACTGTTAAATGACTCAGACATGTTGTTGAGCACAACATCACATTTGTTGGTTGTCCTAAAATAGGATCTACTCCAAAACCTTGGTGGAGTCTTCATCATATGGAGATATGCTTCTGCATTGGTCAGTCTCATTCTTTTCATCTCTCTTTCCCAAGCTTGAGCATATGTTGACTTTGCTGTCTTCTAGATAACTTCCTTCAACATCTTTCCAGGAAATCTTTTCCTAAAATTATTGTACAAGTGTCTAACACAAAATCTTTGTTCCACATTGGGCAACAACTCATCCATTGCAGGTAATAGCCCCTGAAAATGAAAGTTTACATCACATAAATAATAAGTTTGCATTACAGAAATAGTAAGTTTGCAACACATAAATATACAATGAGGAAGTTGTACATTACCTTTTGTTGGTCTGAAATGAAAGTGTAGGTTAAACACTCATTAGCACCTCCTAAGTCAGCAATCAACAACTCCAAAAACCAAGTCCAGCTATCCTTATTTTCACTTTCCACCACAGCATATGCTATAGGAAGCATTTGATCATTAGGATCCCTTCCTATAGCTGCCAGAATTTGGCCCCCACAGAGTCCCTTCAGAAAGCAGCCATCCAATCCTATAACATGTCTACTTAGTTTGAAGCTTTCTTTACAAGCTGCATAACAAATGTATAGCCTTTTAAAATATGGTCTTTGGTCATCAACACCTTCAGGAACAGGGTCCACATTCATCTTAATTGTAGATCCTGAATTTGCTTTCAACAATTCATGACAATAGTCATACATCCTATTGTAATCCCCCAAAAATGACCCATCAACCTTATCCCTGGCAGCCACTCTTGCTCTTATTGCCTTGGTCTTGTTTATCCCCACATTCCACTTTCTCAAAGCCTTTTCTTTTATATCCTTAACCTTCAACCTAGGATTGTTTTTCAATGAGTTCTGAATTCTCTTGCTCAACCACTTTGTAGATAGCAACTTCGCATTGTACTCCCTACAACAATTATGTTCATCAATTATCTTTCTTACTTGCCAAGAATCCCCATCTGGTAACTTGCTACAGTAGAGCTCCCATTGACAGCCACCCTTACATCTTACCCTTACTCTTTTCTTGTCATTCTTTATGAACTTCAAATCTCTACCATTCTGCACAGCATATGATATCACTGCATCCTTAATGTCACTCTTGGAAGTGAAATACATACCAAGCTCCCATTTGTAGTTGGACATATCTTTCTTTTCTTTGTAAAATGGGTACTTCTTCCTATTAATTCCACTACTGGCATCACTATCACAGCCACTTTGAAGATCATCACTGTCATTATCACTCCCTTTACACTCTCCTGTATCTTTCATGTGCTTCTTTTTCCCACTAGACTTTCCATCACTGTCATATGAAATGAGATCAGCAAGTTCATCTTCATCTATGTCATCATAATCATCAGATTCATCCTCAAATGATACCTCAAGGGCACTATCATACTGAAAGTTCTCATCCTCACTATCATCATCACTTTCATCATGAACCTCACCACTATCATCAATATTTCCTCCAGTTATATTAGCAACTCCTTCTTCAACAGCAACATTTCCACCATTCAAATCAACTTCCCCTTCTTCTACAACATTATCACCATTCAACCCAACTTCCCCTTCTTCCACACCAACATTGTCAGCATTCATCTGATCCAATTTATTAGCTATTTCATCATGTAACTGATTAAGAAACTTTTCAACCTCATCTACAGGCTCAACAACAACATCATCCACTGGTCCATCATAAAACTCAGGTTGAGACAGTGTGTGTTCAATGTAAATGTCAACACTTTGGTGCACCCTGTAAAGGTCTGCAATTTCTAAAGCACCTGTGTCATCAACTAGCAAATTCATACCTAATTGTGGATCCTTGTAATACATTTTCTCAAAGTCCCTATAACCTAAGTCTTTCAAAACACCTACTAACTCAAAATAACTCCATTTATCAGCATCTACTTTCAAATTATCAACCACGCCTCCCTCGTACACACTAAAATCAGAGTCAACGAAATGACCACCATGGTGAATTTTCAGTTCAAGGATTTCGTCCATGCTCACCTAACACAGTTCATTAACAATATTTCAACCCTAAATCTACAGAAAGCCCTAAATAAACAAAACCCTAAATCTAGTTAAACCCTAAATTATATCAATACCTAATAACGTGCAGAAAATACTTACCTGGTATAGTGCCTTCGTCTTCAATCGTATGTGCTTCCTCTTTGTTGCAACCGCTCATTCTCCTTCTTCGTATTCAGCTTCTCTTGTTCGCAGTCGCCTTCAGCTTCTCCTTCTTCGTTTTGCTACTACTGAATGAGGGTTGATTGAGGATTATAATATCATTATGTGTACACGTAACCATTTTTATGCCATCTGGAATCCTCTTGACCACGTCATCACACAATTTGCCATCTAGACGCTTTTCTGACCTTTGGCTAACGTTTCAGTAACGGAAGGACAAACATGATTACATTTAGAAATTTAAAGGACCAAATTGACACGAAAATTAATTGAGGGACCAAAGTGAACCAGAGGGCAAACTTAAGGGACCAAACAGGGTATTTTGCCTTTATAAAATAATATAGTATGGTAATTATATAACACTTTAATGAACATGACATGACATACATTTTATGTTTAAAAGTATTACTTTCATTTTAATTTAATTTAAACATAATTTATAGTTTGTAAATATTTATCAAACTTACATAGTTTTGAAACTCCCTAAAAAAAACTACAGAGATATTAATGTTTTAAAACAAGACAAAACGTCAACTAATCTGTTATATAACCGTACCCAAAAAAGGAAAAATAAAAATGAAAGAAGTAAGAGTAGAAGACCAGAAAAGGAAAACTTATAAAGACTTGAATTATATCTGCTGTAACTACTTGACGAAGTTTCACACAAGTAGTAATCAAGACCCTTGGATTGATCAGACGGTCGCAATATTTGAATAATAACACTTGAGACCCACCGACGGTATAGTACACTCACATTTTCTCGCGTTCATTACAGTCTGAAATACAGTATATCACACGTGTCAGACGCACGTGCTATCAATTTGTCTCAGTGAGTCTCTCAGAGTTAAAACCTTGTCTCTCTCTCTCTCTCTGAGTGACAGTGTCAACTCAACTCAATCTTCTTCATTTGCTGCATCCAAGTAGCCACAAACTCTCACAGTGGTGAACTCAACTTCAACAATCAATCACAGATCTTCAAAACCAATGTAATGCTTCCAATTCTTTACTACTTCTTTTACAATCTTGAAACACTCTTTCATGGACTCTGATTGAATCACTAATTTTGATTTTATTCTTTATTGATTCTGATTCACAAATTAAATCTTTCATGTTTCAGCTTCAACCATTATTGCACAATTGCTTTTTTTGGTGCTGAATTTAGTGTATTCCTAAAAAGGGATTTTTGATAGGGTTAAGCTTCTTAGTGATTGATATATGAATCATGATTGTTGAGGAAAGCAGTAATAGAGCTGAATTTCAGTCTGGTTTAGCTAAACTATCTTCATTAAGATCAGCTGGTACTGGTACTTTTAAATCAACATTATCTGGAAGATCGACTCCAAGAAGTAATTCTCCTTCGTTTCGAAGATTGAATTCGAGTCGAACGCCGAGGAAGGATGGAAGGGGTTTTGGTGGTTCGGTGTTGTTTCGGAGCAATCGCGTGTTGTTATGGTTGCTTTTGATTACTCTATGGGCTTATCTTGGGTTTTTTGTTCAGTCTAGGTGGGCTCATAGTGATAAGAAAGAGGAGTTTTCTGGATTTGGGACGGGGCCGAGGAATACGGGCGCAGACGCTGATCCGACGAGTGTTCGACGTGATTTGATTGCTAGTGATGAGTCTTTGTCTGTTAATAATGGTACAGTTAGAAATAAAGATGGGATTGGTAGAACAATAAATGTGGCTCTGGCTTTGGCTAAGAAAGAAAATGATGATAATAGTGATGGTTCGTCTCGTCGTAAAACGAGTTCGAAGAAAAAGAGCAGGCGATCTTCGAAAGGTAAAGGTCGTGGTAAGAAAAAACCGACAGTGGAAATAAAGAACAACACTATAGAGGAGCAGGAACCAGAAATTCCTCAAACCAATAGTACATATGGGTTGCTTGTTGGTCCGTTTGGTTCGATAGAGGATAGGATTTTGGAATGGAGTCCTCAGAAACGTTCTGGGACATGTAATAGGAAGGGGGACTTTGCGCGTCTGGTTTGGTCCAGAAGATTTATCTTGGTGTTCCATGAGCTTTCCATGACCGGAGCTCCGCTTTCAATGATGGAGTTGGCGACAGAGCTTTTGAGCTGTGGAGCCACTGTTTCAGCTGTTGCACTTAGCAGGAAGGGTGGTTTGCTGTCTGAGCTTTCTAGAAGGCGGATCAAGGTGCTGGAGGACAAAGCAGAGCTCAGCTTCAAAACTGCAATGAAAGCTGATCTCGTAATTGCTGGTTCCGCTGTATGTGCATCATGGATTGGTATGAAAAGATTGATTATGATTAACTATGATTATCGTTTATTCTTTCCTTTATTATTGGGTATAGTTTCTATAGATTGTTTTGCTGTTACTATTTTTGCTCTTCAAGTAGAAATTATCAATATGAGTTTGTAAATGCTTTTACTGTCTTAATACAAACCCTTTGTTTTCTTATGTCTCTAGAAAAATATATTGAACGTTTTCCTGCGGGAGGGAGTCAAGTTGCTTGGTGGGTTATGGAAAATCGTCGAGAGTACTTCGATCGTTCAAAGGGTGTCTTGCACAGAGTAAAGATGTTGGTGTTTCTATCTGATTCGCAATCTAAACAATGGCTAAAATGGTGTGAAGAAGAAAACATAAAACTGAGATCTCAACCCGAAATTGTGCCTTTGTCTGTTAATGATGAACTAGCATTTGTAGCTGGCATTCCCTCTACACTTAACACTCCATCCTTTAGTACTGATAAAATGATTGAGAAAAAACAGTTGTTGCGAGAATCAGTCCGAAAAGAAATGGGATTAACGGATAATGATATGCTTGTAATATCTCTGAGTAGCATCAACCCCGGAAAGGGCCAGCTGTTGCTTCTTGAATCAGCAAGCTCAGTAGTAGAACATATACAGTTGGAAGATGGTAAGAAAATGAAAAAATTATCAAATATAAAGGAAGGCTTGTCTACTCAGGCAAGAAGACATCGTGTTAGAAAACTGTTACCATTGTTGAAGAAAGGCAAAGTAGCTTCGAATGATATCTCAAGCACTTCTATAAGCAGGTTGGTTACATGAATCTGGAAATTAGTTCTTATAACTGATGATTTTGTGGTATCTGTTTTTTATTTGTTGCACTGATTATGTAAACTTTGATAATCACAGAAAGAAACAATCTCTCAAAGTTCTCATTGGTTCTGTTGGATCTAAAAGTAACAAGGGGGATTATGTTAAAAGCCTTCTAAGTTTCTTAGAACAGCATCCCAACACTTCAAAATCAGTTTTGTGGACTCCATCCACAACACAGGTTGCCTCACTATACTCTGCGGCAGATGTTTATGTCATAAACTCTCAGGTAGGTCCTGTTTATTTTGTTTATAAAGTAGTAGGTAAAATTCTTATACATTCATATCGTTATTTGTTATCTCATTCGTTATTAGTATATGCATATAATTATGAATCTAGTTTGCACCTGACATTCATATAGCTCCAAGCAAAGATATTTTAAATGGAAAAGTTGTTCAATCATGTTGGAAATATTATTATGTTGTGTTATCTGTTGAGAACTTGAGATAGATGAAATATATTATTTTATTTTCTGATTTGGAATCTTGTGATCTTACCTTAAAGTTATCGCTTTATCCCGTTTCTAGAATAGCCTCTCATGTGTATGATGAGTTTTTATGTTATTTTAACATGTTTGAATTCTCATCTAATCTATTTAGTGTTATTTATAAATAAAGGATAAGATTTACCGAGTAATCAATGAATTTGTTGAAAATAGTAACGAAATGACATTCTTGGCTTTGTTTGTATTGCATTATTTTACAGCTTCAGATAATTACTGAAACTATAAATTCCAGCTGTTAACTACATTTAGAGCTATAGTTCAATTACTGAAATATTCTCCAATATCGGAAGCTGTTGCTAACTAACAAATGGTGAACAGGGACTTGGAGAGACATTCGGACGGGTGACTATAGAAGCAATGGCATTTGGTCTTCCGGTATGACTTCTAGTGCATTCACGTATTTTGAGTTTCATGCCTGAGTTTTGATAAGTTACTGAAGAATGACTCAAATAGCATATTAGTTGCATAACTAGGAATCAGAATGTGTATCTTTAGGATCTATAAAAACTGAGAGATGCTGGCGAGAGAACTAGGATTTGTATAGAACAAGACGAGAGAGCAAACTACCTTCTTTTCTGTCTAGGTTTTCAACATTTTAACCGTCTAATGGTGTGACGATGAAATAACTAAATGGTAGGACGATGAAATAGCCTCTCGTCTGCATAATAGAATGACTTAACTCATCCATTCAAAGCAAAATTCAATACTTATTCATCAATTAATTAGTGACTATATGTAATATATTAACAACAGTTCATCCGTTTGAGTTGTGTTCCATTTAATGTTATGTGAGCAGGTTCTTGGAACTGATGCGGGAGGAACGAAAGAGATAGTAGAACACAATGTTACAGGTCTTGTTCATCCAATTGGACGTGCAGCAGGGAACGATGTCCTTGCACAGAATCTTCAATATTTGCTGAAAAACCAGTTGGCAAGGAAACAAATGGGAATGGAAGGTAGAAAGAAGGTGGAGAAGATGTATTTGAAGCAACACATGTATAAGAAATTTGTTGATGTTATTGTTAGATGCATGAGAAGCAAATAAACCCTTGTAAAACTCTCATTCTTTTCTTTTTTTTTGTTAAAATTGAATTCACTCATTCACAATACATAATCTTGACACTGTTTTGATAAATATTTGCAATTATTTTACTATGCTTAGTGCTTGGTCAAAGAAATTTAAAATGGAATATTTAAAATTATTTGATAAACTTTCTATTACGAAACCTTTTTTTTAGGGGTAGAGGGAAATGTGCCTCTTTGATGTTTCAACAGAATGTGTCTTCTTGGCACCTTGAATTCATGCATTTTAATTTGGAATTATTAATTCAATTATGACTAATATATAAACAAGATTTTGTTTGAATGGATAATATACTTAACAAAACTCTCTTAACACTAATAATTGTGATTAATACTATTTTATTAACATGTCATCTATTTGTAAATTCATAGATGGAGTAAAAGCAGCATTTCTAATGGTGGTGGTTCAAATTGCTTATGCTGTTGTTAGCATATTGTACAAATTGGTTGCAGATAATAATGGGATGAGTTTGTGTGTACTTGTGGCTTATCGTTACCTCTTTGCATCAATTTTTATGGTTCCTCTTGCTTACTTTGCTGAGAGGTGCCACTTTAATTCTATTATAATTCATAAGATTCATTAGTAATTAGAAGTGAGAAAATAAAGGAAAATATTTTTATTAAGGCAAAAAAATAATAATTCAATATAACAGTTCAGGATTTATACTTCCACAGGAAGAGCAAACCAAAGATCACTGCAGAAGTTCTTTTTCAAGCTTTTCTTTGTGGATTATTTGGGTAAGTTTATTCGATATTATTTTAAATAAACATTTATAAAATATGATCATTAATTAATCAAAATTTATTTTAGGGCAACCTTACAACAAAATTTATACGTTGAAGCCGTAGTTTTAGCGGGTGTAACATATGCTACGGTCATGTATAATTTTATTCCAGGTGCAACCTTCACCTTAGCCGTCTGTTTCGGGTGCGTAAATTAACTTTTTTTTTAGTAAAAGTTGGATATTTTTTCAGGTAAATGTAGAGACTAATTCTTTGAAATGGGAAAGATTACAATGAACGGCAAAACTCTTTTTCAAGAAAAATTATACGCTGCGTGCGCAGGGCTGAAATCGAACAAAAACTGCGTAAATTTACCTTGAAGTTAGCCTTGATGTTAAATTTTTTTAGTGTTAATTAATTAATAATGGTTTTAATTTTCAGATTAGAAAGGTTAAACATTAGAACATTAACCGGAAAAGCCAAGGTGATTGGCACATTAATGGGAATTAGTGGAGCTATGATTCTCACTTTTTATAAAAGCACTGAAATTCACATATGGTCTACTAATGTGAATTTGTTGAAACATCATCTACAACCACAAAATGTTTCTACTAATAATATATGGGGCTCTTCTCTTGCATTGGGCACTTGTATATCATATTCAATATGGTTGATAATTCAGGTCACACATTTATTAATTTTATACTATCGAAACAATGTATCTAATTAACTTCATTTTGCAACTTGTATTAAATATATATTTTGTGTATGATTATAGGCTAAGATGAGTGAGAAGTTTCCTTGGCATTATACAAGTGCAGCATTGATGTCAGTGATGGCTTCTATCCAATCAATTATATTTGCATTATTCATGGAAAGAGGTGATTGGAATCAATGGAAGCTTGGTTGGGATATCAAACTTTTCACTGCACTTTTTGCGGTATAATATATCACAAAACCTAATTTAAGATTTAACCTCTGACGATATCATTTATTTATATTTATGTATTAATATAAACAAGTTGTTAACATTTGTATTTGTAGGGTGTTATGGCCTCCGGAATAGTTTGGGTTTTGATTGCATGGTGTGTGCGCATAAAAGGTCCACTCTATGCTTCTGTTTTCAACCCTCTCTTTCTTGTTCTAGTGGCCATTGGAGGATCTCTCTTATTAGATGAAAGACTTCATTTGGGAAGGTTCAAATATTTAACTCATCTTATTATTTAATATTTTGAAAGCCTTTTTTTTATTATTATTTACAACTTTTTTTCTTCTAACATTACAGTGTAATAGGATCATTGATCATTGTGATTGGGCTATACATTGTCTTGTGGGGTAAAGGTAGAGAATTGAAGAAAACTATTGAGATTCAACCCTTGGAGATAATAACCACAAAGCTTCAAGATGCTAAAAGTCTTGAGATTGATGATAACATTGTTTTGAAGGAAAACAATTATCTATAAACAAAAGGAAAATGACAAGTTTAAAAATAATCATCACATGGGAGGCATATTCAACGACCATAAAGTGATGAAATCATTCATTATTTTGAATTTTTTTGTTAATTCTATTCTAAAGCAATTTCAAACATTATTATATACTTATAGTAAAGTGTCAACTTATTTTGCCTTCAAAATAATATGTAGAGTTTGATGAGTTCAAATGTTAATAGTGTACTATATAAAGTACTCACACACACAACATTATGTTGAGACAATTTCTTAGATTATAGTAATTCGGTTCAGGACAACTTTACTTATGGCTTGAGAATATCTCAATAAAAAGAAATGTATTAATTCAATAATCAATATTACACCATGATCTCTTATAAACTTTCTCAATTCAATATCCTTTTTAATATTGTCTGTGAATTTTAACTTAAAGTCCCTCTAAATATGAGATTCCCTCACTTTCATTCAAACACTCTCTTAAATATTTGCAAGAAAACAATTATACGCGGAGTGATTCAAATCACAATTATAGACCAAACACGATATCCTTCTAAAATAAGAAAGACCTACAAGAATAGAGTATTACAATCATGGGCGGACCTATAGTGAGGCAGGGTGTGGCTTTTAGCCACACTAGTTTTTTCAAATTTTTTTATATTATATATAATATTTAGTTAAATTAAAATTAAGTTAATTTATAAATTAAAAAATACCACAGCACACCAATTCACTTTTCTCTCTCTTAATTTCTAATCATTTGGTTTCATTGTTCTCTTTATAGGATGAAGAAATTTTTTCCGGTACTCTCTAGAGACAAAGCTACTTCTTCGACTAATGTAGAAGCATTGGAAACTCAATATCCAAGCACTACGCCAAATTTGGCTTTTAGCAGCACCCCTACGAAAGCGCTTTTAGGAAAAGCGCTGGCATAGGCTTCGCTAAAGACAAAATTAAAAAACACGCTAAAAAAGCGCTCTAATAGTGGGGGGGTATGAAAGCGCTTTTGAGAAGCGCTCTGGTAGGGGGGGGTTATGAGAGCGCTTTTCAAAAGCGCTCTGGTAGGGGGGGGTACGAAAGCGCTTTACAAAAGCGCTCTGGTAGGTGGGGGGAACGTGGGGGGAACGAAAGCGCTTTTCAAAAGCGCTCTGGTAGGGGTGTTTAATGAGAGCGCTTTTTGTCAAAAGCGCTGGTATAGCCCAGGCTATGAGAGCGCTTTCCAGAAGCGCTTTAGTAGCCTTATTACTAAAATTAAAACCAAAAACACGCTTCTACTGTTTCTCACTTTCTCTCTTTCTTTTTCTCTCTGCACGCGAACCAGAAACCCCACCCCTCACCGTCGTCGGTCCTCCGTCAACCTTATCGGTCCTCCGTCAACCTTATCGGTCCTCCGTCCACCACCATCGCGCGAACTTCTTCTCCTCCGTCCACCACCATCGTTTCGTCTCCGTCTCTTCTCCTCTGGTAGCAACTTGCTTTGCGCCACCCAGGTATCACACTTCTCATAGCTTTCATATCTGGAAGGCTTCATGTTTGTGAGTATTTGTGAATATCAATTGTTGTTCTTTGTTGTTTTCTTTTCCTCTTAGATTCATTATGAGATTGTTGTGTTTAATAATATATTCTAAGAGAGAAAATTGCAAGATAGATATAAAACAAGTGTATGTGTTTCTCAATCTGTTAGATTACACTCAAAAACACAGCATTTTGTTAATTGAATTACCTCTTTTCTTAACAAATACAATTGTTGGGCACTGTCATGGAGAAACATGAAGCCTTGCAGCAGCTACAAGAGTTTTTTACTTGAGTATTTCTTGAATTAGAGGAAAATGTTAGGTTATTTCCATTGAGGGAACTATTTGATGAATACATATCTGGAAGTTTGAGATGGACAGTACTGCACCAAACAATATTATGCATATATATAAACTATATAATATATAATATATATTATATATTATATACTTTTATTTATATATAATAACAACAACAATAACCCTAGCTAGTACATACATAGCTATATAGATTTTGGAATTTGATAAAATATATATTATATACTTTTATTTATATATAATAACTCTATGATATATATGTTGTGTGTGTATGAGATTGAGAGTGATGGTATATATTATACAATAAATTGGCTTGTTCAAGGATGCCAAGTACTGTAAAGTATGAGAATGACAGCACATAGAGAAATTAAATAATAAATAATATATAATAATAGTAATAATATATACCTTATGAGAGTTGAATTAATGAGGAAGAGAGAAGGTAAAGAATGAAACAAGAGTGAGTTAATGTATATAGACAAGGATGATTCATAAGGTTTGCTTTTGAGCAAAAAGTTTTATAGCTTCGTGTTAGTAGTGGTGTATTTAATTAACTGCATCGTGTGTCTTGTGTTAGTAGTGTTAGTAGTGGTGTATTTAATTAACTGCATCATGAGCTATTCACCCATTCTTATTATAATCATACATTGAATTGAATTTCTTGTATAGGTCTGACTGGATTGATAACTTTGGATCTCTTTGGAGCTCGTATCATTGACTCTGGTACTACATATTTAGGAGTATGTACACACATCAAACTATTGTTGATTTCCTTTGTTCAATCGATTTTGTCTTGGTGGTTACTAACTTTGTGAATTTGCTATAGGGGTAACTTGTGTATAGTGAAAGTTTGATCGTTTCCCAGCCTAGTTCGACGTTTGGCGTTTTCTTGAGTTCGGTAACATCCGAGGTAAATTTCTTTCTCAAATTACTGGTATTATGATGAATTTGTCTGAAATTGTGTGATTATATATGTTACGTTTTATTGCTTCGGATTCATTCCGTTTATACTTTGCGTTTTGACAGAAACACATTAGTTTTATGTGTTTAGAGAGTTAATATAGGAGGTACTTACTAACTTTGTGAATTGAATTCGCCATAGGGGTTACTTGTGAAGAGTGGAAGTTTGACCGTTGTTGTTTAGCTTAATTAAGACATGGATAAGACATGGATGAATTCAAACCGATTGTCGAAAGAGTACGAGAAAGGGGTATGGGAATTTGTTGAGTTTGCGGTTGCGAACTCCAAAGACCCGCTTCGAATGCCGTGTCCTTGCTTGGGTTGCTGTTATGCCGGGGGTAAGGTTAACGGGAATCAGTTGGGATCTCATTTACTACGGTTTGGAATTGATAGAAGTTATACATGTTGGACAATGCATGGTGAGAAAAGTACCGGGAATGCTGGGTCGAGGTGTAATAGGAAGTATGCTTCAAACGACGATTGCACAGACACATACGATTGTGATCGTGTCGAAGAGATTGCAGAAGCGCTGGAAGAAGATCTAGCGGATTGTCCCAAAATGTTTGAGAGGTTGGTAAGCGATGCAGAGAAACCGTTGTATGATGGTTGTTCAAAATTCACAAGATTGTCTGCGGTGTTAAAGTTGTACAACTTAAAGGCGGACAATGGATGGTCGGATAAAAGTTTCACAGAGTTATTAGCCCTTATGAAAGATATGCTACCAGAGGATAATGTTCTTCCCAATCGAACGTATGAAGCCAAAAAGATGTTGTCTTCTATTGGAATGAGCTATGATAAGATACACGCATGTCCAAACGATTGCGTTTTGTTTCGAAACGAGTATGCAGCGTTGAATGAGTGTCCTAAATGTGGTGCCCCTCGATATAAGAAAAAGTTGTCTCCTGCTAAAGTCTTATGGTATTTTCCTATAATTCCGAGATTTAGACGCATGTATCGTAGTGAGACCGATTCAAGACACTTGACTTGGCATGCAGATGAAAGAATTATTGATGGAAAGTTGCGACATCCGGCAGACTCACCACAATGGAGTAAAGTTGATACTGAATATCCTGAATTTGGAAAAGAAGCAAGAAACCTTCGGTTGTCATTGTCTACTGATGGAATGAACCCGCATGGTATTCAAAGTATCTCGCATAGCACATGGCCTGTGATTCTTATGATTTATAACTTACCTCCGTGGCTATGTATGAAGCGTAAGTACATGATGTTATCTATGCTAATTTCTGGGCCTAAACAACCAGGGAATGACATAGACGTATACTTGGCACCCTTAATCGAAGATTTAAAGTTTTTGTGGGAGAGAGGTGTGGAGGTTTACGATGGGTATAGGAAAGAAAGTTTCAACTTGAGGGCGATGTTGTTTGGAACAATTAATGATTTTCCAGCATACGGAAATCTATCCGGGTACAGCAACAAGGGTCAAAAGGCGTGTCCTGTTTGTGAAGATGAAACCGATACGACACGATTGGCGCTTTGTCAGAAGAATGTCTTTCTCGGCCATCGTAGATTCTTAAATTCTAATCATCACTACCGTGGGTGGAGAAAAGCATTCAATGGAGAGGCCGAACATCGTACAGCCCCGCCTTTTTTGTCAGGTGATCAAATTTTTGAAAAGGTGAAAGATGTGAGCACTCAGTTTGGCAAGCCTTTTGCACATTCAATTGTCAAGGGTGGGTGGAAGAAGAAGTCAATTTTCTTTGAACTTCCATATTGGAAGTCGTTGTACGTAAGACATTTCCTGGATGTTATGCATATTGAAAAAAATGTATTTGACAGCGTTATAGGTACGCTACTCAATATACAAGGAAAGTCTAAGGATGGCGTTAACATAAGGAATGACATGGTAAACATGGGGATGAGAACTGAATTGGGGCCCGTGACGAAAGGAAGACGAACATATCTGCCACCTGCTGTTTACACTCTATCTAGAAAGGAGAAGAAAACATTGTGTAAGTTCCTCAGTGAAGTAAAAGTTCCAGAAGGCTACTCTTCAGATATTAGAAGACTTGTGTCCATGAAAGACCTCAAGTTAAAGAGTTTGAAGACGCATGATTGCCATGTTATAATGGAACATTTTTTACCAATAGGTATACGTTCTATTCTGCCAGAAAAAGTAAGAAGCGCAATAACTAAGCTGTGTTTCTTCTTCAGGTCTATTTGCAGTAAGGTGGTCGATCCCGCGATCTTACCAACATTGCAAAATGAGATAGTTGTTACTTTATGTGATCTTGAAATGTATTTTCCTCCCTCGTTTTTTGACATAATGGTTCATCTAGTCGTTCATCTTGTGAAAGAGACACAACTGTGCGGACCAGCTTATATGAGATGGATGTACCCTGCTGAACGTTATATGAAAATATTAAAAGGGTACGTGAAAAACAGAAGTCGACCGGAGGGTTGTATTGCCGAGCGATACGTTGCTGAAGAAGCGGTTGAGTTTTGTACTGAATATCTGTCAAATGTTCAATCAATTGGACTCCCCAAATCTCATATTGTCGAAAAAAAAGAAGGAAAAAGGCTAATTGGAAATAAAGTTGTGACAGTATCAATGGTCGAACGGGATCAAGTGCACTTGTATGTTCTGCACAATGAGATTGAGGTTGAGCCGTTTGTTGAAATGCACAAAGTTGTTCTCCGAGATTTAAATCCAAATAGAAATGAGAACTGGATAGTACGAGAGCACAATCGAAGTTTCATACCGTGGTTTAGAGATCATATTTATTCAAAGTATCGTTCAGATCCTGCTTCAGTAACAGAAAGGTTGAGATGTTTAGCCTATGGTCCATCTGTAATTGTACTTTCTTATAGCGCATACGCAATTAATGGATACACATTTTATACCAAAGAACAGGATGATAAAAGTACTATGCAAAATAGTGGTGTTACCTTGGTAGCTGAAGCTATGCACATATCAAGTGCGAATGACTTAAATCCGAAATTTGCAAATTTGTCATATTTTGGGGTTATCGAGCGCATTTTGGTGTTTGATTACGCGAAGTTTCAGATTCCTGTATTTGGTTGCAAGTGGGTTGAAAATAATAGTGGCGTACGAATGGATAAGTCAGGATTTTTGCAAGTGGATCTCAATAGGGTAGGGTACAAAGATGAGCCTTTCATTCTAGCCTCTCAAGCTAAACAAGTGTTCTATGTCAATGATCCGACAAGTACGAAATGGTCTATAGTGCTTTTATCTAACAAAATAGTTGATGAAAAAATTGAAGATCAAGGTGATATTGGTGTTGGCATTGAATCTTGTACAAGAAACGATCAAAATGAGAATGAATCTTGTATTAGAAATGATCATAATGAGGGTATTTGGATCAATCCAACCGTCCGCATTGTTAAGAGACGCGTAGTACACAAACCTACCAAGAAAAGAAAGAGACGTTAGTGATAAAGGTAATAGTATACATAGTCCGACTAATTTGTTTTATTCAATTTGGTGCATATTCTCGTTTTGTACATAACTTTTGAACCATGTATCCGCTTGTTGACTTCTTTACATGTAACTATACTATTTTGACGATTCCGGAGCTGCTCATGCACTTATCTTTACATTTCGGGACTATTTTTTTATCGGTTTTGCTTCTGCCCGTAATCAAAAGTCGGGCTTAGGGTCTGAATTTCGGAAAACCGACTTTGTTTTTGAGTCCGTGGCGACGTTTTACCATAGCCATGTAAATTTCGTTCAATTCCGATAACTTTCTTTTTTTACGCTTATTTTGATTTGTACCGATTTCGTTTCCGATTTACTTGTACATGCATGGTTTGACTTCCATTTGACTTGTATAGATTGTTAGCTTATTAATAGTGTACTAATGTGCTTTAGTTTGTTTGATACAGGTTCAATGGCTTCAGATAGAGATGCTCCACCTGAAAACCCACCTGAAAACTTACAAGAAAACTCACAAGAAAGAGTTGCTTCGGATACAAATGCTCCACCTGATACTGAAGCAAAAGAGGTTGCACGAGGCATCACTATTATGAGGGATATCATACGACATAGAGACCAAGGATTAGTATACCGATTGGAATGGAATTCTGATAAACAACCAATTGGTCCTAATTCTGCAAAGTTGACAAGTTATATTGGTACACTTGTCCGTATGCATATTCCAGTCTCCATAGCTACCTGGAAATCGAAGACGAAAAATTTAGAATTGGAGGAGAAAAAACAAGCGATTTGGGAAGAGCTTCAGGTATATATCATATATGGTTAATTGTTGTTATTATCTTGACGATAAATTGTTTAAATTATTTATACTAACACACTATGCGTACGTTTTTTTGCAGAGGACTTTTGAGATACCAGATGAACGTAAAAGCTACATACTTAGTTTGGCCGGCAAGAGATATAGAGGGTGGAAAAGTTTTTTGACAAACACCTATCTTAAGGATAAAGATGGAAAATTTCTTGAAGATGCACCGGGACGGCCAACAAAGTATGCGACCTTCATTGATGAAGCAGATTGGGCTGAGTTTGTAAAGCAAAGAGATGAAGCTTTTCAGAAAAAGAGTGCCACGAATAGGGAGAGAGCATCCAAACCCGCGTATCCATACAAAAAAGGGCGTTTGGGATATGCACGCTTAGAGGATAAAATTGTAAGTAAATAGAAATTCGATTTAATTAATTGTCTACATGTGCATGTTTTAATTGACGATTTTATCGTTTGTGTCAATGCATAGTTGGAGGAGACTAAAAGTGAGGAAGCTTCACTTCCTGTACATGTGTTGTGGAAGGAAGCTCGTGTGGGCAAGAATCACGCTGTCGATCCCGATGTTCAGAGAGTTTATACTGAATGTGTAAGTATAATACTGTGTCTTTAATTAAATCAAATGTTTTTTAATATATAAATGACTTTTTATCTCCACTAATAATTATTTAAATGTAAATGAATTACAGGAGACCTTGTCGCAATCGGCATCCACCGGTGAGGAGAGCGTACTTAGTAGAGTACTAGATGCTCCCGAGTATCCCGGTCGGGTGAGGGGTAAGGGTCATGGTGTGACTCCAACCTCTTTTTATAAGAGTTCTAGGAGAAGATCAAATCTTACCAATGAAGAAGTGTTGCAAAAGTTGCAGGAATTGCAAGCACAGGTCTCTGAATTGCAAAGAGATAAAGATATGTATATGAGAGAAAAGTGCAACACTTCATCGGTGAGAGAAACTAGTGATAAGGCTAGTATCAACTATCAAAAGAAATTTCCCGAGGTAATTATAAGTTTTTTTCCTTACAAACTGTTCTATTTTATTAATGATAATGACTTTATATTTACTTTTGGTTTAGGGCATTTCATCTTGCCAACTATACTTATCGGAACCGAATTATCGACTAGTTGGCAAGGGAAAAGTGCACAACACTTCGGGAGATTTACTTCACCACAGACCGCTCCCGGATGGACACCTGAAAGTATCGGTGGATGTTGTATTAGATCGTGATGCGATTCTACCGGTACCTGACATGGTCTCAGAGACGACATTGCTGCGAGATGCAATAGGATCGTTTGTTGCATGGCCCTCGGAGCTCATTACCATTAGTGATGAGGTAAATTGAAAACGATTATGAATCATTTAGTTTTCGAATGTCAATTCTAAACCGTTTATTAATTATGTTTTACATTTTATTTTTAGACTGCTCCTATAAAACCCGCAATTAAGGGTAAAGGGATTTTACAGGAGGAGGAGTCTGTTGCATCGCTAAAAGAGGTACATTTAAAGTGTTAATATATAATCTGAATCAAAATATGCATGATTTTATATTTTACCTAACTTATATGATTTTTAGGCATCCGCTCGGGAGTCACAACAAGTGACGCAGCAGGTTCGTAGCGTACCACCCAGTGGTCCTCCGAAGCAAGCGGCAAGAAAAGGCGGTGCTTTTGTGCCTCGATACCGGGCGACACTCGCAACAATGGTTGATATGTCCGATATGAAGGATGGTGCTTTACGGGAAATCGATATGGATGAAAGTGTCTTCGGTATTGAGTTCAAGTCACATATTACAATTGACGACTTGCAAGAGATTTTTGACCAGGATCAACTAGGCGTCAGTAATATGCAATCATACATCCGGTAATATTCACTCATCCGATATATTATTTAATTAGTCCCACAATATAATTTATTTACACTTTTCAATAAAAAGAATCTAATGTTTATTATGTTTTTATTTAAGGTTGTTGTATGACAGAGTGTTGCGCGGGACTGCATTGTCTAACAGATTCCGGTTCGTGTCTTCCGCCCATTGCAGCGGAATGGAAATTGTTTCGGATCCGGAATCTGTTAGACAGCGCTTAGTCGATAGATTCATGTCCACCGGCAATACAGAATGTCTGCATCTTTGGGCGTATAATACCCGACCAGTAGGGTTAGTTTCTCATTCTTTATTCATCTAATCTCTGTTTCTTTAGTGTATAGCAATATTTTCATATAACCTATTGTTTTAATTTATAGAGCACACTGGTTGCTGCTTGCTATCAACCCGATAAGGGAAGTCGTGTATTATCTGAATTCGGTAAAGGGTGAATGGACCAATTATCCGGCCATGAAGGAAATCGTTGATTTGTAAGTGGGATCGTTCTAAATATATATTCGTGTATATTTATATATTTACTTATTTGTGGGATTGATCTAAACATATGCTTTTATATATTTGTTAATTAGATCAATACAAGTATTCCGTAGTCAACGGGACGCACAGGTATCCCGGACTAAATCAAACAACATCACCTGGATCGAAGTGCAGGTACATTACTTTTCACAAATTTGCTTATAATATTTATGCTACTTGGTAAAACAAGACAACTTATATAGAATCTTATTTGTTTTTCTATGTAGTGTCCGATACAGCGTAACAGTTCAGACTGCGGATACTTTGTATTGAGGTTTATGAAAGAAATCATTCAGGCGAATCAATTAGAGATTCCTCCCACGGTATAAAGTTATAACTTAAGATAATTTCATATAATTTATTACATTTACCTAAATATATTATTCATATTATGTTTTTGTTTTATAGTACCTTGACGAATTCCGTGCTGCTGGGTACTCGAAGCTAAAGTTAGAAGAAATCAAAGAGGAATTGTGTCAATTTTATATTAAGCAATTTTTCATGCAGATTTGAACTATAATATTGTTGATTTTGTAATGATGTATATATATAATTTTGTAATGATGTATATATATAATTTTGGATATTATAATGGTATATATTAGTATATATATTGTCTTACTGATGGCTGAAATAATATAGTCGAAAATATATTACAGGTCGAAAATATATTACAGGTCGAAAATATTACAGGTCGAAAACATTACAGGTCGACTGGGAGGATTAAATTATAGGCTGCACATAAAAATACCTCATTTAGCAACTACAGCGCTTCTAAAAAGCGCTCTTAAAGGTCCACATACTAGAGCGCTTCTTAGTAAAAGCGCTGGCAAAGACCAGTAAAAAAGCAAAAAAAACTAAAAAATTACGCAGCATACAAAAGCGCTTTGGGAAAAGCGCTCTGGTAGGCCCCCCTATGAGAGCGCTTTGTCTGGAAAAAGCGCTCTCATAGGGGGGCCTACCAGAGCGCTTTTCCAAAAGCGCTTTTGTATGCTGCGTAATTTTTTAATTTTTTTTGCTTTTTTACTGGTCTTTGCCAGCGCTTTTACTAAGAAGCGCTCTTAAAGGGGGGTCTACCAGAGCGCTTTTTCCAGGAAAGCGCTCTTATAGGGGGTCCTACCAGAGCGCTTTTTCCAGGAAAGCGCTCTTAAAGGGGGGGTCTACCAGAGCGCTTTTAAAAGCGCTTTCGTAGCCTACGCCAGCGCTGGCTTTGGCAGCGCTTTAAAGCGCTGTTAAAGGCCAAAAAAAGCGCTGTGAAAGCCCTTCCGTGTTGTAGTGAAGTGAGAGTATCAAAGTTGTTGATTATGAATTGTTGGAAAGGGATCCGGGAATTAGGCCTCCAATTTCAAGCTATCATCCCGACATCCAAAATGAGGTAAGGAAAGCTTATTTAATAATAGGTCGTCATCAACCTCCTCACAATTTCGTTTACCCTTGGTCTATTCAAGGTGAACAAAAACGTCGAATTTGCAAAAATTGGTTTGATTTGTATGATTGGATTAATTATAGTGAATCTAAGTACCTAGTGTTTTGTTTGCCATTTTTTGTTTAAAAATGTTTCTAATTATGGGGGGATCATTTTGTGGGAGACGGTTTTGGGGATTGGAAGAATGCTCAAAGGTTGACTAATCATGCTACTTCTTCCAATAGTCATGTTGATTGTTAATTATGCTCTCATGAATCCAAACCAAAGTATTAAGGCCTCGTTTGTTAATCAAACTAAGCAAATGAATGCCGAATATCATGTTCGTGTAAACACATCCCTTGTAGCTACTAAGTTTCTTTTGAGGTGTGGCATGCCATTTAGAGGGAGTGACGAGTCTCTTAACTCTTTATTTAAGGGGCCATTTCTTGAGTTGGTGGATACTTTAAAGGAAATTAACCCGGAGATAGCTAATGTAATTAATTGTGCTCTGGGAAATAACCTTATGATTGCCCCTAAGATTCAAAAGGATCTTGCCGCTGCTTGTGCATGTGAAATAACTCAACAAATTATATGTGATATTGCGGATGATGTGTTTTGTGTTTTGATCGATGAATCTGGTGATGTTGCTGGTAAAGAACAAATGGCTGTTGTTATTCGCTATGTTGATAATGAAGGTTTGGTAAAAGAAAGGTTTCTTGGCATTGTAAGTGTTAAAGAAACAAGTGCTAAGTCACTTAAGGAGGCACTTGAGAAGTTTTTGTCTATTAATGGCTTGAGTATATCTAGCATTAGGGGACAAGGGTATGACAGGGCTAGCAATATGAGAGGTAAGTTTGGTGGTTTGAGAACTTTAATCCAAAATGAGAACCCATCTGCTTATTATGTGCATTGTTTCGCCCATCAACTTCAATTGACACTTGTTGCATGTGCTAAGACTCACAAAGATGTTAGTGGTTTTTTTGGTAAGGTCAATATGCTTGTTAATTTCATTCGATCTTCTAATAAGAGACAAGAATTACTTTGGGACAAACAAGTAGCTCAGTTTGCTAAATTGATTGAAGAGGGCCAAATAGAAACTGGTAGTGGGTTAAACCAAGAATCATCTATTGCTAGAGCGGGTGACACTCGTTGGGGTTCCCACTTTAGGACTCTCACTAGTTTGATGACTTTGTATGGTGCCATTATTGGGGTACTTGAAGAAGTTGGAAATGATACGTCATTTAAAAAATATGGTGAAACTATGCTTTTGTTAGATGTGCTTCAATCATTTGATTTTATCTTCATGTTATATATGATGGTTGAGATTTTAGGATTTACAAATGATTTGAGTGTAGCGTTACAAAAGCTTGATCAAGATCTTTTGAATGCTTTGTCACTTGTCAATGCTACCAAACAATAATTACAAGAAATGAGGAATGATGGATGGGAAGAGCTTATATCTAAGGTTATGGAAATTTGCAATAAGCTTGACATTGATGTGCCTGACATGGATGCATCATATGTGCAAGGGAAGACACCTAGGCGACATGCTACAACTTCTAGTGTTTCTAATTTGCATCATTATAAGCATGATTGTTTGTTTAATGTTTTAGATTTGCAGTTGCACGAGCTCAATGCTAGGTTTGATGAAGAGAATACTGAACTTTTAGAATGTGTTTCATGTTTGAGTCCTTCATCGTTATTTGTAGCTTTTGATGTGAAAAAGTTATTAAGGATAGTTGAACTTTATCCAAATGATTTTGTGGATGTGTCGGAAGTGGTGATGCGACATCTACTTCAAAATTATGTTAGAAATGTTTGATGTGACCCAAAATTTGCAAATTTAAAAGGACTTTCAGATCTTTGTGCAAAACTTGTGGAAACAAATAAGTGCAACACATTTGATATGGTTTATAAGCTTATGAATTTGGCTTTAGTCTTGCCGGTAGCAACTGCAAGTGTGGAACGTGTTTTTTCAGCTATGAAGTTTGTGAAGAGTCAATTATGTAACAAAATGAGTGATCAGTGGTTAAATGACCGTCTTGTAACTTTTATAGAAAGAGATGTTCTTGGAACAATTAACAATGATGTTATTTTAGCTCATTTTCAAGAAATGAATGATAGACTATTTTCATTGTAATGTATTGCATTAAACAATATTATTATTCATTTTTAATGTGATTTAGTTCGTACTTTCGTTTATATTTAGCCACACCAATATATATTGTCTGGATCCGCCCCTGATTACAATGAAACACAAAGACTCTTTAAAACAAAACATGACATGCACAAATATTCAAAATAAGTGTCTTCAAACAAGGAGTATTAACTCCTTAAATATCAACCAAGTTGTAGCCGAAAAAGCTAAGTAGAATTTAACTAGAAGCTAAGTAAATGCAAATATCGCTAATCAAATATTTTTCATTAAAAACAAATCCAAGTATTTTCTTCTAAACCAAATATGATTAAATCTTATTCAAATCTAATTATGATATAATAAAATCTTTACCAAATTAATTTGGACTAAAAATACTTGTTTGAACGCAATTTTTGCAAACTTCTGATTGAACGAAAAAGAAAACAAATATTGAAATAAATATTGAAGCGTATCCAAACAGACAGAAAGCGCACACTATAGTGAAGAAGAGACGAGATGTCTCATAATAAGTCAACTTCTCTTGTTTAATAAGTTGCTTACAAAAATTAGTAAATCACTTGTAATAAAAATTCATCATTGGAAATTTTTTTCGGCAAAACAACAAAACAACGATTAGCACACACCTTAGGGAATAAAGCATACTGTAATACGGTGGGAGAACTGACTTTTTGAAATGTCGCGGTTAAGCAAGAGTCGCCACCGGCTTTTATTTTATCCAATTTGGAAAGGCTAAAAGAACAAAAAAAACCTTTTAAAAGACTTTGAGTTCGGGGGGTAAGTTATACAAAGGGAAGGTATAAGCACCATTTGTATCCATGGTTATCCATGGGCTCTTAATTGCTTAGCTCACTTTTGAATGTTTGAATTGTTTGAAGTATAGTGTGTGAATAAGAAAAAGTTCATTAAGGACTTTAGCTTGTAAATAAGCGTAGCCTCGTTTGAAAGTATTTTGTAAAAGAGTGTGAAAAAGATGGTTTTGAATTTGAAAGAGCAAGCATTTAAGAGCACCTACCCTAAGTTTGAAGAGTCTGTTCTTTTAGCTTTTCAGGGTGAAGGGGCTATCCATACCATAGAGGGTAGGTAGTCCTTTCATTGGATGTTGAAGGGTAATCGGAGTTATCGTTTGCCATAAGAATGTCCCTACCATAAAGAGGGCAGGTAGTCTCAGGGAAGGATATAATAGTCATTTAGGCAACAGTAAGGATACCTTAGCAATCGAAGGGACTATCACCATTTAATCGAGGGACGAAATCATATTTATCGTAGGCAACTCGAAGGGACTATGATCTTTTATCGGAGGGACACGGTGATTTTGAATCGAAGGCAGACAGCTAAGGTATCCCTACGCTCGAAGGGACTTGATTTTTTGATCGAGAAGGCAACATAAGAGTGGTTACCTTAAAGGTGGGTGTGTGTAGCAATCACGTGATTGTATTCAGATATTTATCTTGAATTAGTGAGCTACGTTCAATTAATTATCTTGCACTCCCTATTTACGAACTACGCAGTTAATATCATGCAGAAAAATAAAATGCGGAAACGTAAATGTCCTATGCTATTACAAGGCTTCGGGGAGGGGGATTACAAAACCAAAACTGGGGGATGCGAAAAGTAAATGCGAGGAAATAAAATCCTAATTAACTATTACATCAAAAAACTTTGCAACCTATACATCGTTTCTAAAATTTAAATAAATAAGATAACAAAACAAAAACGATAAATAGACAAGCATGCGTCAATCAACAGAGTTTGAGATGAGAAGAGAAACGGGAGGAATTTGAAATTAACGAAAAATTTTTGAATTTGAAATTAATTAAAAAAAACCTAATTGTAACGATTATTAAAAAAAAATCGCTTAAATTCTAATTACCTAACTAATTTAACTTAATTAAACTAATTAATTAAAATTATTTTTTACAAAAGTTAAAACTAATTATTTATCCTAATTAAATTAACTAATTATTAAATTCTAATTAAAATTAATTATTAAATTGTTCACCTAATTATTAACTAATTAAATCAACTAAAATTATTAACTTAATTATTATAAATATCTAAAATAATTTAACTAATCCTAATTCTACTTGTTAAGTGGGATTAAAAGGAATAAAAAAAATTAAATAATAATAAATAATAACAAAAAACTGAAAAGAAAAAGAAAAGGGAGAGAAAAACAAACATGGCTGGGCGTTAGCGATCCTGTGTGACAATTCCTGGAGGGTGTACCATGGACGCGCACATCTGGATCGTCAGATCTAACCACATAGCAATCTGACGGCTGGAGCAGTGGGGCAAACCATAAGCCAAGCATGGGTGGAGCGTTGGATCTGCGAAGAAAACTTTATGAAAAATAATATTGTCATGGCTGGGAATCGATCCCAAGTTCCATAGGTTACTAGCGTACTCCCCTTGCCATGTATACTGAAATGGTTAGTTGTATAAGTACCGAAAACCAATGAATAAATATTAAAACGTAATGCTGAGTGGACCAATTCAATAAGCTGGCCCCACACACTCACGCGCCAGCCAATAAAAAGAGAGAAAGAGGATATCTGACTATTGACCGGCCAATTGGGAGAGGAGAGAGATGCTGCCATTGTTGACCAACCAGTAAGAATGCAACACGCGCGCCATCATGGAACGAAGCACTATTCATTGTCTTCTTCCTTGCTACCTGCGGGAATAGCTGTGACTTTACCAGCGGATTTTCCCGCAGGTTATTCTTCTTCGCCCTAACGATTCAAAACCTGCAAAAACACAATCAAACACCACATGAAAACAACCCAGATCGTGTATTCAGATCTTTACGAGTTCAATGGACACGTTTTTTGGCTTGAAACCGCCTGTATCCAGAGGGGAACCTCTTGGTCGTGGTTACGCCCTAGCCATGGTAGACTTTGTTGTAGGGCTCCAAGTTGTGGTTCAAAGGGTCATACCTGTCTCAAATACTCTCAGGAACACATTAGTATAATTAATTCAAATTAAAACACCATAAAAATTAAAATTCGACGTTCATGAATATGCATGCAAACTGAGTTCGTGAGATGTGTGTTCTGGGCATGATTGGATCTGGATTGTGATCTGGACTTACTCTTGAAAACCTCAGGAGCTTGTTCAGATTTTTAGAATCACTTGAATACGTCTGAAATCGTAAGTTCTATGGTGCACTTTTTCCTTGCAACTTTCAACTTCAAATCCTAGTGTTTTTGGCTCCCCTTTTTCGTTCTCTATTGTATGTATGGCATTAGGTATTTATAAGGCTTAGAATTAGGGCAAGAGTTTTCTTGGAAATCAAGTTGATTGGAGAGAAGAAAATTTAAAAAGATTTGATGAAAAGTTGCATGAAATCATACTATTTTTGTCCAATATCCTTCCAATCTTACCTTTCACGAAATTTGATCATATATTTGACCTTTTGGATGATTGGAACTGATTGGAAATCAAATCCTTGATTTAAAACCAATTATTTCATATTTATATGATTTATTCATATTTAAATGAATTAAAATTCAAGTAAATAAGATAAATAATATAAAAATAAAATAATTAGTTTTAGGAGTCATCATGAAGCCCATAGACACGTTTGAAGTCCATATCTTAGGCCCATTTATCCAAAAAGTCCATTTTGCTTAATTAGGGTTTTGTAGATTTCTTGAAATTTGGTCAACTTCATCACTTCATAATTCCTTCAATTTTTATGGTATGAAGGTGTTATATGACTTTTTGGAAAGCCAAGGATGTCTTCTAAATGACCCTTTTGGTTTCATCTCAATTGAGTTTTCCATTTGCAAGTTATGAGCTTTGACCCAAAAGGTGCTTTCGTTGACTTTTTTGGAGGACCTATAATCTCTTTGACCATATCTTTCAAGTGAAGCATTTTTAGCCTTGGCATGTGAGAGACAAAGTTGTAGAGAATTCAATTTCCTTCAAAATGAGCTTTGGATGGAAAATTTCTGATGTTCCATGTGAAAGTTATGGGTAGTCAAAATTCAGTTGACTTTTCATTCAAAACCCTAATTTAGAAACTTTTCCTTTTGATGATTTTGGAGATTTTCTTGATGAATCATGATCATCCCTTGATCAAATGATGAATGTGACTTCAAAATAAGGATGTTGACAAAAAATCAAGAGTTTTGACGGTATTTTGACCACAGTTGACTTTTAGGTCAAACTAGCCGACTGTTGAACATTTGAGCAGTTTATTGAGCAATCTTGTGAATCAGAGCTTGAAAATTGTCATGAGGATACTTTGAAGCATGTGAGAGGCCATGAGGTCCACTTGAGGTGTCAGAACCTGATTTTACTTTGAGAGAAACAAAACCCTAGCTGTGGGTTGATTGCTTAGGAGAGAGATAGTCAGGCTTACTCTCAGTGCTTGAACCAAAATATTTTGAAATATGATGGGCAAATTTTGGGGTATGACACATACAATGAATAATAAAATTCTTGCATTTTCTCTTTTAAAACCCCCACATTCGAGACCCCAATTGAAGGTCATGGACCTCATGTATTTTAGACCTTACTGTTAATTTAATTTGCAGAACTTGCAAGATGAGATAATGGACCTAATAAATTTTAGGCCTTATTGTTAATTTAATTTGTAGAACTTGCAAGAAGAGAGGATGAACCTCATGGATTTTAGACCTTACTATTAATTTAATTTGTAGAACTTGCAAGATGAGAAGATGAACCTCATGGATTTTAGACTTTACTGTTAGTTTGTAGAGCTTGCAAGATGAGATGATGAACCTCATGGAGTTTAGGCCTTGGTATTAATTTAATTTGTAGAACTTCCAAGATGAGATGATGGACCTCGTGGATTTTAGGCCTTACTGTTAATTTAATTTTTGAACTTTCAAGATGAGATGATGAACCTCATAGATTGTAGGTCTTACTGTTAACTTAATTTGTAGAACTTGCAAGATGAGAAGATGAACCTAATGGATTTTAGGCCTTACTGTTAATTTTAGACAATTTTTTCCACCCTTGTGTCGTGAATCACACATTTGAAAACCTGAAAATACCCTCAGAAATTTTCAGAGATGCATCTCTGAATGCACCATGAATCATTTTTACCAAAATTTAGTTCGGAAATGCATCTGCGAATATTTCTGGGGTGTATTCGGAGATGCATCTCCAAAACATCCCTAAATCCATTTTCCCAACGTTTTTCAATGTAAATTATCATTTATTCATTTTGTGAAATTTTCGGAGATGCATCTCCGAAAATGTCAAGCGGGAAATTGAATATATCACCACCTTACTTGATCATCTCTCTCATACTTCATTCATCCTCCATAACCCAAAAACCTTAAAAAAAATTCATTCTCAATCAACTTTTTGACTCCAAATTATCATTCTTGTGTTTTATCACAACAAAGGGAACAAAAGAAGTTGCAATTTAAGGTAAAGTTCATTCATTTCATCCTTAATTTCTTGCATTAATCTTGTTTTTGTGTTGAAAACATGTACATTGAGTCTGCAGATGCATCTCTGAATTCATTTGCTATATATTTCGGAGATGCATCTTCGAAATTGTTTGTTCTTGTGATTTTTTTAACCGTTTTTCTGCTTTGATTTGAATTAGATATGGTGCACCGGATATGTTTCCCAAAGTTGTTGTAAGTTTTTTTATAAGCAGTGGTATATTTATAACATAGAGCACCAAAGTTGTTGTAAGTAATGATACAAAACATGATGAAGTGAAGGATGATGTTAAACCGGATGAGGTGAATGACGATGTTAAACCGGATCAGGTGAAAGACGATGTTAGACCTGTTGATGTCGAGATAGATGTTGGTCAACAATTTACAAATGAAAAATTGTTTACTGTTCGTGAACATATCCTCGAATGGGTCTGCATGGTGGTTGGGAATTTGGGGTTTAACACTGTAATAGGAAGGTCCGACAATGGTTCTAGCCAAAGGCAAAAATATGTAACCATGAGATGCGAGAGAAGTGGCCCGAATATTCTACCGATTCAGAAGTTGAAACATGATGACATTAGATAAAAAAATGCCAGTTTCTGTTTAAATTGTGTGGATACTGTCTGGAAGATGATACATGGAAATTTAATGTGATTTCTGATTTACATAATCATGCATTACAATCCAAGTTAGCTGGTCATCCCATCGTACGTCGCCTTAAACCAGAGGAGAAAGAAATTGTTTCAGACATGTCTTTAGTTAGTGTGGCGCCTAAAAACATACTTGCATATTTGAAACGGAAAAGACCTGTAAGTGTTTCAAATATCAAGCAGGTATACAATGCGCGTTATCTAAACAATACGGCGATAAGAGGTCCAAGATCCAAAATGCAACAACTTTTGAAGCTTTTGGATGACAACCATTATGTTTCTAGGTACACAGTTTGTGAGGATAAAGTCTGTAAGATCCAAAGTAATCCAAGCCTTGTATAAATAGGGTGTTTCTCATCCCATTTTTTTTACAAAACATACAATGTCAAAAAATGAATACATATCCCACCTTGCATTTGTGTATTTCAATGGTGAGAAGCCGCCACTTCAGTTTAGGTTTTGCAAGGACTTAACTCGCGCCGACCTAATATCCAAACTGAATACGCTCCCGCGATATCCATAAAATCGACATGCTATCACGCTCGAGTATCGTTCACCCTCGTTTCACAACAACGAGAAGATACAGTTATCAACTTTGAACTGAAGACAGATGCAAATTTAAAGGTTGTGTGGAGTACTTTTCGCCAATATGAAACGAAGAGTCCAATTGAAGTGGATGCGAAGATTTCAAGAGCAGTCGAAGATATTATCAACATGTTGCAACGTCTGAAACTACCCGTTTATAAAGACGTGTAATGTTAATTTTTTCGATTATCAATGATCTATGTAATGTTTTGTGTTTTAATTTAATGTCAAGTTGTTATGATTATCAATTATAAATTTCCTCATACCGTATTTGTTTCTGTTTTTCATTTGAAGTATTATAGGTATTTTGAATATACATCTTTGAAGCATATTACTTATAATTTCTGAGATGCATTTCCAAACAAAAATTAAGTAAAATAAAAAAATGGTGTGTTTGAAGACACATCTCTAAAAACTGAGGAACCTATAAAAATGAGAAGATAAATTGTCTAATTTTATTCGTAGAACTTGCAAGATGAGATGGTGTGCCTCATGAATTTTAATTTAGTTTGTAAAACTTGTATGATGAGATGACGGACCTTATAGATTTTAGGTCTTAGTGTTAATTTAATTTGCTGAACTTGCAAGATGAGGTGATGAACCTCATAGATTTTATGCCTTATTATTAATTAAATCTGTAGAACTTGCAAGATGAAATGATGGACCCTTATGAATTTTAGACATTACTATTATATTAATTTAATTTGTATAAATTACAAGATGATGGACCTCATGTACTTTAGGTCCTACTGTTAATTTAATTTGTAGAAATTTCAAGTTGAGATGATGGACTTCATGGACTTTAAGCCTTATTATTAATTTAATTTGTAGAGCTTACAAGATAAGATGATGGAACTTATGTACTTTAGGTCCTACTGTTAATTTAATTTGTAGAAATTTCAGACGGACTTCATGGACTTTAAGCCTTACGATTCATTTAATTTGTAGAGCTTACAAGATAAGATGATGGACCTTATGTACTTTAGGTCCTACTGTTAATTTAATTTTAGAATTTTTTTATTGAAGTGGCGAAAATCCTAAAATGCCTCTTTATTTCGGAAATGCATTTCCGAAGTCACTTTTTTATGAGAAAAAAGGTGGTTTTAGAAATGCACTTCCGAAAACATGTTTTTTTTATGAAAAAAATTGATTTCGGAAATGTACATTCGAAATAATGTTTTTTTCTAGAAAATAGGTGAATTCGGAAGTGCATCTCTGAATTCACCCCCTTGGAAGAATTCGGAAATGTACTTCCGAAATAAGGTCTGATACAGAAGAAAAATAACAAACAACAACGATTCGATTTATTTAAAGAATGAAGATTACAAAGATCACATTACATAAAATTAAAGTTACATATTGTTAAACACGGGTAGGGCTGGTATCGGTCCGGTTCGGTCCGGATAATTGATGTCCCGATTCATGGACCGAAAACTTATCCGGGTAAACCGGGACCGGTCCAACACAGTGATGGATAAATTGTTGGACCGAAACCGATCCAACAATTTTGGGTAACCGAAGACCGAACCGAATTAGTTTTTTTTAATAAAATAACCGAAACCGGACCGTTGTTGTTGGTCGGGTAACCGGACCACCCGATACACAAGAAAAAATTAATGAAATTTCATGTTTATTTATGGGTTTCCAAACTGTACATGAAATGAAACTAATGATTTTACATATCAAATTAACAACCCAACAACATTTCATAATCACTTATATAATATACCAACTTATATAATATACCAAGACAAATGTTAATGTTTTGATAAGAGGCTACCAAAGATAATTGTATCAAAAATACATGAGGTTTCAAAATGATAAGTCAAAATAAACTCAAAAGATCATTACATTTCATAATGCCTCAGAACAATCTCATCATTGGCATTGTTTTCAAGTTGCAGCAGCAGTAGATGAAACACCCAAATCTTCACCAAAATGATATGTCAAAGGTTCATCTTGTGGTTCCTCAAGCTACAACACAAATTTGAAAAGTATTAGTTAAGATAGAATAATAATAAACATGTATTAGTTAGAAATGAAAGAAGACATGAAAAATAAACTTACAATAGAAGCAGTGCACCCCTTCTTTATTCCATATTTCTTCTTCACCCAATCACCTCCACAAAGCACCATTTCAACTGTCTTAGTTTTCATAGAAGATCTTTTCGGATTAATAATCCTTTTCCCAGCACTAAAAGTTGCTTCTGAAGCAACAGTAGTAACTAGAACAGTTAGGATATCCTTTGCCAATTTACTAAGAACAGGATATTTGGCCTCATTTCCCATCCACCAAGTTAAAACATCAAATTTAACATTAGGGGGAACTTTCAAAGGAGGCTCCTCAAAATATAATTCAAGATCAGTTTTGGAATTATTACCCACAACAGTTTCTAAAAACATTTCAAAGTTTCTCCTTCCCAATCCAGAAATAGATCCTACTTCTGGAGATTCAGATGCAGCAGTAGGGGTAGTTGCATCATTGGTTCCATAGGAATTTTGATACAATTGGAAGAGGGTACTTAAATTTTCAGACAACTGTTGTTGATATGTATCTGATTGAGTGAGATTTGGATACAAAAAGGGGTATACCCATTTGATGAAGATCATCTTATACCTATTGCATAAATAAAGTATAAGGTAACAACAATGGCCTCATAATAATTCATTAGGAAAGGCAACATTAATAATTAATGACCTCAGAATTATTGTTCATCATTGGCAACATACAAGGAGGTAACAGAATAGGCCACAACCCCAACTAAAGTCACCAAGAGGTGACAGAATAGGCCTCAGAATCTTGAATTCTAATAATGCAGATCAAGAAAACATGTCATCATAGGCACTATTAAACCACAACTAGCAAGGCAACTTAAATGAGAAAATAGGCACTATTAAGTCACAACTCACTAATATGCATATCAACAAAACAATCCATCATAAGCCTCAGGTAATCATAATTCATACAATTCAAGAAAAGATTTCATCATAGGCACTATTAAACCACAACATCAAGGCAACTTAAATGAGATTATCAAGAAAAGATTACATCATAGGCAGGCAGTAGGCACTATTAAACCACAACCAGCAGCAAGGCAACTTAATAAGACACAATTAAGTCACAACTCACTATACATATCAATAACAGGATACCAATCATGCATCAGATAATAATCATTCATATCAAGATTAGAGAATAATAATCATGCCTCAGATAATAATCATACATCATAGTCTAAGATGTTCATACCTTGGATCAAGAACTGCACCAATCGAAATCAATGTATTAGACTCTGACCAATACTTGTCATATTTCAGCTTCATTTCACTAGCAAGGGCCTGCAACTGAGGATTATGTGAGATACTTGAAGGATTATCAAGTAAAACCTTCACTCTGTAAAGCTCAGACAAAAACAGATTAGCAGTAGGGTAAGATGTGCCACTAATAATTGATGTCACATCATCAAAAACCTCCAAAACTTGAAAATATCATGAACATCTTCCCAATCATTTGCATCAGGCAAAAAACTGAGAAATGCACCATTTTCCTCAGCATATCTAGGCCACACTTCTCTGTAATGGTATGCAGTAGACAACATCAACCAAGTTGAGTTCCACCTAGTCTTTGTATCCAACACTTGCATTCTGCCTTCAAGTTGCAACTCATCAACAATCTTTTTGAATGATTTGCATCTTGTTTCAGAATTGAGCAAGTATTTGACACCATTTCTTATCTTATCAACAGACATCTTAATCATATCAAGCCCATCCTGCACCAACAAATTTAAGATGTGTGCACAACACCTTACATGAAATAACTTACCATCTAAGGGTAAATTTCTCCTACCAGAATAATATCTCTTCAACCTAGCAATGCAATTATCATTGGCACTGGCATTATCAACAGAAATAGATGCTACCTTATCCCTTATTCCCCAATCATCCATTACCTTTATCAGTTCCCTGCACAAAACCTCTCCAGAATGTGGTGGTGGCACATTCTTAAAAGATAAAACTCTTTTATGAAGCTGCCATTTTGAATCAATGAAATGACCAGTCACAGTCATATAGCCTATCCTCTGTTCACCAGACCACCACAAGTCAGTGGTGAGACTGACCCTGTTAATCAAAGCCATAGACCTTTTCATTTTAATTCTCTCAGCCTCATAAAATGTCTCCAATCAAACTTAACCTGTTGCCTAGTAATCTTTTTGTACCATGGATAAATCTCTTTTAGAAACTCATTAAAAATAACACCTTCCATAACAAAAAAAAGGAAATTCATGACCTAGAATCATGTGTGCTGCAATTTCTCTAACCCTAGCATGATTATATGTCCAAGTAGCTAAACTAGGAGTATTATCACCTATGTTTAATCTAGACTGAGCAAACTCTTTCTCATTATTTCCTTTCAACCTTAACCTTCTCTGAATACATGCTTCTAAATGTTTCTTACCATTAGAGGTACTCTTCCACTTTGCATCATATGTGTAAAGCTTTCCACACCATCTGCACTTCCACTTCTTAATGCCATCTGGACCTACAATAAGCACCATTTCAGAATGAACAGCAGATTTTTTAGGACGAGGAGCTCTACCATCAGCATTTCTCTGACTTTGGGAACTTTGAGCTTGGGCAACCTGAGGGGTTGAAGCATCAGTGTTTGTGTTTGTAGTATTTTTAGTGGGGTCTGAGTAGTAGTATTATCAGTGGGGTTGGTTTTTGTAGTTGTATCACTCGGAACTGGAACCTCCATATCCATCATCTCACCAAGCTCTAAATTACCTCCATCCGTTGTCTCCTCTTCCCCGATGTCACCAAGCAACAACTCAATATCAATGAGATCATCCACCATTGTTGGAGGAGTCAATGATGAATCTTGAAACGACATGGAAAAAAATACAAAGAATTAAACAATAATATAATAGTAAACTATAACAAAACTCAACAACAGAAGCCCAACTTTATTTAGAAGATACCCAAAAATTTGATCAAAACCCTAATCGAGCTTTATTATGATTTATGAATAAAAAAAACTCAGTATAAAAAAACCCTAACGCTTTACTAATCTTAATCAAACTTGAAAATTGAAATAGGCAAAACATAGGTCAAAATTGTAACATGCATTTCATTTATAAAAATTTTAGGTCAAAACAATTTAGGGAAAAACAAATTAGGTCAAAACAAATTAGGGAAAAACAGCAACATACTATAGAACGAAGCATCAAACCTAACATGCAAACATGGTAAATAGCATGAAATTTATGTGAAATATAACAATACAAAAAGTTTGAATACATTACAGTTATACGAAGAAGATACTCCAAGAAATCTCTCTGAAACAGATACACGAAATCACGATTCAAGAAGAAGTAAAAACAATAACTAGTGTGTGAGGAGTTATCATCGGAGACAAGGAGGGGAAGAGGAGGCCGTCGGAGGTGGCTGAGGTAGAGACATGGGAGGAGAGGAAGAGAGACGTGAGTGAGTGATAGAGGGAGGACCGGAGGAGTCTGAGAGTGAATGAGAGAGAGAGGGAGTGGGAAAAAGTGAGGAAATGAAATGACAAGGCTATTTATATTTTTATTTTCGGTTACTCATTGGATATTTGGTCCGGTTCTTCATTCTAGATTCGGATAATTTTTTTATCCATTACCATCCCATTCACTGTTTCGGTCGGTCCATTGGACCAGTTCCACCGGTCCGGATCTCGGATCCACATTCCCAAATACAGCCCTAAACACGGGTAGGTGAGGATGAGTCAACATTTTGATAACGTCTTCCCCCGATCTTTGAAGTTTCGCATCCAACTCGATCAGACCCTTCGAAGAAAATTGGTTGAAAGTTGTCCCCAAAACCGCTAAATCTTCGTCGTTCTTGACTTCAAATGGGGTGAATTGAACGTTTCCCTCGTCGTTTAGCGATGGCGAACGGTACTCAAGCTTGACAACCTTCCGATTTTCCAGATATTGCAATAGCGTGTTAAGCGACGTTATCAATTCCGCAAACGGCGTGTCGCGCGAGAAGCGGAATTGGAACGACATCGGGTAGCCACTGGTGAAGTAGACGAATGCTAGGTGGGGTTAGGTTTGTGTCATTGGTGTTTTGTGGTGTGATGAGGATGAAAAAAATTGTGTTGTATTTATAGACTTATTGGAGTAATAATGGCCCAACAAACCTTATCTTACATTCAGTGGATGTTTCGGAAATGAACTTCCGAAATAAGTCCAAAAATAGCTATATTTCGGAAATGAACTTCCGAATTATGCAGAAACAGAGGTGAAAAATCACATTTTGTGCATTGCATTCTGTTTTGAGATAACAATAACAAATACATACAAAATAGGCACAACATAAACAATGACAATATTAAACATACTTATATTATATATGCATTGAATCGGTTTGATTTTACATGTTAAACGACAATACATACAAAAAATGACACGCACCGGTCATTACAAAAAACAATGGTCCGGTTAAAACTAAAATTCGCCGAACCAATCGGTAGCGCTTAGATCTAAAATCGGTATGTTCTTCGACCGCTCTCTATTTTCCTCACGCTCTTGCTTCATCATTTCTTCAAACTCCGTCATTCTTTCAACGAAAGGATCCGGCCAAGTCTCCGCCTCATTTGTATGATGTGCCGTCCACTGATAAGAAGTAGCCGGTATAGGACACTCCGGTTTCAAAAAAACTTGCAAGAAGTGGCGCGATCTTAGATACCCGATACATATGATGCGGCTCGACGCGTCCAAAGGCGGTCGTCTATGAAGTGGAAAGAATTGTCTCACATAATCCAAATCTCGTCAAATCGACACACACCCGATCGTACGCACTTGCTATGAGATGACCCATATCGGGGAATGACATCAACTTCGAAACCGGGGAGATACCGCTTAGTGATGGAACAAGTGAATCATGAAGTTTCTCAAAGTTTTCTTGATTTTCATAGAGTCGGATGTAGATGTCCCTATGCGAAGTAAACTCCGAAATAAGTGCCCGTCGAATTAGAGTGTGATTTTCTTCTCCTTTTCCGAGCAAACCCGCAACGGCCCGATATCCACAATTGCCGTCGGTGCCAACATCAATTATGTTATCAATATATTTGTGTATAAAAAGCGGCATCTCATCAATGTAGATCATGAGAGATTTTTTGATCGGAGGTGTGCGAGGCGGCTTCGAAATACGCGCTCCTTTGTTACCACTACACTTGGACTCTGGTGTTGGTGAATCTTGGATCAATGCATCAACATGTTCAAAGTAGGAAGGAGATCGTTTGGTTGATGTATCTTCTTGGGTACTTTTCGGCTTTTTTGGCGCACCTTTGGTTTTAATCGGTTGAGATGGCGGTTTCAAAAAAGGTGTTTTCGGAAGTGCATCTCTGAAACCACTTTTTTTTCATAAAAAGTTGCCTTTGAAAATACATTTCCAAAATAAAGGAACATTTTGAAAATTTCAGCGCGGGTGACAAAAAGACAAGGGGTCTAATAAGAAATTCTCTTAATTTAATTTGTAGAGCTTACAAGATAAGATGATGGACCTTATGTACTTTAGGTCCTACTGTTAATTTAATTTGTAGAAATTTCAGACGGACTTCATGGACTTTAAGCCTTACTATTAATTTAATTTATAGAGCTTACAAGATAAGATGATGGACCTCATTAATTAAAAAGAATGGTTTGATTTTATGGTATGGTTAGGCTGTATGGATTATTTGACCAACCTTAGTTAGAATGATATATTTTTGTCGCTTGCGTGAGAGAATTATATATATATATATATATATATATATATATATATATATATATATATATATATATATATATATATATATATATATATATATATATATATATATATATATATATATATATATATATATATATAACGTTAATATCATTCTTTGCACATATATGGTAATGTCATATATATAACTATTTTTAAAGCAAAGATTGATTAACATATAAGCGTTAATTAATATACAAAAATGTCATCTATTTGCAAGCTGATAAATGGAGTGAAAGCAGCATTTCTAATGGTGATGGTCCAGGTTGCTTATGCTGTCTGTACCATATTGTACAAATTGGTTGAAAAGAATAATGGAATGAGTTTGTGTGTACTTTTGGCTTATCGTTACATCTTTGCATCAATTTTCATGGTTCCTCTTGCTTACTTCGCTGAGAGGTGTGCCACTTTATTTCTATTACTTTGTTTTAAATCTTGAGCACATGTTAAGAAATTAATTAAGTTGTGTTGAAAAACAAGTACTTTAGTGTATGAACTTGTTGTAAATTCATGGATTTGTATGTGTCCTTCCACAGGAAAAACAAGCCGAAGATCACAGCGAAAGTTCTTTTTCAAGCATTTCTTTGTGGATTATTTGGGTAATGTAATCGATTTAATATTTTCGGGCGTGTATTTTTTTAAATCCTATTAAGTTTTCACGAAAGAGAGAGAATAAAAGTTCAAAGATTAATGAGATGCATTGAGATATTGAAATTTCGTAAAATTAAAATTTCGCTCGGTGTGTAAGAGATTCATGGGGTGCATTGAAATATTGTCTTATTTAATACTTTAAAACCTTGCATCTAGTCCTGATTAGAATTGGGTGGTACATATTATAAAAACAGTAGTGCTATTCATACACCAAGAATTTTACACCATATGGTTACACCAAATTAAAAACAGCATGGCCATGTTTTCATATGTTTTCATATGTATTAGAAAAGGTAAAAAATTAATTATTAAATTTAATAAAAAATGAAAACCGTATGTTCATACGGTGTAGTTGTATCATTTTGTGTAAACATATCTTTCCTCTTATAAAAAATGTGATTTTAACATCCAATCATTTTAAAATTAATTTTAACATTTATGTGATTGCAACTTCAATCAGGGCAACCTTGCAACAGAATTTGTACGTTGAAGCCGTAATTTTGTCAGGTGTAACATATGCTACAGTCATGTACAACTTCATTCCTGGTGCTACATTTATCTTGGCCGTATGTTTTGGGTAAGCTTTGTTGTCATATAAATAATATTCATCTTATTTCAAATGTTTTCTTTGGATTAAATTAACACAATTTGTCAGAATAAAAGCTCATGAACTCATAATGTACAAAAAGGAAAAGAAAAAAAAATAGAATATGAAATATAATAGAGAAAAACATAATTCACAATACATAATTCACAAAACTTCTAACACAATTTTGAACTCAAGGAAAGAAATTCACAAAACTTCTAACACAATTTTGAACTCAAGGAAAGAACAACACATAGATCTCATTTCTCAAGTGATCAAAGGGATGTTTAAAGTGGAGCATTGTCATATTGAGATACAAAAATCTAATATATTAAGGCTTGAGGGTGATTGATTAGAAGATATTAGAAAGAAAACTAGGTGATGTTTCTCTTAAAATTTTGGAAACGCGGTGAATTTATTACGGGAAAGTCACCGTAACTTTAGTTATAATTTTGTTGTTAAGGCAAGAAAAATATATAAAAAATAATATATAAATGTATCAAATGGTAAAATAAGTGAAAGAATGAACTAAAGTCATGGTGACTTTGGAGAGGCAAAGTCACTCAAACCAAACCCTAAAATTTTGAACTATGTATTTAGTAGGGGTGGCAAGCAGACTCAAACATACGGGACCCATCCGCACCCGAACCCGAGTTGAATGAATTTGGGTTCGGGTGCCACCCGATATTTTGGGTGCGGGTTTGGGTAGTGTGAAACCTGCATTCGAAACTCGAAATCACACCCGCTTATATATATATATATATATATATATATATATATATATATATATATATATAGTATATTTATATATAAATATATATATATATATATATATATATATATATTATATAATATATATATGTATATAATAATGTATTTTGCTGCGGGTTTAGATTTGGGTGAAAAAACCCGAACTCAACGGGTGTGGGAGTGGGTGTCATTTTACCATCCGAACAACTTTTGGGTTTGGATTTGGGTTCGGCACCCGAAATATCTCAACAAACTATTCGTCATCATGATGTGCCTGATGACGCTGTAAGTAACGATGAAGCTCATGAGAAATATAAGATAACCTCGGGTCTGATGGTCCTTCTTCATAGACAGGAACTGGTACCTCCCTCGGTTGACCACGTCGTGGTGCTATCAAACGAGGATGTCACACCGTATAATACCACGCCAAATAATCACCGTCTATCTCATATGGTATGGTGGCAAACACGCATGGGGTACCATCGGTGGCTCGGATCACCCGCAACACACTCTGCACATATGTAGCCCACTCAACATCCTCATCAAGTGTGTCTACATTAGGAGGAGCAATCGGTATGTACTGTTTGTATCCAAACTGACGCATGCATCTGTCAGGTAAATATAGAACTACGGTATCATACCACTTCAAACCACCCCTGTACAAACAAATATCATCAAACAAACGGTGTTACCTATGATCCTCAAAAGGCCGCCAAATGATATCGCGAGGTGTCAACTGATCTAACACAGCTCGAATGGCATCAACTTTTTGCGTCCCCTGCCTATATTCCCATCTCATCGCCCTAGCCATTGGATTACCGATTCCATAAATCTCAGAGGTACCTCTCTTTCCAACAGTTGAAAAATACTCATGAATCCAACACTGTAACAAAACATTGATATCATAAATTAAATTAAATCATAATCAAGTATGGATCAATCCTAATTTAAATAATTAAGTAACATTATAATTATGTATAACTAAAACATAACTAAAATTTTGTAACTGAAGAAGAGTGGCATAACCGTCAAGCTACTTGCATGAATAGAATGAAGCATCTCCTAAATATCTGTATAGATTGACAAGTGCAGCTGTCCCCAACAATATCTACCGCATCTATCCAAGTCTCTCAATAGTGGTAAATATTTTGCCTCGACAAGAGTAAAAGTCTTGTCGGCAAGAATAGTATAACCTAACAGCAACATGATGTAGGCTCTGGAAGCACCGGTAAAGTTATCAGCAGCTCTTTGTTGCTCAAATACTTGCTTCAACCAATCTAACTTATAATAAGGACCCCTTACGGAAGAAGCCTCCTCAAATGCATCACTCAATGAAACACCAAATAACTCAACAACAAGATGAATAGCATCATAATCAGTGACAACATAATCGGGGTCAACCAACTCACCCTGAATAGGTAAATGAAGAAGACACGAAACATCATCTAGCGTAATGGTCATCTCGCCGAATGACATATGAAATGACGATGTTTCAGGATGCCATCTCTCAACAAAAGCAGATATAAGATGCGTATCTACTCTCGCCAAACTAGTATACGGCAGAGATAACAGGCCAGAGGCAACTAACCAATCATTCATCGTCCTTGGGAGATGATGCGGAATCCATCCTATTAATTTACTGCCATGTTCAGCAACCTTTAAGGTTGTCTTTGGTCGTCTCTCCTGAAAATAATTTGTAATATATGTGTTAAGACATAAGTATATATAACTTAAAATTATTCAACATAAATTTTTAAATTCTTCAACCTAAAACGAGATATTAACGTACCTCGCCGAACCATAAATGGCGGGCAACATGGTCCTGATACCTAGTCAAAAGAGAAGTATCGATCGGACCTCCAGAAAATCCCGGGTGCTGCGGACCAGCCTCCGGTGTAGCTTCCTGATGTCCCTCTCCTCCGGCGCATTCCGTCGATCAAACTTCCTCTTCTACGAACCACTTAAAAAAATTAATAAAAAATAATTAAAATATAAATAAAATATATATTAAAAAAATATTTAAACCTGCCAAAACCGGAACACCAAACATTGAGTTATCCGGCTGTTGTTTGTGAAAACCGGAACTCCAAGCTTTGGGATGTCCAGTTGATATTTTTGAAAATTTTCAAAACCGGAACACCCAGTCTTGTGATGTCCGGTTCGTTACTATCAAAACAAAACAAAAAACCGAAAAACCTACTTGTGCGTTATCCGGTTGCGCAAAACAAAAATATGCGCCTTAGTATAATTTTGTGCAAAATGAGTGAAAAGTGAAAATTTTTAACTTTTTAACTATTTATACAGGGGTAAATTCGTCCGATTAAATATTTTGTTGGAGTATAGGGATAATTGTTGGGGTACATGATATAATTTTCGGATACCGATTATCCGACTCATTGTCATCCCTAGTATTCAGCCTTACATAAGAAAAAAAGAAAAGAAAGAAAAACAAACCGCTTTTTATATTCATTATACTTTCATGTCTTATCATACTACTTTTACTTCTCTATTAGTCATTGTTGATGATATTGTACTAGCTGTGAACTCTTCTCATGAAATTCAGTGTGTTGGAAGATATTTGAATGACCAACTATGCATCAAGCACCCATGTCAACTTGGGTTTTTCTTGGCACTTAAAATTGCAAGATCACACTACTTTTTTTTATCAAATAAAATGTACTCTTAAGTTATTAAAAGGTATTGGTGTCTTGGGTCCCAAGCCTTCATCTATTATCATTGAATCGAGAACAAAATTCTCAGCCACTAATGATATCTCTTTGGAAAACCCCTCTTCTTATATAAGGTTCATATTAGAATATTGTGTACTTGCACTGAGTACAATAGTCAAGACCCTTCTTGCAATACGCAGAGCCAAATGTCAACCACGTAGAGATTGTCTTTTACTCTCCTCCATTGGGACGAATGGCTCGCTCCTTTGATATAAGAGATGTGGGTTTAGGCAATCAAAATTTTGAAATGTGTTTGCTGATTCACTCATGGTCATGACAGATCACAATAAATGATAAAAAAAAGTTTAGATTATAATATAACGGTCCACAATCCCTCAATTAAGAGATGTAAAAGGGTGAAGTGGTTTAAGAAAACATATTGGTACACAATCTCTCATGGATGAAGTTCTTAAGAAAAAATATGATGGTCCATATTGATATACCTTATCAATACCAGACAATATATTTCATATTTAGTGTATACTCACAAATAGTGTATATCCAACCCACTTGTCCCATATTATCAGGATGCAACATGCATGATTTTAAATTGCGATTGTGGTTGTTGTGATTTACATTTTCGTCATTGCGGCGTGATTTTTAATTGGAAGGTGTTTCAAATATACCGTTAAAAAAATTGTTGTTAATATTTTTCATTACATAAGTAAATAGAGTTTTGTGATTCTAAAATTTTGATTTTTGATGAAAATACTTGAAGAAATATGAAGAAAAAAAGTTTGATGTGGTTTCTAATGGCGATCAAACTGGGGATTTTAATTCACACCATAATTACGACCGATGCAATTGTGGAGGCTACCGTGTTATTAATATTATTGCCGCAACTGCGGATGCAAACTGTAATCTATGTATGCTCAAGTATGCCAGCAAAAGGCACCCTTTTCTCTAGAACTGTCTTAAAGGTTCATGGATTTGTTGATTCAAACTAGGATAGATGTCTTGATACCAGGAAATTTGTCGTTGGCTGTTAGGAGGGAGGGAGGGAGGGAGGGAGGGAGAGAGATGATTGATTGATTCATGCATAATCAATGAGAATCATTATTCATTCAATTTTTTCCCTTAGAATGAAAAAGTCAAGTTCATTCAAATCTTCATCTCAACAATTCGCATTATGTTAGCAATTATGGATTTCTTGCATCCATATCAAAACATCGGTGGTTGTTTGGCCAAACTATGGCACAAAAACTTGCATTAGTTGCATCGCACAATGATTAGTTTTTTCTATTATTAATTAATGGTTTTAATTTTCAGATTAGAAAGGTTAAACATTGGAACGTTAACCGGAAAAGCCAAGGTGATTGGCACAATAATGGGAATTAGTGGAGCCATGGTTCTCACATTCTATAAGAGTATTGAAATTCACCTATGGTCTACTAATGTGAATTTGTTGAAACATCATCTACAACCACAAAATGTTTCTTCTAATAATATATGGGGCTCTTCTCTTGCATTGGGAACTTGTTTATCATATTCAATATGGCTGATAATTCAGGTCACTCCTAATTCATGTTATCTAAACATTTGATCTAATTAACTTCATTGACACTTCTAATCATATTTTAAATTTTTTTGATATTGATTTATTTATTATAGGCTAGGATGAGTGAGAAATTTCCTTGGCATTATACAAGTACAGCATTGATGTCCGTAATGGCTTCCATTCAATCAACTATATTTGCTTTATGTATGGAAAGAGGTGATTGGAATCAATGGAAGCTTGGTTGGGATATCAAACTTTTCACTGCACTTTTTGCGGTACCATTACTTTTTTATATTATTATTATTATTATTATGTGCCTTAATTTGAGTATAAGTTTGCATAGTTAACAAGTTTATAGGTAAACATATGATAAATTTTCAATCTATTCATTAAATTGATAGAGATTTCAAAATAATACTTGAAATTGAAATGTTTGTGATTGGATTAGTCTCTTTAGGACAATTTTTTAAACTAATTGTTAAAAGTTATTTTAAATTTTTTTTAATTTTTGAGATCAAATTATCGACCCTACATTTTCAAGAACTAAAATTGTTATTGGCTAATGAATATTTGGTATTTACAGGGTATTGTGGTCTCGGGAATAAATTGGGTTCTGATTTCATGGTGTGTGCGTATAAAAGGTCCACTTTATGCTTCTGTTTTCAACCCCCTCTTTCTTGTTCTAGTGGCCATTGGAGGATCTCTCCTATTAGATGAAAAACTTTACTTGGGAAGGTTCAAACATTTAACTCATCTTATTATTAATTTGTTATGTCTTTTTATTATTATTGATGAAAATGTAATTGATCATCTGTTAGGATTATTGTGTTGTAAGTTAGTTACTTGCAGCGTAGGTTAGTTACTTACAACACAAGTTAATTAGACAATTGTTATATTTTAATGTCAGATAACTTAGTTAGTTAGACATTAAATATTTGAGATAGTCAATTAGTATCAAAGAGTACTAGTTTGAGCAAGCTTTCTTCAATGATGAATGGAATCACAACCTAAAATTAATTCACAACAAACCTACCAGTTTGTAAAGGAGAACTCTATGGTAGATGGTGTATGCAAATGAAAACCATATTCAGGTTTTCAGATGTTCTTGAGATAGTGAATGATGGTGTACCTGGATCGGAAGTCAATCCAACTAACATGTAGAGAGCAACTCATCATGAGTTTAGCAAGAAGGATATGAAATGTCTCTTCTTGATCTATCACTGTGTGGATTTGAACATATTTGAGACGATTATAGAAGAAGAAACAATTAAGGGTGCATATAGGATACACTCAAGAAATTTTATGATGGCGATGAAAAATTAATGAAGGTTAAATTGTAGGCATTGAGAAAGAAATATAAGAATAAGCAAAAACAAATAATAGTGTGTTTGTTGCATATTTCTTATAAAGATTTGTGTTTTGGACTAATCAAATAAAATCGTGTGGTGAAAAGATCACTGAGCTACAAAAGATTAAGAAAGTTTTGAGAGCCTTTACTTCTAAATTGGATCATATTTTTCGTGCCTACTGAAGAGTCCAATAACCTCTCTGAGATGAAACTTGAAGAGTTACAAGCCTTATTAGAAGCTAATGAGATGATATTGAAGAAGAGAAATTCAGAGAAAGCAACATAACAAGCAGTTCAAGCAAAGTTCTTCAAAAAGATGAAGGTTGATGTATCAAAGGTTAGAAAAGCAAAATAAAAGTGGAAAAAGAAGAAATGTAATGATGAAGGATTTGGAAAGAACTCAAAGAAGGGTGAGTCAAGCAAAATTGGCACTTCCAATAACAAGAAGGTCAAGAAGAATGTTAATATGAAAAATGTTAAATTTTATTGCTGTTAAAATTTTGGTCACTATGTAAGAGATTGTTACTTTAACAAATACTTTAGTTCAAGTGATAAAGAAGAAGAACAATTTTTACATGCATGCAACGATAACTCTGATGGAGTTATGCTTCTGCCTAATACATGTTTGGCATAAGAGAATAGCAATGTATGATATCTTGACACAAGTCATGACAACCATATGAGTGGAAATAAGGATTGGTTCATCAGTCTAAATAAATTAGTGAGAAAATTTATTTGATTTGTTGATAATATCAAAGTCACATTTGAGGGAATGGAGAACATTCTTGTGAAGATGAAAGATGGAAAAGAAGAAATAATCAGCGATGTGATATATGTTTCTTTTATAGAAAGAAACCTGACTAGTTGGGTTAGTTGCTTAAGAAAAACTACACCATAAAGTTGGATAATAATTAGTTAAAGGTATTTGATGCAAATGCAAAGCTAATTTTGAAAGCACCTATGTCAAGTAACTAGACTTTCAAAATCATGATCATTATGCTTGACCATCAATGTCTTGCTTCAACAGTTATCAATTACCAAAATTGGATATACCATCAAAGGTATGGCCATTTAAATTTCAAAAGTCGAATCATGATGCATACGAAGGGAATGGTGTATGGTCTTCCTCAAATTAAAGTGCCAAATAAATTGTATAAAAAATGTTGTGTAGCCAAGAAGAGAAGGAATTAGTTCACCAATGACTTGCATATGAAGTTAAAGCAAAATATGGAGATTGTCCATTCATATCTATGTGGACTATTTGAAGTGACATCACTGAGAGGTAATTGCTACTTTTAACCTTCATAAATGAATTCACTAGATATATATGGATTTACTTGATGGAAAGAAAAGGTGAAGTATTCAATAAGTTGAAGAGATTTAAGTTGTTAGTTGATAAAAAAACAAGTAGAATGTAGTATAAGAGATTAAGAAATGACGGTGGGGGTAAATACACTTCTAATGAGTTTGCACAATTTTGTGAGAAAGAATGTGTTAAGAATGAAGGTATAGCCCATTATGCACTTTAGCCATTAATTATATTCATAAAGTGTATGCATCAATTGCAAGGCTTGCAACCATCAGAATAATGGTTGCAATTACATCATACAAAGGATGGAAAATACAACAACTACGTGTAAAGTCTCCCTTTATTAATGTACCACTAGAATAAGTAGTGTCCCTTTCTTAATGAATTTGTCTTAATTCTTGGGAATGAAACTTCTGATTACAAGAAATGAAGTTTTCTAGCATCAAAAGAAATATGCAGAAGACATTGTAAAGAGATTTAAAATAATCAATTGCAATCCTACAAACACGCATATGGGGACATATAAAGAGTTGAGCAAATATACAAATGATGATCTTGTAGATGCAACCTTATACAAGCAAATCTTTAGTTCATTCAAACATTTGTGCAACACAAGGCTAGACATATGTCAGAGTGTTGTCTTGCTAAATAGGTTCATGGAAAAGCCTAAACATGTCACCTACTAGAAGCTAAAAGGGTATTAAGGTACATCAATATTAAAATTGATAATTGTGTACTTATGCCAAACCAGAAGAACACTAGCAATAAAGCAATGGAATATGGTTATGACTCATACCGGGGAGGAGATCAAGATGATGGGAAAAGTATTGCATGATATCTAATCATGATTAGAGAAGATCTAATCTCACGGTGTTCAAGTAAGCATTAAAAGTGGATATATCGTCCTATAAAGTTAAGTATGGAGAAACCTCATATGCAGACTGCTAAGCACTATAAAAACGAAAGGTTAGAGAAAATTTGAAGATCACGCTTCCTATTGATAACATGTATGAAATTTGTTTAGCTAATCATCCCATGAGTCACGGTAGAAGCAAACACATTTACAAAAAATATAAATTCTTGAGAGATTAAGTGAACAAAGATAAGTTGGAGATTGAATATTGCAAGTCAGAATTACAACTTACAAATATACTCATTAAACCTTTGAAGAAAGCAAGGTATGATTGCTTGAGGAGCTTATCTAAATGAGGGGGATAGAAAATATGAATTAGGAGGTGTGATGAAAATGGAATTCATCATTTGTTAGGATTACTTAGGTTAAAAGTTAGTTACTTGCAACATAAGTTAGTTATGAATTTCTTATATTCCGAGTTAGTTAGGCCTTAAAGCTTTGATTAATATATAAGTTGCATAACCTATCCATGTAACTAATTCAATTGATTTCAATAAAAACACAATACTTCTTCAATTCAAAAGGCTTACACTTTTCTCATTCATTAAGTGTTATTGTTTTATTCATTTATCTTCAATATATTTCAACAATTATTACTGTTAACTACGCGAAATTTCTTCTATATTACAGTGTAATAGGATCAGTGATAATCGTAATTGGGCTATACATTGTCTTGTGGGGTAAAAGTAAAGAATTGAAGAAAGTTATTGAGCAAAATCAAGTAAAAGAATCAGTCGAGATTCAACCAATGGAGATAATTACTACAAAGCTTGAAGATGCAAAAAATATTGAGACAGATAACAATGACATTAAGTCAAGTGGCTTCAAGGAAATAACCATTAAAAATTATGAGACTTGATGTTTCTTGATAAAATTGTTTTTTCATACTAAGTCCCTTGTTTGGAATATTCTCTTTTGAACTTTTTATTATTATAGAATTTATGAACTCTTTATTTTTGTCCAATAATATTATTCTAGACCAAAATTCTCTCTTTATTTAAGTTATTTAATTATAAAGTAACCTAAAATGTGTCGATATTGTAGCTCTTTTATAGAAATTATTTCATGCCCAACATACTTGATTCAAAATTTCATGTCAATTTCGAAGTTTTTAATTTATATATGAAATGATGAGTTCACTAAACAAGTAGAAGAAAACTTACAAAAAGTGCACAAAAACAAAATTAATATTTTAAAATTTTTTATTTATGAATTTTGTTTGATTGGCCCGTGAATACCTAATTAACATGAAGAAGAATTAATTCAATAATAATAGAATAAAAATAACAACTATTTTGGTCGAAGGTTATTTTTCGTATGTAATGGTCTCTTATCTTGTTTGGCCCATATATGTAGTTATAAATATATCTGATTGATGTAATATTTAATGTGTTGGAAATATTAGAGTTATATTAAATTATTATTTTGGAGTCAAAATTAAATTAATATTCTTTAATGATGGAAAATAAAAACAGTGGATGGTAAAATTAACATGAGTCGAAAAAATCATGGGATTTATTGACACCATCAAAAGTGACTCTTTATGTTGATTGTCGCCCATAGGGGTGGAAGTAGGCCAGGCCGATAACAGGGGCCTACAGGCTAGCGTATATAGGCTCAGGCCAGGCCATACATAATTTTTAAATAGTAAAGGCCTAGGCTTTTTTATAAGCCTATTTAGTTAAAAAGGCTAGGCCTCAGGCCTTAAAAAAAGCCTTTTAAGCCTATCAGGCCGGCCTATTTAAATAAATATGAATACTTTTTAATTATTATTATATTATGTTTTGTACTTTAAATTAAAATACATTAATGAAACTTGGTTATGTTAAAGAACTTGTGAAAATAAGATGAAAACACATTATGAACATTGTTCTCATAAGTTCTTTTAGTTAATTAGTCTATTTAAGTATTATTTTAATTGCTTATTTACATATGTCTAAAACAAATAGGCTTTTATGTAGGCTAACCAGGCTTTCGAAAAGGCCAGGCTCAGGCCTAAAAAATAAGCCTACGACAGGCTACAGGCCAGGCTTAGGCTTCAGGTTTTTTGACAGGCCAGGCTTAGGCTTGGCAAAGCCTAGCTCGGCCCAGCCTATTTCCACCCCTAGTCGCCTATCAAAGAGGCACTTAAGAGAATATTCAACACACTTTAAATATCAATATTCACCTATTAAGCGAGTAATGCATTTATATTCATTTTCATCCCTCACAAAAATTATATAATTTAAATTAGTTCTTCACAATAAAATTGATCTAATTTAATATCTTATAAAATTTAACCGGACTATATTAATTCTTCTGTTAATATATTAATTTTTTAAATATTTTTTTTAAACCGGTTTTTCAAAATTTTAAACCGGGACTGTCACGTTGGATTTTATTTATTTTTCATTTTTTAAATACTAAAATAATTTTTATTTTTAATTTCATTTTTAAACAATTATAAATTAATAATATAAAAAAACCAAAATTGTTTCTTATAAGAAGTTGAACTTAGGCTCTTTAAACCACATCTTACATATTTACCACTAGACCAATATACATTCATGATAAATAATTCCCTTGGTTTCTAGTAATTTTAAACAATTCTGAATATAAAATACAAAATATAAAATTTGTACCAATAGGGTCTCGAACCCAAGTCCCTTCCGATTAAATGACAGTCAATTTAATGCAATAGAAATTGATTTGTCTATTTGTAAATGATAGTCACTTTACTAACAATAGAAATTGATTTGTTTAGTTGTTATTGATAATCACTTTACTAACCCTAAAAATTGATTTGTATAGTTGTAAATGATAATCACTTTATTGACAATAGAAATTGATTTGTCTAATGATAAATGATAGTTACTTTACTAACAATAGAAATTGATTCATTTAGTTGTAAATGATAATCACTTTATTAACAATAGAAATTGATTTAACTAAGAATGGTAAAAATTAAGCAGGGGAAATAAATTTTTTGAATGGGAACGCGCGGGAAGCGAGGGCGAGGGAGGCCAAAACTGGTGCCTTCGTCTCCGGCAACGCAACCATCACCGGCACCGTCCACGGCGGTGAAGGTCCTTCCTGTTCAGATTGAGGAACTTGTAGTCCCGTCGGGAGTGCATACACAGACACAGAAGGAGACACCAAGACCAATTGGAGATGAAACCCTAGATTCAGAAGAGGAACGGATTGCGAAGACGAAGGTGCAATCGGATCGCAAACTTTGGGTTGATGTTTTGAGCGAGAATCGAAATCCATCTAAAGGCTTAACCATTCAATACGTAGCACCATCACTGGTGGATGGAGAAGTTGAAATTGAAATCGAAGAAGATGATGTTCAATCGGAGATCCTATTTTGGGAGAATGCTCTTATTCTCTATGCGCTGGGAGAAAATTTCAGTATGAACATGATCAAGAACTTTATGGTGAAGACATGGAATTTTGTCAAGATTCCTGATATGTACTACAACGATGAAGGCTACTTCATCCTCAGATTCCAATCACATGAAGATCTTGATGCTGTGCTTATGAGAGGTCCATACACGATGAGGAACGTTCCTCTATTGATCCAAGAATGGCGTGCTGATTTCAATCTGAAAAGGGACATGTTGAGGACGCTTCCAATCTGGATCAAGCTTCCGCAGCTCCCGTTGTATCTTTGGGGGGCTAAGAGTTTGAGTAAAATTGGTAGCGCCATTGGAGTTCCACTCGTTACAGACGAGTGCACTGCTAGCAAACACAGAGTATCTTATGCAAGGATTCTGGTGGAGGTTGACATCACAAAGGAAATGGTGAAGGAAATTGCTATCAAGGATAATGAAGGTAGAAAGTTCACACAGCATGTTGAGTATGAATGGAGGCCTTTGTTTTGTGATAAGTGCAAAAAATTAGGTCATCAATGTAAGGAGCAAACAAAAAAGGTTGAGAGGGTATGGCAACCTAGACCTAAAGAGCCAGTTGTGGAAGACCAGCTGAAAGAGGGCAACAATATTCCAGAGAAAGTAGCAACACCTAAGACTCCAATTGTGCAACATCCTGAGAATTCCAAAGAGCAGGAGGGTGATAATTGGACCAAAGTCATATCCAGTCGTGATAGAGGTAAGAAATCACTGTTTGCTGAGAAAACTAATGTGGTAAATTGTATTAATGGATTTGAAGCACTAGGTATTTTGAAGGATTCACTAGTGCCTTCAGATGGTGATCCATGTTAGCCTCTTGGAATGTTAGGGGGCTCAATAATTCAGGTAAATTACGTGAGATTAGCTCCCGTCTCCGTAACATTCAACCTGATATCATGATTTACATTGAAACGCGTGTTAAAGAGAATAAAGCTAAGTCTATAAGAGATAACATTAATCTCCATAGTTGCTATGTTGATAACTATGATAAGCATGCCAATGGTAGACTGTGGATCTCTTGGAATGCAGCAAAGTATGATATCCAGCTTGTAAAATGTACTGAGCAGGCTATTCACTGCAGAGTTCTTGATAAGCAGGGTGTTCTTTGTTTCTTTCTCACTGCAGTCTATGCCCATAATTTGCTGGCTCAGAGGAAGGTTTTATGGAAAACTATTGAGCAGATCCATGCCACTATTCAAGGACCTTGGTGCATACTAGGTGATTTCAATAATGTGATGACTGCCCAAGATAGAATAGGTGGAAAAATGGTTTGTGAGTCTGAGTACAAAGATCTCCATGAGATGATGAATCGGACTGGTCTTAGTGAAATGAGTAATAGTGGTGACCATTTCACATGGAGTAACAAACATGCCACAGGGACCATCTATTCTAGGATTGATAGGATGCTTGGTAATACTGACTGGTTCATTCACAATGCTGATAGAGTATTAAAGTGTCTTCCCCCTAATGTTTCTGATCATGCCCTGCTCAGTTTTGAGGAGGAAAGACCTAAGAAGCCAAAGGTGAGAAGATTCAAATTCTATAATTGTGTCACTGAGTTGCCAGGTTTTCAGGAAGTGGTTAGCAAGAGCTGGAATGAGCCTATCAATGGTAATGCTATGTTCATTCTGTGGAATAAATTGCAGAGGCTGAAGCCAGTTTTAACTCAGTTTAGCAAGGATGTTATGAATCTGAGTGCCCAGATTAAAGCTGCTAGAGCAGATCTTGAAAAAGCCCAAATTGATCTTAGCCATAACAAGATGGATGCCACAAGCATTATGCAAGTCAAGGAGCTCACTGACAAAGTTATTCACTTAAATCAAATGGAGGACAATATGCTGAAACAGAGATCTAAAGTGGATTGGCTGGCTAAAGGAGACTGTAATTCTTCATATTTTTATGCAACCATCAAAGCCAAAAACCAACAGAAAAGTATGGATAGCTTGCACAAAGAGGATGGATCTGTTATATCTGATCAGAAAGATATTCAGAATGAGGTTCTTAGATTCTATGGAAGCCTTATGGGTAGTAGAGCAAAAAATCTGAAAAAAGTTGATATTGAGGCATTAAGGAAAGGAAAACAGGTTAGCTTGCAACAAAGTGAAATTCTTGAGGCAGATGTTACTGTTAAAGAAATTGAGGAGGCCCTGAAGAGTATAGGTGATCTCAAGGCTCCAGGCATTGATGGTTATGGAGCTAAGTTCTTCAAGGTGTGCTGGACTACAATAAAAAATGATGTTATCAAAGCTGTCCAGGAATTTTTTCAGAAAGGTAAATTGTTCAGAGCTTTTAATAGTACTATTGTTACTCTTATTCCCAAGCATCCTGGAGCTAATACTATAAGGGAGTATAGACCCATAGCAGGGTGTACAACCTTCTACAAGATTATATCCAAGGTTATGACCCAAAGGTTAGGCACTGTGCTCAAGGATGTCATTCACAATAGCCAGGCAGCTTTCATACCTGGTCAACAAATCCATCATCACATATTGCTAGCTACTGAACTCATGAAAGGGTATGGCAGGAAATATGGACCTCCTAATTGTATGATGCAGCTTGATCTACAGAAGGCATATGACATGGTTGATTGGAGCTCTCTTGAGTGTATCCTCTATGAAATAGGTATGCCTAAAAAATTTGTGGAGTGGATTATGCTGGTTACTTCCTCTGTCACTTATAGATTCAATGTAAATGGGGACTATACAGAGACATTGGAAGCAAAAAGGGGCCTAAGGCAAGGAGATCCAATATCTCCCTTGCTTTTTGTCATTATTATGGAGTACCTCCATAGGATTATGGAGAAAATGACTAGAACTACTGACTTCAGATTCCATACTAAGTGTGCTAAACTGGGTATAACTCACTTAGCTTTTGCAGATGATGTTCTGCTCTTCAGCAAAGGTGATCCAAACTCTGTCTTGCTCATGATGAAAGCTTTCCAATTTTTTTCTGATTCAACAGGACTTAGTGTGAATCCTCAGAAATGCAGAATCTTTTATAGTGGCATTGATGATGAGAAGTGTAGTACTATTCAGGATATCACTGGTTTTGGGAGAGGCACACTCCCAGTCAGATATCTTGGTGTCCCCCTGGCTAGTAAGAGACTTAGTACAATTCACTATTTGCCTCTGATTGAAAATTTTTTGAACAAAATCAGACACTGGTCTTCTAAACTCTTGAGCATTGCAGGCAGAATCCTTCTTGTGAAAAGTATCTTTTTGGCTATTACCCAATATTGGATGTTGTGCTTTCCCATCCCAAAGAATGTCATCCATAAAATTGAAGCCATTTGCCGTGCCTTTGTGTGGACAGGTTCTGAGAAAAGTCGGAAGAGCCCTATTGCTTGGTCTCGAGTCTGTAGTTCCATAAAAAAAGGAGGCATGAACCTGATTAACATGGAAACTTGGAATAAAATAGCTATGCTGAGATGTTTGTGGAACCTGAGCTTAAAGAGAGACAGCCTGTGGGTGAAATGGGTCCACGCTTATTTCATTAAACATGCTAATGTCTGGACTGCTAGCATACCAGGTACTGCATCTTGGATCTTAAAGGAGATCATGGCTAGGAGGGAGGATGTAAATGAACAAAGGCAACTCTGGACTGAGATGGAAAATCGTGAAAAATTTACCATGAAAAAATTCTATGATCAGGTGTCAAAGGATGAGGCTGATGTACAGTGGAATCATTTGATTCAGCATAATGCTGCAAGACCCAGGGCAGTTGTGTTCCTTTGGATTGTTTGCCATCAAAGACTAGCAACAAAGTGTAGATTGAAGAGACTTGGAATATTGCAGGATGACATTTGCAGCCTTTGTCTGAGTGGTGTGGAAGATATTAATCACTTAATGATTGATTGCAGAGTGACAAAGAATATTTGGCAGGCTGTGTTAGACTGGCTTGAGATGCATCATAAACCGATGCATTGGTATGATGAATTTGAGTGGATCAGTCAGCATACTAGAGGGAAAGGATTTCAATCCCATATGTTAAAAATTGCTATAGCTGAAACAATTTACGGTATATGGCGATATCGGAACGATAGAATCTTTGGATCTAATAACAATGATGATACTAGATTAGTTGTGAATAGAATCATAGAAAATATAGTGTTTAGAGCTTGGAGCAAAGATAAATACAGGAAAAAGTTAGCTTTGCTCATGATGTAATAGGCCTAGTTAGTTGGGTTTGTTTGCTTTGTAAATATCACTTTGGAATAATATATACTCTTTTATTTCAAAAAACAATAGAAATTGATTTGTCTAATTGTAAATGATAGTCATTTTACTAACAATAGAAATTGATTTGTCTAGTTGTAAATGATTATATGTCCAAGTAACTAAACTAGGAGTGTTATCACCTATGTTTAATCTAGACTGAGCAAACTCTTTCTCATTATTTCCTTTCAACCTTAACCTTCTCTGAATACATGCATCTAAATGTTTCTTACCATTAGAGGTACTCTTCCACTTTGCATCATATGTGTAAAGCTTTCCACACCATTTGCACTTCCACTTCTTAATGCCATCTGGACCTACAATAAGCACCATTTCAGAATGAACAGCAGATTTTTTGGGACGAGGAGCTCTACCATCAGCATTTCTCTGACTCTGGGAACTCTGAGCTTGGGCAACTTGAGGGGTTGAAGCATCAGTGTTTGTGTTTGTAGTATTTTGAGTGGGGGTCTGAGTTGTAGTATTATCAGTGGGGTTGGTTTGAGTAGTTGTATCACTCGGAACTGGAACCTCAATATCCATCATCTCACCAAGCTCTAAATTACCTCCATTCGTTGTCTCCTCTTCCCCGATGTCACCAAGCAACAACTCAATATCAATGAGATCATCCACCATTGTTAGAGGAGTCAATGATGAATCTTGAAACGACATGGAAAAAAATACAAAGAATTAAACAATAATATAATAGTAAACTGTAACAAAACTCAACAGCAGAAGCCCAACTTTATTTAGAAGAGACCCAAAAATTTGATCAAAACCCTAATCGAGCTTTATTATGATTTATGAATAAAAAAAACTCAGTATAAAAAAACCCTAACGCTTTATTAATCTTAATCAAACTTGAAAATTGAAATAGGCAAAACTTAGGTCAAAATTGTAACATGCATTTCATTTACAAAATTTTTAGGTCAAAACAAATTAGGGAAAAACAAATTAGGTCAAAACAAATTAGGGAAAAACAACAACATACTATAGAACGAAGCATCAAACCTAACATGCAAACATGGTAAATAGCATGAAATTTATGTGAAATATAACAATACAAAAAGTTTGAATACATTACAGTTATACGAAGAAGATACTCCAAGAAATCTCTCTGAAACAGATACACGAAATCACGATTCAAGAAGAAGTAAAAACAATAACTAGTGTGTGAGGAGTTATCATCGGAGACAAGGAGGGGAAGAGGAGGCCGTCGGAGGTGGCTGAGGTAGAGACATGGGAGGAGAGGAAGAGAGACGTGAGTGAGTGATAGAGGGAGGACCGGAGGAGTCTGAGAGTGAATGAGAGAGAGGGAGTGGGAAAAAGTGAGGAAATGAAATGACAAGGCTATTTATATTTTTATTTTCGGTTACTCATTGGATATTTGGTCCGGTTCTTTATTCTGGATTCGGATAATTTTTTTATCCATTACCATCCCATTCACTGTTTCGGTCGGTCCATTGGACCAGTTCCACCGGTCCGGATCTCGGATCTGCATTCCCAAATACAGCCCTAAACACGGGTAGGTGAGGATGAGTCAACATTTTGATAACGTCTTCCCCCGATCTTTGAAGTTTCGCATCCAACTCGATCAGACCCTTCGAAGAAAATTGGTTGAAAGTTGTCCACAAAACCGCTAAATCTTCGTCGTTCTTGACTTCAAATGGGGTGAATTTAACGTTTCCCTCGTCGTTTAGCGATGGCGAACGGTACTCAAGCTTGACAACCTTCCGATTTTCCGGATATTGCAATAGCATGTTAAGCAACGTTATCAATTCCGCAAACGGCGTGTCGCGCGAGAAGCGGAATTGGAACGGCATCGGGTAGCCACTGGTGAAGTAGACGAATGCTAGGTGGGGTTAGGTTTTTGTCATTGGTGTTTTGTGGTGTGATGAGGATGAAAAAGATTGTGTTGTATTTATAGACTTATTGGAGTAATAATGGCCCAACAAACCTTATCTTAAATTCAGTGGATGTTTCGGAAATGAACTTCCAAAATAAGTCCAAAAACAGCTATATTTCGTAAATGAACTTCCGAATTATGCAGAAACAGAGGTGAAAAATCACATTTTGTGCATTGCATTCTGTTTTGAGATAACAATAACAAATACATACAAAATAGGCACAACATAAACAATGACAATATTAAACATACTTATATTATATATGTATTGAATCGGTTTGATTTTACATGTTAAACGACAATACATACAAAAAATGACACGCACCGGTCATTACAAAAAACAATGGTCCGGTTAAAACTAAAATTCGCTGAACCAATCGGTGGCGCTTAGATCTAAAATCGGTATGTTCTTCGACCGCTCTCTATTTTCCTCACACTCTTGCTTCATCATTTCTTCAAACTCCGCCATTCTTTCAACGAAAGGATCCGGCCAAGTCTCCGCCTCATTTGTATGATGTGTCGTCCACTGATAAGAAGTAGCCGGTATAGGACACCCCGGTTTCAAAAAAACTTGCAAGAAGTGGCGCGATCTTAGATACCCGATACATATGATGCGGCTCGACGCGTCCAAAGGCGGTCGTCTATGAAGTGGAAAGAATGTCTCACATAATCCAAATCTCGTCAAATCGACACACACCCGATCGTACGCACTTGCTATGAGATGACCCATATCGGGGAATGACATCCACTTCGAAACCGGGGCGATACCGCTTAGTGATGGAACAAGTGAATCATGAAGTTTCTCAAAGTTTTCTTGATTTTCATAGAGTCGGATGTAGATGTCCCTATGCGAAGTAAACTCCGAAATAAGTGCCCGTCGAATTAGAGTGTGATTTTCTTCTCCTTTTCCGAGCAAACCCGCAACGGCCCGATATCCATAATTTCCGTCGATGCCAACATCAATTATGTTATCAATATATTTGTGTATAAAAAGCGGCATCTCATCAATGTAGATCATGAGAGATTTTTTGATCGGAGGTGTGCGAGGCGGCTTCGAAATACGCGCTCCTTTGTTACCACTACACTTGGAATTTGGTGTTGGTGAATCTTGGATCAATGCATCAACATGTTCAAAGTAGGAAGGAGATCGTTTGGTTGATGTATCTTCTTGGATACTTTTCAACTTTTTTGGCAAACCTTTGGTTTTAATCGGTTGAGATGGCGGTTTCAAAAAAGGTGTTTTCGGAAGTGCATCTCTGAAACCACTTTTTTTTCATAAAAGTTGTCTTTGAAAATGCATTTCCGAAATAAAGGAACATTTTGGAAATTTCAGCGCGGGTGACCAAGAAGACAAGGGGTTTAATAAGAAATTCTCTTAATTTAATTTGTAGAGCTTACAAGATAAGATGATGGACCTTATGTACTTTAGGTCCTACTGTTAATTTAAGAAAATTTCTTTGGCCACCTCCCAACCTTCTAGTCCACCTCTGGTGAAAAACCCAGACTACCCCTGACTTCGGAAATGCATTTCCGAAATGCAAGAAAAAGGTGTTTTCGGAGATGCATCTCCGAAAGCGCCTTTTTTTTGAAATAATTGTCTTATTTCGAAAGTTCATTTCCGAAAATAGCATTTCGAAAATGAACTTCCGAAATAATGCGCGTTTTGCAGATTAAGCAAAACAGTCCCCCTCCCCCATTCATTTACCCTAATTCAACATCAAACACAACCAAAGGAGAAATTTTGTGCAAACACACTTCCAAGGCTGCATCAAAGCTCCAATCACATTGCTATACTACATTCAAAAGCCCTCAAATCACTCAATTTGTAAGTTTTGAATTTGTTAGATCCATTATTCAAATGCATGTTATTTAGGTTTTCAATTGCATAAATGATATATGGGTAGGTTGTTAGTAGTATTTAGGTTGTTTAGAAGCATTTTGAGTTGTTTTTAAGTCTGGTTTTGGGGTCTGCCATGGAAGTTGCAGAAAACTTCATCGCAGGGGTGTTTCGGAAGTTCATTTCCAAAAACACCTCCATCCCAGTTTCGGAAATGAACTTCCGAATTGTATCAGAAGTTCAATTTTTTTAGTTTTTTATTTTGTGTGGCATATTAATTGATTTCAATTATTTACAGGAACATGTCAGGCAACCAACCAGCACGCATCAGACAGGGTAGGGAGACCCAGACTGCGTCGACTAGACGCGAGCGGGCGGCGGCGCAGCTGGCGTCGACACAGGGACGGGGGCAGGGCCGGGGACGACGTGTGCGAGTTCCCGTGGGCGAGGGAGAGGGTACATCTGCTTCAGGATCTAGGAGTCGGCTAGCTCGGGTATCTTCTTCCCGCCAGCGAGAGGAGGAGGAGGAGGAGGATGAGGAGGAGGTGGCGGCAGTGCCCTACCACGAGCCGGAGGGGGTACTGGATGTTGACCCTCCAGCCGGGGAGGAGGATGAGCAGGAGGACAGCTATCCGGGAGGGCCCTTTGACACTTCCGTGCTGATTAACTACCACGATCACGTCGCTCGGCGTATCTGGGAGGGAGAGGTATTTTTTATAATTTAACCGTTTATTTGTCACCATTTTTTATAATTTAACCGTTTATTTGTCGCTTATTTAATATATGTCGCTTATTTGTTTTTTTTTGTAACAGGAGAGAGAGCCGTTGAAAATGGTGAACCACGCCCGGAAGATTTTCAGTCTGTTTAAACCAGCAGCTGAGTGGTTTAACGACCATGTGCGAGGTTCAGGGCTCAGCGGGCTCTGCATGACGGGGTACACCACGATCAGCACCGGCATGCAGGGGGCATTTGTGGAGCGCTGGCACAAGGAGACGTCCTCTTTCCACTTGCCGGTTGGGGAGATGACGATCACCTTGCATGACGTGCAGTGTCTTCTCCACCTGCCGATTAGGGGCCGCTGTTGCACCACTCCCGGATCCAGAGAGTCGAGGCCATTGAGTGGATGACGCTCTATTTGGGCATGGAGCATGAGGTTGTTCACTTTGAGTGCGTCACGACATCTGGGCCTCATGTCCGGTTCACCACACTGAGCTGCTATTTTGAGCACCACCTGGACGCGGCGGCCGATGCCGAGCAGGCGGGTGACGAGCTATTCACACACTATCACCGCGGCTGCGCTCTCCGGTGTTGGTACATGCATGTGGTAGGCGCTGCATGCTTTGTGTACAAGAGTGCAAGGTATGTCGACGTGACCTACCTCCGCTACTTCATGGACCTGGATACCGTTCACCAGTGGAACCGGGGGGCAGCTACTCTGGCATACCTCTACCAGAAGCTGAATGAGGCCTCCAACTGGAGGACTAGGCAGTTGGTCGGATCCTGCACACTACTTATGGTACGTTTTATTTTAATACATTATCGTATTTATTTATTTATTTATGTTTCGTATTTATTTTTAATACATTATCGTGTTTCTGTTTCAGAGCTGGATCATCTCCTACTTCTCCCGCATCCACGGCTTTCACATCGATCCTGCGTACGTGGACGTCATGCCCAGGGCCGCCAGATACGTTCTCCAGAGGGGGAACGATGCGATGGGACCATACCGTGGATACCTGGACCGCACGATGCACGACGACGTCACTTGGAGGCCGTTCAGCGACTACGCTCAGATTGTCCCCTTTGACGGCATTGCTCTATATTCTGGCTGGCTGGCATGCGGGACCGGCATCATGGTCCGGTATCTCCCTGAGCGGTGCATGCGTCAGTTCGGATTCGTGCAGCGGATACCCAGGTCACCCTTTGAGGCTGCTCCCGACACAGTGACCCGAGTGCAGCTCACTGCCATATGGGAGGACTGGCAGCATCATGTGGTACCGCAGGAGTACCGTCTCACTCGGGTCACACAGGACTGGCACAGTGAGGAGGGATACGTCACATGGTTCTATCGAGTGTCACATCCTCTGCTGAGACCCGACGTTCCCGACGCTCCTAGGCCAGCACACGAGGAGATCCTGGAGAACCAGCAGGCCGAGGATGACCACGCCATTGATCTCATGCCGATCTGCCAGCGGATAGAGATGCTTGGGCGGGACGCGTTGGATCGAGGTATCGTTGATCAGGGCGGTCCAGAGGCAATCGCCGTGATGGAGATGATCGTCACTGATGCGGGCCGTGCGACGACATACAGGCGGCAGAGGAGGTCCCAGGGAGAGAGGGTTAGGCACACACAGTAGTGGTTGGGTTTATTTATTTTTTGTTTTCGGATTGTATCTTTCGCACAGTATTATTATTATTTTCGGCTTGTATATATTATTTGGATTTGATTTATCATATTAGTATTTTCAGTTTATCTGTTGCTTATTTTATTTGGCGTTTGCGTTTAATTAAAAATGCGAGACTGTTAAGAAAAAACATAAAAAAACACAGTTTCTGCATAAGTTGGAAGTTCATTTCCGAAACCCCCCAAAATCTGAATAAATGTGTTTTCGGAAGTACATCTCCGAACACACCCCCATAAGGTGTTTTCAGAAGTTCATCTCCGAAGACACCCCCCATGAGGTGTTTTCGGAGATGCACTTCCGAATTGTAAAAATTTTCTAAAAAAATTAATGCTTCGGAAGTTCATTTCTGAAACAGGGGTATTTTGAGTTTTTCGCTGGGGTGACCCCATAGGGAGGTGGCTAAAGAAAAAACCTAATTTAATTTAATTTGCAGAAATTTCAGCCGGACTTCATGGACTTTAAGCCTTACTATTAATTTAATTTATAGAGCTTACAAGATAAGATGATGGACCTCATTAATTAAAAAGAATGGTTTGATTTTATGGTATGGTTAGGCTGTATGGATTATTTGACCAACCTTAGTTAGAATGATATATTTTTGTCGCTTGCGTGAGAGAATTATATATATATATATATATATATATATATATATATATATATATATATATATATATATATATATATATATATATATATATAACGTTAATATCATTCTTTGCACATATATGGTAATGTCATATATAACTATTTTAAAAGCAAAGATTGATTAACATATAAGCGTTAATTAATATACAAAAATGTCATGTATTTGCAAGGTGATAGATGGAGTGAAAGCAGCATTTCTAATGGTGATGGTCCAGGTTGCTTATGCTGTCTGTACCATATTGTACAAATTGGTTGAAAAGAATAATGGAATGAGTTTGTGTGTACTTTTGGCTTATCGTTACATCTTTGCATCAATTTTCATGGTTCCTCTTGCTTACTTCGCTGAGAGGTGTGCCACTTTATTTCTATTACTTTGTTTTAAATCTTGAGCACATGTTAAGAAATTAATTAAGTTGTGTTGAAAAACAAGTACTTTAGTGTATGAACTTGTTTTAAATTCATGGATTTGTATGTGTGCTTCCACAGGAAAAACAAGCCGAAGATCACAGCAAAAGTTCTTTTTCAAGCATTTCTTTGTGGATTATTTGGGTAATGTAATCGATTTAATATTTCCGGGCGTGTATTTTTTTAAATCCTATTAAGTTTTCACGAAAGAGAGAAAATAAAAGTTCAAAGATTAATGAGATACATTGAGATATTGAAATTTCGTAAAATTAAAATTTCGCTCGGTGTGTAAGAGATTCATGGGTGCATTGAAATATTGTCTTATTTAATACTTTAAAACCTTGCATCTAGTCCTGATTAGAATTGGGTGGTACATATTATAAAGACAGCAGTGCTATTCATACACCAAGAATTTTGCACCATATGGTTACATCAAATTAAAAATAGCTTGGCCATGTTTTCATATGTATTAGAAAAGGTAAAAAAATAATTATTAAATTTAATAAAAAATGTAAACCGTATGTTCATACGGTGTAGTTGTATCATTTTATGTAAACATATCATTCCTCTTATAAAAGATGTGATTTTAACATCCAATCATTTTAAAATTAATTTTAACATTTGTGTGATTGCAACTTCAATCAGGGCAACCTTGCAACAGAATTTGTACGTTGAAGCCGTAATTTTGTCAGGTGTAACATATGCTACAGTCATGTACAACTTCATTCCTGGTGCTACATTTATCTTGGCCGTATGTTTTGGGTAAGCTTTGTTGTCATATAATAATATTCATCTTATTTCAAATGTTTTCTTTGGATTAAATTAACACAATTTGTCAGAATAAAAGCTCATGAACTCATAATGTACAAAAAGGAAAAGAAAAAAAAATAGAATATGAAATATAATAGAGAAAAACATAATTCACAATACATAATTCACAAAACTTCTAACACAATTTTGAACTCAAGGAAAGAAATTCACAAAACTTCTAACACAATTTTGAACTCAAGGAAAGAACAACACATAGATCTCATTTCTCAAGTGATCAAAGGGATGTTTAAAGTGGAGCATTGTCATATTGAGATACAAAAATCTAATATATTAAGGCTTGAGGGTGATTGATTAGAAGATATTAGAAAGAAAACTAGGTGATGTTTCTCTTAAAATTTTGGAAACGCGGTGACTTTATTGCGGGAAAGTCACCGTAACTTTAGTTATAATTTTGTTGTTATGGCAGGAAAAATATATAAAAAATAATATATAAATGTATCAAATGGTAAAATAAGTGAAAGAATGAACTAAAGTCATGGTGACTTTGGAGAGGCAAAGTCACTCAAACCTACCCTAAAATTTTGAACTATGTATTCAATAGGGGTGGCAAGCAGACTCAAACATGCGGGGCCCATCTGCACCCGAACCCGAGTTGATTGAATTTGGGTTCGGATGCCACCCGATATTTTAGGTGCGGGTTTGGGTAGTGTGAAACCTGCATCCGAAACCCGAAATCACACCCGCTTATATATATATATATATATATATATATATATATATATATATATATATATATATATATATATATATATATATATATATATATATATATATATATATATATATATATATATAAATATATATAATATGTATATAATATATATATATATATATATATATATATATATTATATATAAATATATATAATATGTATATAATATATATATATATATATATATATATATATATATATATATTATATACATATTATATATAATATGTATATAATATATATATATATATATATATATATATATATATATATATATATATATATATATATATATATATAGTGTATTTTGCTGCGGGTTTAGATTTGGGTGAAGAAACCCGAACCCAACGGGTGTGGGAGTGGGTGTCATTTTACCATCCGAACAACTTTTGGGTTTGGGTTCGGCACCCGAAATATCTCAACAAACTGTTCATCATCATGATGTGCCTGATGACGCTGTAAGTAACGATGAAGCTCATGAGAAATATAAGATAACCTCGAGTCGGATGGTCCTTCTTCATAGATAGGAATTGGTACCTCCCTCGGTTGATCACGTCATGGTGCTATCAAACGAGGATGTCACACCGTATAATACCACGCCAAATAATCACCGTCTATCTCATATGGTATGGTGGCAAACACGGCTGGGGTACCATCGGTGGCTCGGATCACCCGCAACACACTTTGCACATATGTAGCCCACTCAACATCCACATCAAGTGTGTCTACATTAGGAGGAGCAATCGGTATGTACTGTTTGTATCCAAACTGACGCATGCATCTGTCAGGTAAATATAGAACTACAATATCATACCACTTCAAACCACCCCTGTACAAACAAATATCATCAAACAAACGGTGTTACCTATGATCCTCAAAAGGCCACCAAATGATATCGCGAGGTGTTAACTGATCTAACACAGCTCGAATGGCATCAACTTTTTGCGTCCCCTGCCTATATTCCCATCTCATCGCCCTAGCCATTGGATTACCGATTGCATAAATCCCAGAGGTACCTCTCTTTCCAACAGTTGGAAAATACTCATGAATCCAACACTGTAACAAAACATTAATATCATAAATTATATTAAATCATAATCAAGTATGGATCAATCCTAATTTAAATAATTAAGTAACATTATAATTATGTATAACTAAAACATAACTAAAATTTTGTACCTGAAGAAGAGTGGCATAACCGCCAAGCTACTTGGATGAATAGAATGAAGCATCTCCTAAATATCTGTATAGATTGACAAGTGCAGCTGCCCCCAACAATATCTACCGCATCTATCCAAGTCTCTCAACAGTGGTAAATATTTTGCCTCGACAAGAGTAAAAGTCTTGTCGGCAAGAATAGTACAACCTAACAGCAACATGATGTAGGCTCTGGAAGCACCGGTAAAGTTATCAGCAGCTCTTTGTTGCTCAAATACTTGCTTCAACCAATCTAACTTATAATAAGGACCCCTTACGAAAGAAGCCTCCTCAAATGCATCACTCAATGAAATACCAAATAACTCAACAGCAAGATGAATAGCATCATAATCAGTGACAACATAATCGCCGAACGACATATGAAATGACGATGTTTCAGGATGCCATCTCTCAAAAAAAGCAGATATAAGATGCGTATCTACTCTCGCCAAACTAGTATACGGCAGAGATAACAGGCCAGAGGCAACTAACCAATCATTCATCACCCTGGGAGATGATGCGGAATCCATCCTATTAATTTACTACCATGTTCAGCAACCTTTAAGGTTGTCTTTGGTCGTCTCTCCTGAAAATAATTTGTAATATATGTGTTAACACATAAGTATATATAATTTAAAATTATTCAACATAAATTTTTAAATTCTTCAACCTAAAACGAGATATTAACGTACCTCGCCGAACCATAAATGGCGGGCAACATGGTCCTGATACCTAGTCAAAAGAGAAGTATCGCTCGGACCTCCGAGAAATCCCGAGTGCTGCGGACCAGCCTCCGGTGCAGCTTCCTGATGTCCCTCTCCTTCAGCCTCTCGACGTTGTCTTCCTCCTCGACACATTTCGTCGATCAAACTTCCTCTTCTACGAACCACTTAAAAAAATTAATAAAAAATAATTAAAATATAAATAAAATATATATTAAAAAAATATTTAAACCTGCCAAAACCGGAACACCAAACATTGAGTTATCCGGCTGTTGTTTGTGAAAACCGGAACTCCAAGATTTGGGATGTCCGGTTGGTATTTTTGAAAATTTCCAAAACCGGAACACCCAGCCTTGTGATGTCCGGTTCGTTACTATCAAAACAAAAAAAAAAGAACCGAAAAACCTACTTGTGCGTTATCCGATTGCGCAAAACAAAAATATGCGCCTTAGTATAATTTTGTGCAAAATGAGTGAAAAGTGAATTTTTTTTAACTTTTTAACTATTTATACAGGGGTAAATTCGTCCCATTAAATATTTTGTTGGAGTATAGGAATAATTGTTGGGGTACATGATATAATTTTCGGATACCGATTATCTGATCCATTGTTATCCCTAGTATTGAGCCTTACATAAGAAAAAAAAGAAAAGAAAGAAAAACAAACCGCTTTTTATATTCATTATACTTTCATGTCTTATCATACTACTTTTACTTCTCTATTAGTCATTGTTGATGATATTGTACTAGCTGTGAACTCTGCTCATGAAATTGAGTGTGTTAGAAGATACTTGAAGAAATATGAAGAAAAAAAGTTTGATGTGGTTTCTAATGGCGATCAAACTGGGGATTTTAATTTACACCATAATTACGACCGATGCAATTGTGGAGGCTACCGTGTTACTAATATTATTGCCGCAACTGCGGATGCAAACTGTAATTTATGTATGCTCAAGTATGCCAGCAAAAGGCACCCTTTTCTCTAGAACTGTCTTAAAGGTTCATGGATTTGTTGATTCAAACTAGGATAGATGTCTTGATACCAGGAAATTTGTCGTTGGCTGTTAGGAGGGAGGGAGGGAGGGGGAGAGAGAGAGAGAGAGAGAGAGAGAGAGAGAGAGAGAGAGAGAGAGAGAGAGAGAGAGAGAGAGAGAGAGAGAGAGAGAGAGAGAGAGAGAGAGAGAGAGAGAGAGAGAGAGAGAGAGAGAGATTCATGCATAATTCTTTGAGGTAAATGTAGAGACTAATTCTTTGAAATGGGAAAGATTACAATGAACGACAAAACTCTCTTTCAAGAAAAGTTATACAATGTTGCGTGCGCAGGGCTGAAATCGAACAAAAACTGCGTAAATTTACCTTTAAGTTAGCCATGATGTTAAAATTTTTTAGTGTTAATTAATTAATAATGGTTTTAATTTTCAGATTAGAAAGGTTAAACATTAGGACATTAACCGGAAAGGCCAAGGTGATTGGCACATTAATGGGAATTAGTGGAGCTATGATTCTCACATTTTATAAAAGCACTGAAATTCACCTATGGTCTACTAATGTGAATTTGTTGAAACATCATCTACAACCACAAAATGTTTCTTCTAATAATATATGGGGCTCATCTCTTGCATTGGGAACTTGTTTATCATATTCAATTTGGCTCATAATTCAGGTCACTCCTAATTCATGTTATCTAAACATTTGATCTAATTAACTTCATTGACACTTCTCATCATATTTTAACATTTTTTGATATTGATATATTTATTATAGGCTAGGATGAGTGAGAAGTTTCCTTGGCATTATACAAGTACAGCATTGATGTCTGTAATGGCTTCCATTCAATCAATTATATTTGCTTTATGTATGGAAAGAGATGATTGGAATCAATGGAAGCTTGGTTGGGATATCAAACTTTTCACTGCACTTTTTGCGGTACCATTGTTTTTTTTATATTATTATGTGCCTTAATTTGAATATAAGTTTGCATAGTTAACAAGTTTACAGGTAAACATATGATAAATTTTTAATCTATTCATTAAATTGATAGAGATTTCAAAATAATATTTGAAATTGAAAAGTTTGTGATTAGATTAGTCTCTTTAGGACAGTTTATTAAACTAATTGTTAAAAATTATTTTAAATTTTTGTTAATTTTAGAGATCAAATTATCAACCATGCATTTTTAAGAACTAAAATTGTTATTGGCTAATGAATATTTGGTATTTACAGGGTGTTGTGGTCTCGGGAATAAATTGGATTCTGATTTCATGGTGTGTGCGTATAAAAGGTCCACTTTATGCTTCTGTTTTCAACCCCCTCTTTCTTGTTCTGGTGGCCATTGGAGGATCTCTCCTATTAGATGAAAAACTTTATTTGGGAAGGTTCAAACATTTAACTCATCTTATTTTTAATTTGTCATGTCTTATTATTATTATTGATGAAAATTGCAAATGATCATTTGTTAGGATTATTGTGTTGCAAGTTAGTTACTTGCATCGTAGGTTATTAGTTACTTACAACATACAACATAAGTTAGTTAGAAAGTAGTTAGGTTTTAATGTAAGATAGCTTAGTTAGTTAAATATTAAATCTTTGAGATAGTGAATTGGTATCAAAGAGTACTAGTTTGACCGAGCTTTTTTTAAATGATGAATGAAATCACGACCTAAAAACAATTCACAACAAACCTACCAGTTCTTAAAGGAGAACACTATGATAGGTGGTGTGCTAAAATGAAAATCAAATTTAGGTTTTAAGATGTTCTTGAGATAGTGAGCGATGGTGTATCTGCATTGGAAGTCAATCCAACTAATATGTAGAGAGCAACGCATCGTGAGTTTAGCAAGAAGGATATGAAATGTCTCTTCTTGATCCATCACTGTGTGGATTTAAACATATTTGAGACGGTTATCGAAGAAGAAATAATTAAGGATGCATATGGGATACACTCAAGAAATTTTATGATGGTGATGAAAAACTAATGAAGTTTAAATTTTAGGCATTAAGAAAGCAATATAAGAATACACTGAAAAATGATGGTGAGTTTGTTGCATATTTCTTCTAAAGATTGGTGTTATTGACTAGTCAATTGAAATTGTGTGATGAAAAGATCAGTGAGTTGTAAAAGATTAAGAAAGTTTTGAGAGCCTTTACTACTAAGTTTGATCATATTGTCGTGCCTATTGAAGAGTCCAATAATCTATGAGATGAAGCTTGAAGAGTTATAAGCCTTATTAGAAGCTAATGAGAAAATATTGAAGTAGAGAAATTTAGAAAAATCAACATAACAAGCATTTCAAGTAAAGTTCTTCAAAAAGATAAAAGTTGATGTATCAAAGGTTAGAAAAGGAAAATAAAAGTGGAATAGGAAGAAATGTAATGATGAAGGATTTGAAAAGAACTCAAATCCTTCAATAACAAGAAGAATATTGATATGAAAAATGTTAAATGTTATCGCTGTTAAAATTTTGGTCACTATGCAAGAGATTGTTACTTTAACAAATACTTTAGTTCAAGTGATAAAGAAGAAGAACAATTTTTACATGCATGCAACGATGACTCTAATGGAGTTATGCTCCTGTCTAATACATATTTGGCATAAGAGGAGACCAATATATGATATCTTGACACAAGTTGTAACAACCATGTGAATGTAAATAAGGTTTGGTTCATCAATCTAAATAAATCAGTGAGAAGAGTTATTAGATTTGTTGATAATATCAAAGTCACATTTGAGTGCATGAGAAACATTCTTGTGAAGATGAAAGATGGACAAGAAGAAATAATCAGCGATGTGAAATATATTTCTTCTATAGCAAGAAACCTGACTAGTTGGGTTGGTTGCTTAAGAAAAACTACACCATAAAGTTGGATAATAATTAGTTAAAGGTATTTGATGCAAATGCAAATCTAATTTTGAAATCAATGTCTTGCATCAATTATCAAAATTTGGTATACCATCAAAGGTGTGACCATTTAAATTTCAAAAGTCTAAGCATGATGCATATGAAAGGAATGGTGTATGGTCTTCTCCAAATTAAAGTGCCAAAGCAATTGTGTCAAGAATGTTGTGTAGCCAAGAAGATAAGGGATTAGTTCAATATTGAATTGCATATGAAGTCAAAGCAAAATCTGGAGATTGTCCATTCATATGTATGTGGACCATTTGAAGTGAAATCACTTGTGGAGGTAATTTCTACTTTTAATCTTCATAGTTGAATTCACTAGATATATATGGATTCACTTGATGGAAAGAAAATGTGAAGTATTCAATAAATTGAAGAGATTTAAGTTATTAGAAGAAATATGCATAATACATTATAAAGAGATTTAAAATAATCAATTGCAATCCTACAAACACTCATATGGGGACATGTAAAGAGTTGAGCAAACATACAAATGATGATCTTGCAGATGCAACCTTATACAAGCAAGATTTGGTTCATTCAAATATTTTTGCAACATAAGGCTAGACATATGTCAGAGTGCTATCTTGCTAAATAGGCTCATGGAAAAGCCGAAACATGACACTTACTAGATGCTAAAAGGATATTAAGGTACATCAAAGTCAAAATTGATCATTGTGTACTTATGTCAAACTAAAAGAACACTAGCAATAAATCAATGGAATATGGTTATGACTCATACTAGGGAGGAGATCAAGATGGTAGGAAAAGTATTTCATGACATCTAATCATGATTGGAGCAGATCCAATCTCATGGTGTTCAAATAAGCGTTGAAATTGGATATATCGTCTTGTGAAGTTGAGTATGTAGCAACCTCATATGTAGACTGCTAAACACTTTGGATGAAAATGTTACTATAAGAACATAAGGTTAGTGAAATTTTGACGATTAGGCTGCTTGTTGATAACATGTATGAAATTTGTTTAGCTAATCATCCCATAAGTTGCACATTTACAAAAAAAATATAAATATTTGAGAGATCAAGTGAACAAAAATAAGTTGGAGATTGAATATTGCAAGTCAAAATTACAACTTATATATATATACTCATTATTGAAGAAAGCAACGTATGATTGCTTAAAGAGCTTATCTAAATGAGGAAGATAAAAAATATGAATTAGGAGGTGTGATGATAATGTATTTCATCATTTGTTAGGATTACTTAGGTTGCAAGTTAGTTACTTGCAACATAAGTTAGTTATGGAGTTGTTATGTTTTGATGTAAGATAGCTAAGTTAGTTAGGCCTTAAATCTTTGATTGATATGTTTTGATGTAAGATAGCTAAGTTAGTTAGGCCTTAAATCTTTGATTGATATGTAAGTTGCATAACATATCCATGTAACTAATTCAATTGATTTCAATAAAAACACAATACTTCTTCAATTCAAAAGGCTTTACACTTCTCTCATTCATTAAGTTTTATTGTTTTATTCATTTATCTTCAATATATTCCAATGATTATTACTGTTAACTACACAAAATTTCTTCTATATTACAGTGTAATAGGATCAGTGATAATCGTGATTGGGCTATACATTGTCTTGTGGGGCAAAAGTAAAGAACTGAAGAAAGTTATTGAGCAAAATCAAGTAAAAGAATCAGTCGAGATTCAACCAATGGAGATAATTACTACAAAGCTTGAAGATGCAAAAAATATTGAGACAGATAACAATGACATTAAGTCAAGTGGCTTCAAGGAAATAACCATTAAAAATTATGAGACTTGATGTTTCTTGATAAAATTGTTTTTTCATACTAAGTCCCTTGTTTGGAATATTCTCTTTTGAACTTTTTATTATTATAGAATTTATGAACTCTTTATTTTTGTCCAATAATATTATTCTAGACCAAAATTCTCTCTTTATTTAAGTTATTTAACTATAAAATTACCTAAAATGTGTCGATATTGTAACTCTTTTATAGAAATTATTTCATGCATGCCCAACACACTTGATTCAAAATTTCATGTCAATTTCGTAGTTTTTAATTTATATATGAAATCATGAGTTCACTAAATAAGTAGAAGAAAACTTAAAAAAAATGCACCAAAACAAAATTAATATTTTAATATTTTTTATTTATGAATTGATTTGATTGGCTCATGAATACCTAATTAGCATGAAGAAGAATTAATTCAATAATAGAATAAAAATAACTAAATTATTTTGGTTGAAAGGTTATTTTTCATATGTTTATCTTGTTTGGCCCATATATGGAGTTATAAATATATCTGATTGATGTAATATTTAATGTGTTGGAAATATTAGAGTTAGATTAAATTATTATTTTGGAGTCAAAATTAAATTAATATTCTTTAATGATGGAAAATAAAAACAGTGGATGGTAAAATTAACATGAGACGAAAAAATCATGGGATTTATTGTCGCTTATCAAAGAGGCACTTAAGAGAATATTCAACACACTTTAAATATCAATATTCACCTATTAAGCGAGTAATGCATTTATATTTATTTTGATCCCTCACAAAAATTATATAACTTAAATTAGTTCTTCACAATAAAATAAATATAATTTAATATCTTATAAAATTTAACCGAACTATATTAATTCTTGTGTTAATATATTAATTTTTTTAATATCTTTTTAAACCGGTTTTTCATAATTTTAAACCGTGACTGAACTGTCACGTTGGATTTTATTTATTTTTCATTTTTTAAATACTAAAATAATTTTTATTTTTAATTTCATTTTTAAACAATTATAAATTAACAATATAAAAAAACCAAAATTGTTTCTTATAAGAAGTTGAACTTAGGCTCTTTAAACCACATCTTACATATTTACCACTAGACCAATATACATTCATGATAAATAATTCCGTTGGTTTCTAGTAATTTTAAACAATTCTGAATATAAAATACAAAATATAAAATTTGTACCAATAGGGTCTCGAACCCAAGTCCCTTCCGATTAAATGACAGTCAATTTAATGCAATAGAAATTGATTTGTCTATTTGTAAATGATAGTCACTTTACTAACAATAGAAATTGATTTGTTTAGTTGTTATTGATAATCACTTTACTAACCGTAAAAATTGATTTGTATAGTTGTAAATGATAATCACTTTATTGACAATAGAAATTGATTTGTCTAATGATAAATGATAGTTACTTTACTAACAATAGAAATTGATTCATTTAGTTGTAAATGATAATCACTTTATTAACAATAGAAATTGATTTGTCTAGTTGTAAATGATAGTCATTTTACTAACAATAGAAATTAATTTGTCTACTTGTAAATGATAGTCACTTTATTAACAATAGAAATTGATTTGTCTTGTTGTAAATAATATTCACTTTACTAACCATAGAAATTAATTTTTCTAGTTGTAAATGAGAGTCACTTTATTAACCATAGAAATTGATTTGTCTAGTTGTAAAGTGAATATCATTTAACCTCATAAGTAAAAATTTATGTATTTGTTAATATTAATAGAAATTATGAGAATTAGTTGTCATGAATCTACATTGGCTTAATGGTAAAGATACGAAAATGTCTTTTAAAGATTCCAAGTTTGATTCCTTATAAGAAACAATTTTGGCTTTTTTGATATTATTAATTCATAATTATTTAAAAATGAAATTAAAAATAAAAAATCAATTTAGTATTAAAAAATAAAAAATCCAACATGGCAGTTCAGTCACGGTTTAAAAGTATTAAAAAATGGTTTAAAAGTAGAAAAAAACCGGTTTAAAAAAATAATAGCAGAAACACTAATATGATCCGATTAAACTTTATAAGGGATTAAGTCAGGTTTATTTTTTTATGAGGGACTAATTTAGCTTATGTAATGTTTGTGATGGACTAAAATGAGTCTTCACTCTTCTTTATTTTGTAACTTGTTATATAATAATTCAGCCACCACGATTATAGTCGAATTAATTTTCTTTTTTGTCTATCCATTTTAATATACATTAATACGGGGAAATAATGAAAAAGAGAGATTTAGAATTAGAAAACTTTTAGAGTGTATTATTTTTCTTCTCTGAATCATATTTTTAACTTATCAGCTTGTCGTGGCGCTAAATTGTGACATATTGACCAGAACTTACATAGTTGGTTATGATGTCTCTATGACTTATCAACTTAAAATTAAAATCAATTATGGCATTGATCAGTGCATTTTAATGCACGTTCTTCCATGTTTGTGCTCAAGCATTTCTTCGGTTTGTTTTATTTATTTTTATGTTTTAGTATTTTTTATATTTTATTTTATTTTTGCACTTATTTGTTTTTCGTATTAATTTTTCAGCATTAACAGTCTGCACGGAAACGATCATATCTGGAGTTTCAAGAGTCCGATTGAGGCGTTCTAATAATCAACGGAAAGCTAAGAAAAAGAGCTACAATTCTTATGTTGGAGTCGAAGTCAGAATCAGACTGTAGAAGGGCCAGAATATTCGTTGAAGTTGCAGCACTAGTTTTAGTTAAGTTTCGGGTCAATTAGTAATGGGCCTGGGTTTTTTTTTTGACCCAGTTCGGTTGTGAAACGGGTTGTGCGTTTGTCCCTTAGGTTAGGCAGCCACGAAAATACTGTTCATCATCTTCCATTCACGATTTTGAAAGCTTTGACGAATTTCTATGGAGAACTAACCAAATCCTGTCGAATTGCTGAATTCAGGTTCCGACCTTGAGATTATTTTAATGTTAATCTAGTATTTATTCCTTTCAATTTTGTTCTATGTTCTTGAATGCTTAATTCAAATTGCATAGAGTATTTTGATTCAATTCGATTGATTTTATGACCCTAACAAATAAACACGTTACCGTTTGCTTAATTCGTTACCGTGTATGATTTATCACGTTTGCTTAATTCGTGAAGCAAAACTCCGTTTGCTTAATTCGGATATTAGGATTATACATCGTACAATACTCTTCGCGCTTGTCACTGAGTTTGTAGTCGAATAGGAATAGATTACCCGCTTAGGAGATTAATATTGCTTAATCGATGATAGATAGGAACCGAATCAGTAATTCGACTTTTCAACTTATTTGATAATCACTTTTTCATAATCTTTTTTTTTGTTTAATCGAAACCAAACCAACCCCCCCCCCCCAAATTCGACTTACATTCGGTTAATAAGAATAGGAATCCTTGAGAGACGATACACGAGTTACCGTTACCGTCGTACTACAGTTTTTTAAAATTAACTCGTTTTTGACCCGCGAGCGACAGCGGATCAAATTGGCGCCATTGCCGGGGATTCTTGTTATTATTAATCGTTTTTAGAGTCTTAGGTGTAGTGTTTGTGCGTTTTGGCCATAGGTTCCTCGCGGTTTCGGCCATAACGACTCTAGAGTCAAAAAAATCGGTTTTTGGGAAAATTTTACTGTTTCGAAAATCTGTCCCGACAGTTAGGTGTGAAAAAATTCCCCGATCAAAAGTCACCTACTACAAACTAGTTATGTGACAAATTTTTCAAATCGCGAAAAAAGCCTTTTTACTATTTTTAATGATTTATTTTATGTTTTCATAGAGTCGAAAAATTCCGAAAAAAATATCAAAATTTTATTTTTACGTCATTAGATTATTTTCGGTGTCAGTTTATTTTTTTGAATTGTTTTTAATCGATTTGCTTCATTGTGTTGTTTTAGGGACATAGTTGGCATTTTCACGATTGTTGCTGCATTGCTGTGCACTAGTCCTGGCTACTAGGTCTTCCTGTCCTGAACTTGTTGCTTTTGATCCTGAAGTAGAGAGAACCTTGCACACACTTCGTAGAGCAGGCCAGGATAGCAATAGTTCACCTTCACCGACCATAGCTGAGTCTGATTCTGAGTCTGACTATTTGCATAATTTGTTTGATTCTGATTCTGAATTTGCTTTTGAAATGGCTGAAAATAGAACTCTAAGGCAACTTGCAACCCCTGATGTTAATTATAATGGCTTGTGTATTGAATATGATGCTGTTGATGTTCCTTTTGAATTAAAATCGGGTTTAATACACTTGTTGCCAAAGTTTAATGGTCTTGCAGGTGAGGATCCACACAAACATTTGAAGGAATTCCAGGTGGTGTGTTCTACACCATTGAAGCCTGAAGGGATCACTGAAGATCATATCAAACTTCGTGTTTTTCCTTTTTCTTTGCAGGGTGCAGCGAAGGACTGGATATATAATCTCGAACCGAATTCAATCACAAGCTGGAATGCTCTGAAGAGAGTGTTCTTGGAGCGATATTTTCCTGCATCTAGAGCTGCTTCAATCCGAAAAGAGATTTGTGGTATTAGACAAGATAACGAGTCATTGGCTGAGTACTGGGATAGGTTCAAGAAGTTGGTTTCAAGCTGCCCTCAACATCAGATTACCGAACAACTTCTCATTCAGTACTTTTATGAGGGGTTATTACCTATGGATAGAAACATTCTTGATGCTGCTAGTGGTGGAGCACTTGTTGACAAAACTCCAGCTGCTGCCAGGGCCCTCATTGAAAACATGTCCTTAAATTGCCAACAGTTCACCACTCGAACCAATTCTGTCCAAACCAAGGGTGTACATCAAATTCAAGGTTCCTCGAACAGAGCTTTAGAAACCAGACTTGATGAGCTGACCGCTTTAGTCAAACAACTTGCAGTAGCAAAACCTTAAACAACAACTGTATGTGGCATTTGTACAGCTCATGATCATCCCACTTATACTTGTCCTCTTCTGAAAGATGATACTGTTACCGAGCTGCCTCAAGCTTATGCAGCCAACCTTTACAACCAGAACAGGTACAACAACACCCCTGACTTGTCCACCAACAAATATCACCCCAATTGGAGGAATCATCCCAACCTTCGATATGGAAACAGCAGCCCTCGCAACAACAGCTCACTGTTCCATTACCCCAGCCACATCACACCCCTCCAGCTACTACTTCCGGGCCATCCTTGGAAGATCTTGTTAAGCAAATGGCCGTGAACAACCTTCAGTTTCAACAAAGAATCGACACTAGCATTCAGACCTTGACCACACAGATGGGACAACTTGCTACTCAAATAAATAATATGCAAGCTCAAGGTTCGAACCAACTTCCAGCACAAACTATTGTCAATCCGAATGGTAATGCTAATGTAAGCGCTATTTCTTTGAGATCCGGAAAGGTTACAGAACCAGCCCCTGAAAAAAATAAAAAAATCATTGAGGTAACTTCTGAACTTTCTTCTTCTGAACCTCCTCCGACTGAGCTTTCTTCTCCTTCTTCTGTTGTGGTCGGAACTGAAAAAAATAAAGAAAAGGAGTATGTGCCACCAGTTCCTTTCCCACATAGAGTTCTGAAAAATAAAAGAATTGAGGAAGGAGACAAAGAAAAAGAAATTTTGGATATGTTCAGGAAAGTAGCGGTAAACATTCCGCTTCTTGATGTGATTAAGCAAGTTCCAAGGTATGCAAAGTTTCTGAAGGATCTGTGTACAAACAAGAGAAAAGTAAAAGGAAGTGACAGAGTCTGTAACGCCCCAGACTACTTTCGGGATAATCGACTGACCCCACAAACCAACACGGGTCTTTTCAGCATGCTTTGACCTCACTCGCATGCTTTCCGGGAAACTTCCCAGAAGGTCACCCATCCCAATACTACTCCAAGTCAAGCACGCTTAACTGTGAAGTTCTTATTGAACGGGCTCCCGAAAGAAGATGCATCTTGTTGGTATGGGTAGTACCCATCAATCCTTATAAGCTTTCCTTTAACCATGCAGTCCCATACCTGCACGGCTTTAGGATCCCTCTCATTCTGATGTGGCGACCACCCTAGCCCCAATTGGCCCCAGGTGTTCCACGCGGTGCAACCACCGCTCGCCTTCTTCGGCCTCGGGTGTTACATGCCCACCAGCTTCCGCATGGTTCGTCCTCGAACCACATCGTACTGGGAGAGGTCTGGCTCTGATACCATTTGTAACGCCCCAGACTACTTTCGGGATAATCGACTGACCCCACAAACCAACACGGGTCTTTTCAGCATGCTTTGACCTCACTCGCATGCTTTCCGGGAAACTTCCCAGAAGGTCACCCATCCCAATACTACTCCAAGTCAAGCACGCTTAACTGTGAAGTTCTTATTGAACGGGCTCCCGAAAGAAGATGCATCTTGTTGGTATGGGTAGTACCCATCAATCCTTATAAGCTTTCCTTTAACCATGCAGTCCCATACCTGCACGGCTTTAGGATCCCTCTCATTCTGATGTGGCGACCACCCTAGCCCCAATTGGCCCCAGGTGTTCCACGCGGTGCAACCACCGCTCGCCTTCTTCGGCCTCGGGTGTTACAGAGTCAACTTGGGAAGAAACATCTCTGCTTTCATTCAGCCCGAACAAAGTGTTTCGGCCATCTCTCAGGTCTTGCCACAAAAGTGCAAGGACCCGGGAACTTTTACTATTCCTTGTACCATCGGGGATAAGAAATTTGATAATTGTTTGCTTGATTTAGGAGCGGGCATTAATGTTATGCCTACTTCTATTTATAATAACCTTTGCCTTGGTCCCATGCAGCATACAGGTTTAATCATTCAACTGGCGAACAGGAGCAATGCACGTCCCACCGGCATAGTGGAAGACGTCCTCGTTCAAGTTAACAATTTAATTTTTCCTGCAAATTTTTACATCCTGGACATGGAAGGAGAAACTAAGTCAAGCAAAGCTCCCATCATCTTAGGCAGACCGTTCATGAAAACGGCGAAGACCAAAGTTGATGTTGATGATGGAACCATGTCCATGGAATTTGGTGACATCGTCGCAAAATTTAATATCTTCGATGCCATGAAACACCCTGTGGAGGGGAGGAGCATTCGGTTTTTAATATTGAGTTGATTTCTGAATTAGTTGATGAGAGTTGTTCTGAATTATTTGCACTTGATTTTCCATCTCTCTCTGATTTTGATGATAATTATTCATGTCCTGATTGCACTGACACTAACGTTTGTGTCCTTTGTGCTGAGATTGATGCTTCCTTGCAGCCTGATACATTTTCTACAGGTGAAGTTGTCACCGATGAGGCTGTTTTTGCCGTCGATGCTCTTGACATCCCGGCTTCCCCAAGCCTTCCATCCATCGAGCAGCCCCCGTCCTTAGAGCTAAAAGAGCTCCCTGGGAACCTGAAATATGCTTACTTGGAGCATAATGAAAAACTTCTTGTTATTATCTCTTCTAACCTTGATTTCAATCAAGAAGACAGACTTTTGCAGGTATTGAAGAGGCACAAGAAAGCAATCGGGTGGACATTAGCCGACCTTCCAGGTATTAGTCCTTCGATGTGCATGCACAGGATTTTACTTGAGGATGGAGCGAAAACAGTAAGGCAGCCCCAAAGGAGGCTTAACCCTTTGATTCTTGATGTTGTAAAGAAAGAGGTAACCAAACTCTTGCAAGCAGGTATCATTTATCCTATCTCTGACAGTAAGTGGGTAAGTCCAGTGCATGTTGTACCTAAGAAATCTGGACTCACAGTGGTAAAAAATGAAAAGAATGAACTTGTTCCCACTAGAGTCCAGAACAGGTGGAGAGTTTGTATTGATTACAGGAGACTGAACCAGGCTACTAGAAAGGATCACTTTCCTTTGCCGTTCATTGACCAGATGCTTGAACGACTAGCTAGTAAATCACATTATTGTTTTCTTGATGGTTTTTCAGGTTACTTTCAGATTCATATTGCACCTGAAGATCAAGAAAAGACCACTTTCACGTGCCCATTCGGTACATTTGCTTACAGGAAGATGCCTTTTGGCATTTGCAATGCTCCTGGCACTTTCCAACGATGCATGATGAGTATTTTCTCTGATTTTATTGAAAATTGCATGGAAGTGTTTATGGATGACTTTACTGTCTATGGTTCTTCTTTTGATGCATGCTTGAACAGTTTAAGCTTGATTTTAGAAAGATGCATCGAGACTAACCTTGTGTTGAATTATGAAAAGTGTCATTTTATGGTTGAGCAGGGAATTCTTCTTGGTCACATTATTTCTGAAAAAGGAATTTCTGTTGACCCTGCTAAGATTGATGTGATTTCTACACTGCCTTACCCTTCTTGCATTCGCGAGATTCGTTCTTTTCTTGGTCATGCAGGTTTTTACAGGCGATTCATCAAGGATTTCAGCAAGATAGCTCTTCCGCTGTCGAACTTGTTGAAGAATGACGTCACTTTCGAGTTTGATGACAAATGCAAACAAGCGTTTGACTTCTTGAAGAAAGCATTGACTTCCGCTCCCATCGTTCAGCCCCCTGACTGGACACTTCCTTTTGAGCTTATGTGTGATGCTTCGAATTATGTTGTTGGGGTTGTCCTTGCACAAAGGGTTGACAAGGCTGCCCATGTTATTTACTATGCTTCTAGGACTTTAGATTCTGCACAGTCAAATTACACTACCACTGAAAAAGAACTGCTAGCTATTGTTTTTGCTCTTGAGAAATTCAGATCTTATTTGCTAGGTTCCAAGGTTGTTGTTTTTACTGACCATGCAGCTTTAAAGTACTTGCTGAAGAAGCCGGATGCAAAACCGAGATTGATTCGGTGGATGTTGCTGCTCCAAGAGTTTAATGTTGAGATTAAAGATAAAAGTGGAGCTGAGAACTTAGTGGCTGACCACTTGAGAAGGATAGATAGAGATGAAGATCCTTTTCCTATTAAGGATGACTTTCCTGATGAGCAGCTGTTTCTTTTGCATGGGATTACACCTTGGTTTGCTGACATTGTTAATTTTCTTGTTGCTGGTGTTTTTCCTACAGGTGCATCTAGATCACAGGTTCACAAGCTCAAGAGTGATGCCAAATATTATGTTTGGGATGATCCATATATATGGAAGTTTGGTAGTGATCAGGTAATCAGGAAATGTGTCCCCGACAATGAGATTGAATCTATTTTGAAATTTTCTCATGAGAGACTGCGAGAAAAGTCCTTGATTCAGGCTTCTATTGGCCAACTATTTTTAAGGATGCTTTTGAGACTTACCGCACTTGTAAAGAGTGCCAGATAGCAGGTACAAACATCACTCTCAAGAGTGAAATGCCTCAACAACCTATGCTTTTCTGTGAGGTATTTGATGTATGGGGAATTGATTTCATGGGTCCTTTTCCTGTATCATTTGGTTTCCTTTACATTTTACTTGCTGTTGATTATGTTTCAAAGTGGGTGGAAGCTATCCCCACTAGGACTAATGATTCTCGAGTTGTTACAGATTTTGTCAGGTCTAATATCTTTTGCAGGTCTGGAATACCGCGAGCTATCATAAGTGACCAAGGCACTCATTTCTGTAACCGTACCATGGAAGCTTTGCTTCGAAAGTATGAAGTTGTGCACAGAGTCTCTACTGCATATCACCCACAGACTAATGGGCAAGCTGAGATCTCAAATAGGGAGATCAAACAGGTTTTAGAGAAAATGGTGCAACCAAACAGGAAAGACTGGAGCCGTCGTCTAGAAGACGCACTTTGGGCTCAAAGGACAGCTTTCAAGACAGCCATTGGGATGTCTCCTTATCGACTTGTTTTTGGTAAGGCATGTCATCTTCCTGTTGAGATAGAACACCGTGCTTTTTGGGCGGTGAAAAGTTGTAATTTGGAGATGCAACAAGCAGGTATTGAAAGAAAACTCCAATTACAACACTTGGAAGAGCTTAGATTAGAGGCTTATGAGAGCTCTAGGATTTATAAAGAGAAAACTAAGCACTTCCATGATAAAATGATTTCTAGGAAAGAATTTTCTGTGAGCCAACAGGTTTTATTGTTTAACTCCCGCCTTAAGCTTATGGCTGGGAAACTTCGATCCAAATGGATTGGCCCCTTTGTTGTTACTGATGTTTTGCCTTATGGTGCAGTAGAAATAAAAAGTGCTGGTACTGACAAAGTCTTCAAGGTTAACGGGCAGCGGCTGAAGTTATTCCATGAAAGTCCGGTGCCTGAAGATGTCAGCATAGAGGAGCTTTCTTTGGAAGCACCTGACTACACTGCAACTTGATCAGGGAGTCTTTCTTTCCTTCTCTCTACTTTATTAGTAACGTCCTTTCATTGAGGGCAATGCTTAGTTCAAGTGTGGGGGAGGGAATCGTGTGTTTTATTTGTTTTTGTTAGTATTTTGTTTAATTTCAATCAATAAAAAAAATGCATCTTCTTGAAAGTTTTGGGCTACAGACTGATTTGAGTCGAGTTTGCGGAGACTTGGGAAAAATTCACAAGATCGGTATCGTTCTAACACCGTAAGTCTCCTGCATATGGAAATTGATTTGAATTTGTTATTATGTTTTAGCCTTAATTTCTCATTCTTTGACAGCTCTTGAGTAGTTTATTTCAGCAGTCGGCACCATCTCTCACACATTTTACGCAGGGAAACCGATGAATATAAGTGAATGTTCCAAAAAGAAAAAAAGAAGAGAAAAGAGAAAGAGAATACACCTTCTAAGTTTGGTGACCCTCACCCGGTCACTTAACCCAACGGCTGTGTAATCTTCAAAAAAAAGTTTTCAAAACTCTTTGTTAGTTGGTTCAGCGGTTTCTGGTGCTGAACTTGGTAGGGAGGATTACGGTCCGATCCCCCGCAACTACATCTGAGTAAGCAAAGGGTTATGCCACGCAAGTACCGGAACCCCGTGCAAAAGGATCAGAGTCACTAACCGGTCGTCCTGCTATAAGTGTGTGGAGATAACGGGCTTAATGTGATTGCGCCTGAATGAAAAAGAGCAAAAAGGATGAGTAAGTTAGGCTATGGTATAATAATATGATTTGAATTGGTTTGTGCATTTAGGAGGCTTATGTCTGCATATCTGTGGTTAGTGTTCTTACGATGTCCTTAGTGTGCAAGATTAGTACCTGTCGATGCAAACTTACCCGAAGAAGATTTGTAGCCTATGATGAGTAACTGTTGATGTATTTGTGCTTTCTTTGTTTTGTTTTTCATTTTGCTCGGAGTGCAAAAGTTCAAGTGTGGGGGAATTTGATCAGTGCATTTTAATGCACGTTCTTATATGTTTGTACTCAAGCATTTCTTCGGTTTGTTTTATTTATTTTTATGTTTTAGTATGTTTTTATATTTTATTTTATTTTTGCACTTATTTGTTTTTCGTATTAATTTTTCAACATTAACAGTCTGCACGGAAACGATCATATCTGGAGTTCCAGGAGTCCGATTGAGGCGTTCTAATAATCGATGGAAAGCTATGAGAAAGAGCTACAATTCTTATGTTGGAGTCGAAGTCAGAATCGGACTGTAGAAGGGCCAGAATATTCGTTGAAGTTGCAGCACTAGTTTTAGTTAAGTTTCGGGTCAATTAGTAATGGGCCTGGGTTTTGTTTTTTGACCCAGTTCGGTTGTGAAACGGGTTGTGCTTTTGTCCCTTAGGTTAGGCAGCCACGAAAATACTGTTCATCATCTTCCATTCACGATTTTGAAAGCTTTGACGAATTTCTATGGAGAACTAACCAAATCCTGTCGAATTGCTGAATTCAGGTTCCGACCTTGAGATTATTTTAATGTTAATCTAGTATTTATTCCTTTCAATTTTGTTCTATGTTCTTGAATGCTTAATTCGAATTGCATAGAGTATTTTGATTCAATTCGATTGATTGTATGACCCTAACAAATAAACACGTTACCGTTTGCTTAATTCGTTACCGTGTATGATTTATCACGTTTGCTTAATTCGTGAAGCGTAACTCCGTTTGCTTAATTCGGATATTAGGATTATACATCGTACAATACTCTTCACGCTTGTCACTGAGTTTGTAGTCGAATAGGAATAGATTATCCGCTTAGGAGATTAATATTGCTTAATCGATGATAGATAGGAACCGAATCAGTAATTTGACTTTTCAGCTTATTTGATAATCACTTTTTCATAATCATTTTTTTGTTTAATCGAAACCAAACCAACCCCCCCCCCCCAAATTCGACTTACATTCGGTTAATAAGAATAGGAATCCTTGAGAGACGATACACGAGTTACCGTTACCGTCGTACTACAGTTTTTTAAAATTAACTCGTTTTTGACCCGTGAGCGACACCGGATCAGGCATCTTCCATAATTCCATCCTTGCGACTCCTAATTCAGTCCCGACGACTCAGAGATTGTAATAATTTATTTTCTTTATGTTGTGTGAGCATTGCTCCTTTTGGTTTTGAATTAGACCAAATTTGATATTATAAGAATTCAACTTTTTTTGGTAATATTCATTCCATAAAAATTATTTTCCTATATGATTAAACGTAAAATTTCCAACTATTTCTTATTTTCATTTTGTTGTTACAAAATTCATTAGTATTTCTATTTTCCATTGAAAATTCGAAAAGCATTCCGTTACTCATCATTATTTTAGAGCCACACAAAGAACGCTTGCTTTTCATCATTAATTTTAAACTCAGAGTCCATTAGACATAAAGTTCCAGAGGAATTCTAACTTAGGACATTCTGACATACCTTTCCTTAGCTCTTCCTTCTTCAAAAGCAAGTTGGCGCTCCTGAGTTTCAATCCCAGAGGCATTTCTTTATTTTGTTTGAATGATAATATGGTTTGTATTAGTTATGTCTTATCTCCCAAAATTAAATCTTCAAAATGAGAGGTTTTAAGAGATGTTGACGTGTCAATAACTTTCTGGTTCTAACTGTTTACTCTCTTATTGAGGACTTTTAGAGGCTCTTTTCTCAGAGTAAAAAAAACTAATATGAAAATCTAAAAAATTTATCAACTAGATTTGACTTTTCAAAGTCAAGCCTATCATCGAACTTAGCATGAATTGATTCAACAACAGTGTTAGTTTTAGTTTTGTATACCCTTGTAGCCTTTTGAGCATTCAACGTATTCTAGCATGATACCTTTCTATGCTTCAAAATCAATTTTGTTAATATTAAGCATAAAACAAATATACCAGAAGTAAAGGGAGTGGAACAGGACCCCATAAGGATATAACAACACTTTGACTGCCTATATGAGTGGCAAGGATCCTATTTAGGGACCTCACATTTTAATAGCCTTTATGGAGGAGGCAAATATCCCACTTAGAGACCCAACGACTTGATTGCCTTTATGGGAGAAATTTGATTTTATAGTAGGAGTTATCTAGCTAGGAGTGATCCTTGTGAGCTATACTATGATATGAAGTACATAATTCCTTATTTTATATTTTCAAGCATTGTCAGTAGTAAGTAAATTTTTTGGATCACCTTGGACTAGGACAAATCTTAAGCAATACACATAATCACACCCATAAGCATAACACTTATCAAAGATCATTTCTCGTATGATCACACCCTTCAAAAGCTTATATCTAAGCATATTGTCCATCAATAAGACCTCTCATCTTGAAAGTGGGAGTTAGAAACCTCTTTGTTTCTAAAATTCCATTCAAATCATTACTAATTATCAGCATGTCATCGACATAGAGACAAAGGAATGTTATAGTGTTTTTGCGCACCTTTGTGTGTAAACACTTGTCACAAGAATTAGGAATAAATCCATTATAGAGGATCACATAATCAAACTTTTAGCAATATTCAATGTTCATAATATTGTATAAGTTGAATCATTTGATTGAATGGGTATAAGTTGAAAACATACTATGAAACATGTATGTACACACACATGTTCATATATAGCTAGAATATTCATAAAAAATAAGTTTAGTAAATAGCTATGGTCAAACAAAACTACAAGCTAATAAATAAATCTGGATAAAACTAGTATATCAGTACACTGCAGAATACAGGAAACAAATGATTTTACACTAGTACAAATGGCTAGTTCTTTACGTGGGTAGTAAAATATTATGAATTCATTTCATCTATGTCGTCAACCTTATGAGTTTAATGAGTTGGAGAGCGATATCTTATATGATAACAAACTATTTTGACAAAGTAAACCGTCTATAAGATATTATAAATTCATTTCCTCTATTTCTTTTTATGTTAATCATCAGTAATTTATCCAATCTTGCTCTAAAGAATTGAAGAAAGAAGAATATGGTTGAAGTTATGGAGTGTTAATGTGTTGTTCACTTGGCAAAGAATTTAAGAAAGAACATGGTTGGAGTTACGGAGTCCCACGTCGTTTTTTAAAAAGAAAATATTAGTGTTTATAAAACAAACAAATAGCTGTGCTACTAAATTGAAAACAGTATGAGTTAATGGGCTGCTATTGAAACTAGACTTGGCTTTAGGCCCAGATGTTATTTTTAATAAATAAAAAAATAATTCATAACAAAAATTAATAAATTAATTACATTATTAAAAATATTAATTAATACAGATAATTTAAAAAAAATTAAAAATTCATAAATTTAAAAAAATCCATGTGGATTAAAAAATTAAAAATTATCACGTGGACTGTCATGTAGGCAGTTAAAGAGAATATTTGTTGGTTTTGTATATTTAACCCTTTTTATAGCTTTAGTTTATTTTAATGTTTCTTTAGCTAATACATGATTGTTAATACAATAAAATAAGCGGCGGTTAAAATTTAATTTTCATAAATATAAATGCTTGATCAACATCAAGTGATTTTCAAAAGTGCTTCATCTATTTTCGTTAATTTTCAAATAAATCAATCGTTCACAATAATTCAATACTTGGTTAACACCAAGTCTTTTCACTCAATAAAACCAATTTCAAAACAAACATGAATAAAACCTTGGTCAACCCCAAGTCCATTTTCAATCCTCAAGTCAAACCATACCATTTTCAAAAAGTCAAAACACTCGTTCGTGTTAATCCTTTCATTCGTATGCGAACCTAAACCCATATAAATTACGTATGTCATGAGTTCCTCTATGTACCTGAGGATACGTAAGAGCGAGATCCAACGTCTCGTCAGACAAAATTTTAATAAAATGTTGGCAATCTTTAAAAGTAAAAAGTAATCTTTGGCCCAAGTGCGAGTCATTTTTTGCCTTTCGCTCAAGTGCGAGTCTTTTTACTTTTTCACCCAAGTGTGAGTCCTTTTTCAAACACCTTTTATCGCCCAAGTGCAAACCCTTTTTACCCTTTCTCCAACACTCACCTGTGTTGGTCTAGACATTTGTCTGTGTAGCACAAACCCAAAACGTTTAAGTTTACCCCACACTGAAGCTCTTATTTTCTCATTCCACCATAAGGATACGTAGGCCATAGATTACGAAAACTTGGTGAGCCCAATAATTAAAAACCAAAAACATTTTCCTTTCTTTCTCTTTTCTCTCATAATAAGTAGAAGATAGTAAGTAGACATCACGTTAACATTTGATCACAAGACTAACTAAATTGTTCCCATTGAGTATAATGGATGTGAAGGATGTTAATACCTTCCCCTCACATAACTGACTCCTGAATCCTAATTTGGTTGTGATAACTATCTTATCCTTTTTCTTCGTGGGTTTTATAGATATTTTCCCTTTCCTTTTGGAATAAATAAAGTTCGGTGGCGACTCTGTTGTATTTCGAGCGTGCGATGCACTCGAGTATTTTTTGCGCCGCGATACATACTGGCCAAGAAGGATCATATTGAAGAAGCCCCTTCGCAAAACCTAATCACTTTTCCAACAATTATCTTGAATTAATTCATATCGAGGCTAATACTACCAGGGCCATGAAGCCAATTTGAACTTCTATTTGCATGCATATTATTGACTAAACTTCAGAGGACCGCTAGAAATCAACATCAACCCCGAAGTAAAGACACAAAAGGGAAAAACAACTAGTTGTCCGTTCATAAGAGACAGTCGAGGGCATTCTCCTATAGACAGACGGACATATAAGGTCATTTATATCCAAGATAGCCACAAAGTTATTGGCTACCCTATATCCCCCTAGAAATAAGTTATGCAGACAAGACCTAAGAGAGACACGTGCACGCGCCGAGAATCTTAAAATACAGACCGCATCTGTGACACCAAAGACACATTTATTGGGAGGTCTTTAAGACCACAAGTCTGTATGGACACAATAATTATAAAACTTACTTTTGATGTAAATTTTAACATCTTCCTTGAAAAATATGATATTTCTCAATCAATTTCACTTTGACATACCTTCAGTATTATACAAGCTTCAACTTATCTCATTTAGAGTTTTAATAAACTATAAACTAACTAAAACTATGTAAAATAAATATATTCAAATGAACTGGTCTTGCCCCTATTTATATATTTTAAAAGGCTGGTTCAATTCTTTATGAATCTTGCTTTTAAGTTGTATCCGGATAATTCTTAATTTATCATAAATTGCAGTTTTTTTGGATTAGTTTGTGTCTATGTAGGTTAATAAGTATGTGAAATGATAGTGAAAGTAAGTAAATTACACACTTACTCGCTCCATTCTCTTTTATAAGCTAATTTTACTTTTTAAATTCATTCAATAAATGATGTATCTAGTTTATATGTAGTCAAAATACATCATTTACTAAATGAACCTAAAAAGTAAATTTTGCTTATAAAAAGGAATGGAGGAAATATATCACTATCTCCTATTCTTATCTATAAAAATAGTATTAGGAGGATTTTTAAGACCTATTTTAAATTATAAAAGTCAAAACTTGTAAAGTATATTTATTATTTAAATAATTATTTGTATTTAAAATATATTTTTTAAAATATTAGTTGGTAAATTAATTATTTCACAATTTTCCATAAACATGATCTTTAATGTATCACAATTTCACATAAAACTATATTTTTAAAATATTTTTAAAATTCAAATAATTAATAATTTCATTAACTTTTATTTTTTTCTATGTAGCTAGTAGGGATGTCAACAGGGCAGAGATTGTTCGGAGGATGCTTCTCTGCTCCCCGCCCCGCCCCCAAATTTATTCCCCATCCCCAATCTCCGCCACGAAAGAATATTTCCCCCCATCCCCATCCCCACAGATCCCCACGGATATCCACGGAGATCGAATCTTAAAAAAAATTCTATACTTTTTGATCAAAACTATGACATTAGTATTTTGTTATTTTTTCCCCTTTTTTTTAAAATGCATATATTTGCTTTTTTATTTTATAAAAAAATCAAAATATATCTTGCATCAATAATAAATAAAAAAAGCAAAAGAACTCGATGTTGCTAATATTTTTTATGTAAAAATAAATAAATAAATAGTAACATGATTTCTTGCTACCGTGCTTCCATAATTTACTACCACAATACCGATGTCGTCCAACGCAAGTGGTTGATTATGTGTGACAAATCTATAACTTCTAATGACTCTTCATTTTCTAAGACATTAATATTTTTGATGTAAAATTATATCATATATATATAATATATAAAGTATAAAAATTAAAATAAATCGTCGGAGTCGGGGAATCTACGGGGCGGAGGATACTTTTGCAATCCCCGTCCCAAAGTGTTATCGGGGCAACTTTTCCCACCATCCCCATCCCCACGGGAAAAAAATCCCCAACTTCAGATCTCCGCACAGATATTTGAAATCCCCTGTAAATCTTGCTTTTAAGTTGTATCCGGATAATTCTTAATTTATCATAAATTGCAGTTTTTTTTGGATTAGTTTGTGTCTATGTAGGTTAATAAGTATGTGAAATTTTTTGGATTAGTTTGTGTCTATGTAGGTTAATAAGTATGTGAAATGACAGTGAAAGTAAGTAAATTACACACTTATATCACTATCTCCTATTCTTATTAATAAAAATAGTATTAGGAGGATTTTTAAGACCTATTTTAAATTATAAAAGTCAAAACCAGTAAAGTATATTTATTATTTAAATAATTATTTGCATTTAAAATATATTTTTAAAATATTAGTTGGTAAATTAATTATTTTACAATTTTCCATAAACTGATCTTTAATGTTTCACAATTTCACATAAAACTATATATTTAAAATATTTTAAAAATTCAAATAATTAATAACTTCATTAACTTTTATATTTTTCTATGTAGCTAGAGGGTGTATATGTAATTGAAATTTAAATTGTCAAATGTTTTTGTTTTTATGTTTTGGATCAAACATTTGGTTTCTTTAAATAAAATTTTTATTACTTTTTGTTTATACTTTTTTATAGAGAGAATATTTTAAAAGATGTTACGTAGCTTGCATATATAAATAAATAGTTTTCTTAGAAAATATTTAGTTATTGTTTTCGCTAAATTGCTTATTTATTGAATAAAGTAAATATAAAATATTTAAAATATAATAATTCTAATTTGTGTTCCAAGAACACATGTTAAGAAACCGTAAATGAAAAATTTATATTGAGTATAAAAAATTTGTGTTTGAAAATTCTACATTGATTAAAATTTATAATTGATTCGTTATTTACTTTTTCACTACAAAATTTTCATTTATGATTTTCTTAGCATATGCCCTAAGGGCACGAATTAATATTATAGTTTAAAATGTTAGTTTAATGAATCTAAACACAACAAAAGCATTATGAACTAAATTAAATATTTAAAAGTAATTTATTATCGCAAGAGCACAAATAAAATCATGAAAGAAATCTACCACATATGGTATTATTTAAATTTATTTCTATTCCATGATAAAAACCTTAAAAGAAAGGTGCCCTACGGGGTATTCCCTTTCTTCTTGAATTTGGCTTGCGTTTTGAAGTCGGTGGATGATTGATCAGAACCACATTTTCTTTGTTGTTTTCATCTTCTTTGACATCTTTTTCATCTTCTTCTTGGTTCTCTTCCTCTTGATCATTGTCTTCTTCAATTCCCGCTTCTTCTAGTTTTCGTTTTGAATTGTGTTCACCCATATTTTTTGTCTTTCCTTTTGGTGGTATCACTTTGATGGATTTTTCTAACAAAAATTCCAATTCCTTCTTCTCTTTTGCACTTACGAAAAAACCTCCTTCCTTTTCTATCCAAGCAAACTTGTATGATATACAATCAATACAACAAAAATTATTTATTATTTAAAAATATAATAGAAATATAAGAAAGAAATTTATAAGTTATGACATTTATTGCCTGTCAAAAAATAATCGAACAATATTAATAGAAAATGAGACTAGGACCAACATTTTACCTTACATTCCAAAGAACAGAAGTAAGTAGGGTCCACTAGATTTCTTTTGCAAATCTTGCAAAGAGAATCACTCATGTAACCGAAATTACTAACATTGTTTCTCTTCGGATGACTACGATCTCTCTTGTTAATGAAGACGATTGTAGAGTTATTTATCATGTAGGTTTGAATTCCAAGAATGTCCACAAACTTATAAATATCAGTGGTCCTAACTGCGTCGTTATAGGAAGACCTCCGTATCTAATATATGATTTTAAATATAAATATTAAAAGTATCACATACTCGTAACAAATATTAAAAATGCTATAAAATGAAGAGAATTATATTTAGAATAAAAAAATACATAAATTATTGAGAATTTATATATAGATTTAAATTTCAAATTAAACAATACTCACTTGAATTACATTGTGATCTTTGTGACCAGAAGTGATGCAAGAACCACAAAACGGATTATCATTGCAATCGAGGCAAAACATGTTGCACTCATTTTTTGGCACGTTTGGGTGAACTTCACATAAGGTGAAAAATGTAGTGATTGATAGCAATTTTTTCAACCAAGGAACAAACATCATGTCCTTAAAAACAAACACAAATATTATAATAAGAAAAATAATACAAATAATTTAACTTGACATTATAATTGAAATAGGTATACATTACCATTGCAACTGTCCTTGTTGAAAGTTGATTTTGGACTAAATTTGAAGAGAAAGAGAGGCAATGATGAAATGTTTATGTAAAAATGGTGAATAGGAAATGACAAAGAAAGAGTTTATATAGTGATAAAGATTCTAGAGTTTGGACACATAAAGTATTGGTTGGCCAATAGAATTGCGGGGACTCGAATTCTCTAACATGAGTTAGGGAGACATGTAAATTAAGATAGTTAGACAAATTATGATTGTTTGATTAAAATTAGATGATCTAGATTTAAAGTTTACAATAAAATTTAAAAAAACATTTTCAAAAATTTCATTAAAAAAATTTGACTAATTTATATTTCCAAAGTAGAATAATGAAATCCACCATTAGATCTTTCATAAATAAAATTATTTGATTAAGATTTGGCACTTCAAATTTAAAATCACGTAACCATCATGGTCATATTATTAAGATCAAATGGTCTAAATTACTTCTTCTAAAAATTCAATTTAATTTTAGAGAAATAATTTAAAACACCTTACAAGGCAACTTATTCATTGAAATCATATTTTCAGGATTATTATACCTAAGAATAATATTTTTATGTATGTTTTTGGTGAAAAACTGAATTTCTTAAGAATGTTTACAAATTTCAATTAATTTAAAAATTATAAAAAAATAAAAATAAAATAAATGTGAGTATTAGTAGGAAGTTAAGTTAGTTTAATTTTATTTTTTAAAAAAATTTGGGTTTTCATCCTCCAACATAAAAATAAATATGAGAAAAATCATGTATAAACAACCTTTCAAGGAATAAAATATATTCAAAAATAATTTTTAAAAAACTAAAACAAACACAAAATTGTTGTATTTCCAATATCATATTCATACAAATATTATTTTATAATAACTTGAAACAAACGTATCCTTAAAAAAATGGCTGGCTAGATGTTGAGGTGAAAAAATTAAGAAACCAAGTTTTAAGGATGACTTTGTATTTAATTCCCACCTTTAACATAAACTATTAAATTAAGAATTAACATACTAACATTGACTGTATAAAAATTCATTAAAAATTCATTTTTTCTTGACAATACAAATTCATTAAATAAAGTGAAACGGCTAATTTATTGAAAATGTGAAATTTTATACAAAACCTAGACTCTTATCATCAAACGGTACTATAAACACAAACATATTATTATTACTTTTATAATATTTATATTTGATAACCTAGTATATTAAAAACAATTATAAATAATTTATGTTTGAAAGAATTAAATAGTTTTTTTTATATATTTCTTTAGAGTAATATTAGATTTGGGGTTTATTCAACAATATTGTTTATTATCATAACTTCATTGAAAATGCTTTTTTTTAGTTTGCCTCACACAATAACAACAACAACAAAATTTACATTGAGGATAATATTTTAAAAATAATAATTTAAATTCTTGAATGAGTTGTTTTAAAAAAAAAATTAAAAAAAGTTAGATATTTTCTTAAATATAATAAATAATTTGAATTTGAATAGTATATAAATTAAAAATTTCAAAAAGTCTCAGAGAAATCCCTTACAAAATTTAACCGAATCATGTTAGTCCCTCAACTAATATTTTTTAAAATCGATTTTTTTCTTACTTTTGAACCGTGACTGAACTGCTAATAAAGACTCATTTTAGTCTCTCACAAAAAAAAAAGAGTCCAAATTAGTCCCTAAGAAAAAATAAAGTATATATTTAATCCCTTATAAAATTTAATCAAGTCATGTTAGTCCCTCTTTTAGTATTTTTTTTTTTTCAAATCAATTTTTTTTTAAATTGTGACTGGACTTCTATTTTACGACTGTTGAATTGAAATTATTTATGAAGGAATTGTAGATAAATCATCGCGATATCACGACGTTCTTTTCTTTGTTTGGTTTATTATCAGACTTATGGGTGGGTGACTATGATTTTTGTTGTTATATATTCCTGTGTATTAGGTGTCGTTATTGTTTTAGTTGCTAATTATTTTTTAGGAAGGTTTAGTTTTGCTACTAATGTGGTTTAGGATAATTTCTTGCTTTTGTAAATAATATTTGTGGCGAAAATAATACACATGGTATGTTGAAAGAAAATTGGTTTATACCATATCACTTAGGTTTTGATGATAACAAAGTATTTAATGAAAGCAGGTATATCTTGTCAAGTCCAATCATAGTTTAAAAATACGAAAAAAGATCATTTGAAAAAAATATTAAAAGAGGGACTAACATGGCTCAGTTAAATTTTGTAAGAGATTAAATAGAGACATTTTTTTATCAGGAATTAATTTGGACTCTCTCTTTTTTGTGAGAGATTAAAATGGGTCTTCACGGGTGGTTCAGTCACGGTTCAAAAGTAAAAAAAAAAAATCAGTTTGAAAAAAATATTAGTAAAGAGATTAACATGACTCAATTAAATTTTATAAGAGATTTAATAATTATGAGGACTAAAATGAGACTTCACTAAAAAAAATATTATAAATTTCTCTAAAGTAATATTAAATTTAGAATAATTGAAGATCAAAGTACTAATTTTTTATAATAAATTGAAGATCAAAGTACTAAAATTTAGAATAATCTTTAGAATGTATAAAAACCAAAAGGTTTAAACATTTCCGTAAAAATTAATTGAAGAAACAAAAGTTTTGTTGGAACCACTATCATTTTCAACAAACTTAGTAAAAAAACTGCATGTAACAAGGAAGTCTTTTGCTAACATTTTTCTTTTATAATTATTTTAAAAAGTTCATTTAAAAATTATAAATGTAATATAACTTTGTTATTATAATTTGAAATAAATATTTATTCGTGTAAATAAATTTCTCATTAGAAATTAATATCATTTCATTATTGTAAAAAGATAATATTATCTAGAATTGACATCCAAAATGTACTGAAATCAATGCACATAATACATAAGAAATAGTACATCAGATGTCCAATAAACTAAATAAAAGATCAAAGTGGAGTTAGACACCAAACACCAAAGTTTTCAACCTTTAGGTCTTCTAGCAAAAACTCCAACTTCTCCAACTCACTTGAAAATCAACAACAATATTGAGGTGGGATAATTAAAATTTAGTGGAGTTCCCTATCTTATGTGTCCACGCGACACTACAAAGTTCTACTACTATTCTCGCACTACTAATACTACTCTCACATATTAGATACACTATGAGAATAACGAAGCTCTGCTAGCTTCTCAACATACATGAATGTCATACTCACAACTGCGGTTGTCATGTAACCCAAGGGTAATTAGCCCCAAAGTCGATCACAAGGATCTACCAATGCAGTTTTGTAAATCCGTTACAGATGTGGTCAATTGCGTTAGAAAGCTAATGCAAAGAGCTCAAGTTATGACGAAAAAAGGTCTAGAACAAAATCGACTTCTCATTATTCGAATCATGTTGTTTTCCTTACTCTAATCAAATCAGGCAGAAAGTTTTTCTTCTAAAATTTGACATATGATTCAAATTGTTAAACCCCTGATTCGAATCAAATATGGAAAAGTTGAATTTCTCCATTTCCTTCCCAAAAACTCGGTTCTAACATGCAATAACATTCGATATCATTATTCATCATACAACCATAAAAACAACAATTTTATAGGTGATCAAACGACAATAACCGTGATCTTTTTCATGCTAAAAATTCAGCCATGCAATAACATTTCAAGGATTTTACCAAAACTCATATTTTCATGAATGTAAAGTATGAACTTGCTTCATTCAAGTCATTTATCACATGCAACACAATACTAACATGCAAAGCTATATTCTAATTATGAACCCCAACTTTAATTGCTTAAAAATTTGAAATGGAGAAGATGGTGGTGAGAAATTGATGATCTGAGTCTGCCTCGATGCTCCTCTTCAAGAAGTCACTCCTTAATCCTCTGTGCACATGACCAAGATGAAGGTTGTGATTGCTAGAGGTATTCTTCCTCCTCCCATTCCAATCCAAATTGTGACTTGAGGCCACAAAAGATAGAATTGGTGGAACAATGTTGGTTAACCACGCACACTCTTGGAATTTGAAGAGACTCGTTCACCCTTTTTTATTCTCTCTCAACTCTCTTATTTCTCTTCTAGTCTGAAAGATAGAGAGATAAGACAAGTGTGGGAATAAGAGAAAAAGGTTTCTCCTTTCCTTATATAGATACAAGGTTAATAAACCCTTTTTCCCTTGCCACTTTACTAGAATTAACAATGATTCCACTAGATAAAAGGTATATCTTGCCATCTATATTTAGCCATAATTATTAATGATGTCCTTTCCTACTTAATCAATCTTAGCATTTTAATTATCACACTTGATTAATTCGTATGAGATGATCGTTATAATTAGGGCATTACACATATAAAAAGAGAAAGTTAATCAACGGAGCTAACGATAAGACGTTCACATAAAGCATATAGATTACATGTATTACGTGTTAAATAAGAAAAGTTCCTACAACTTCTATATGATGTATATGAAGGGTTTGAATGGCTAGTCTGCAGAGAACTTAAGAGAAACTCGGAATTTGCAAGTTTGTGCAAAGTGTAAGGTGAAATGATGGAAAACTTCATAATTAATCAAAGTTTTGAACTGGTTAGATCCCTCTCTCCTTACTAAGCTCTAGTTTAAGCAATGATCAATATACAGCCGAATGAACCCACAAGAAGGGGTTAGGTGAGCTATATGGTTGCATAGGCCAATGCTACAACAATATGAGTGACTAATTCTCCCATATAAATGTCTTCTATGGTCTGGTTGGCAACCTTATTTAGGTTGGTTAATAGAAAGGTTGCAGAATTAATAGGACTATCTCAAAAAACACTTAGGATGAAAAACAAATTTTTCTTTGCTCACACATGTCAAGTTTTCGGCCTTTCCAAAGAATGTTTGGTCTACGACCATGTGGAAATATCGAATGGCAGGATTATGGATAAGAATGTTACTCATGGCCTTATGATCAGGTGAAAAGTATTCATTGAGTCTTCCACATAATAATCTAGTTTACCTTGCATATGTACATCACCAGGTACTTTAGAATGAGCACGGGGACCAGGCTAAAATGCAAGGAGTTTGGCTAACTCTCTACTGGTAAGACGGTAATCATGGCCAAAGAGCCTAAAGGTGGCTAAGCCTTTGCTTTGTCCTAGTCCAATATGGGGTTGGAAACAAAATGAACTTAGGAACTCCAATGTTAGGTTTCTATGTGTGGTGTCGTTTTTTTTACCTCCCCGTTTCACTTGGGAGGACGGCACGCTAGACCCTTCACGCGAAATTTGGAAGGAGAATGCGCTCGTGGTGGGATGAATTTTGTTTCAGTTCTTCCTACGATATCACACGAACTTTCTTATTTGTCCTACGAGTAGGAAAGGGGAAAAAAGATCTCAACTAAACCCTAGGAGTTTGCTAAGTGTGGGGATTTCACCTAGACTAGAAATTCTGGAGTCCGGGGGGTCGGTTATACATAGGGAAGTGTTTAAACACCCTACATATCTGTAGTACTCTACAGGAACCTTCTCTGTGTCTAAATGTGTTTTTGTTTACTGCTAATGATTGGGGAAGTTTCTCCTTTGTGTTAGGAGAAGGAATTGAATTAAAATAAAAGAAAGACAGACAGACAGACTGACTATTTTTGGTATTTTATTAGCTCGCTGAGATTCCTTGTGAACCTCATGCCTACATATCCCTAATGGAAGTCAGAGCTTAATGTAGTTCGGGGAACTAATTAGGGAAATTAATTATTTTTGGGTGCCTTGCTTGAAGCTCAAGGTTGAAGCTTGAATTAAATCTCTGTTTACAATAAAGAGGCATGAAATCATCTTTACATAGAGGTATTTGTACTATTCTACCACAAACATTGTAAAGGAGTGACAGAATAACTGAATTCATTTCATTCAAGAGGGGGACCTTACTTGTGTATGTGCAAGTATACCAGTCAAATGCCTCTTAAATGAAAGAAAGATGCTCATCCAAATTAGGGAAAGTTACCACATGAAATCATCTTTACATAGAGGCATTTGTACTATTCTACCACAAACATTGTAAAGGAGTGACAGAATAACTGAATTCATTTCATTCAAGAGGGGGACCTTACTTGTGTATGTGCAAGTATACCAGTCAAATGCCTCTTAAATGAAAGAAAGATGCTCATCCAAATTAGGGAAAGTTACCACATGTCTGGGTTTTACTGCCATCTCATGCCTTTCAAAATCCTAAATGGGAGACTTGATTAAAATGTAATGTTTGTTTGTTTGAATGTGGTAGAGTAGTAAAAATATCTCTCTATAGAGATAAGCTATGTCTATCTACTGTATAAAATATTTGACTTTAGCTGGCTTGTATGAGGCCCAAGCTTGAGGCTTTTTTGATTGATTTATTAATTATTATTGACTCTGGGAGATGACTCCACTGGGGATTAATTACAGGGTTTTTTTTGTGTTCTGTACAAAGCCCAGAATTGAGGCTGACTCTACTTTAGGGAAAATCTATTTTGATGGGTTTTATTTGGTGTTCTGTACAAAGCCCAGAATTGAGGCTGACTCTAACTAGGGAAAAACATTATTTTCTGCCTTGTACAAAGCCCAAGGTTGTGGCTGACTCTAAAATAAACTGAGTATGGATGACTCTATGGGGAAAAGACCCTAGGTGTTAGGAATCTTTGACTCATGAAATATGGTTTAATCTGCCTTGTACAAAGCCCAAGGTTGTGGCTACTGAATGATGAGGAACTCACTGGGGAGACTCTATTATCTGCCTTGTACAATGCCCAAGGTTGAGGCTGACTCTTGACAGGGGAGTTTTATTGTTTGGTGCCTTGTATGAAGCCCAAGGTTGAGGCTAACTGTTTTTTTGTTGATTTTGACTCTACTGGAGAGTTTATTTATTAAAAGACTGTTTTTTTCCTTTGGAAGCTAACCCTTTCCAGGGATTTTGACTCAGCTGGTGAATTTGTCTGTTAAAAGACTGATTTTATCATGTTTTTGGAGGCTGACCCTTTCCAGGGGTTTTGACTCTTTTGGGGAAATTATCTCCTAAGAGAATAAATCTTTGGTTTTGAAAGACTGATGTTGTTGAAATGAAAGAATGATGTTGGAGGCTAACCCTTTCCCGGGATTTTTATTAAAATGACTGAATGTGTGGAGGCTAACCCTTTCCAGGGGTTTTTATTAAAATGATTGGCAGAAAGATTATCTAGTGGAGACTTCTTGTTTAAAGCCCAAGATGAAGGCTGACACTTATTGAGGATAAGCAAACAAGGATCCTAGACTCTGCTAAGGAAGATTGATGAAAATAAGGGTGACAGAGACTGTCCATGTCTCTCATTCCAAAAATGTACTCAATGTGAAATTGAGACAAACTTAGCTTGTTTAAAGTCTGGTTTATATTGGAAGAAACTCACCAGGGTAGGCTAAAAGGTGACTAAAGACCTGTTCCTATGTTTATAAGAAACCTGATGGGTCCTTGTATACAAGCTCAAGAGGAAGCTGGAAATGCTTTTAAGAAGCCTGTGGGTCCTTGTACAAAGCCCAAGAGGAGGCTAATCGAGGGTCCTTGTTATAGCACAAGAGAAAGCTATGTAGTTTTGAACTTATTTTGGCTCTAAGCAAATGGGTAAGAGGTTTCACCGGGAATAATTCCTCTTTGGGTGGATGTGTCCTATTTTTTTGGATTCTAAGGTTTTTGCCAAGATGTTTCACCGGGAATAATTCATCTTGGGGGTTTGAACTACAGATCTCTAATTAGGAAAGAGCCTTCACCGGGAAGACATTCTCAATCCTAGGTCATATTCCTATAATATATATATATATATAGTTTAACTGTCCTAGGGTTTATACTCAAACGTAGTTCTAAACTAATATATATGCACAATTTATATTTGACAGTAATTTAAATAAAGACTGTAAATTGAAAGCTTGTAAAGCCTAACCTGGATGGAGTGGAGGCCTTTGAAGAAGTATGTACAGAGCCTCAACAGTAATTGGTGGATAACAGTTGAATATATATGATAAAAAGTTAATGGTTTTGAAAACAGAAGAAGTGAAGATGGACAAAGGTCACATAGGTATCTGAAGAGTTTCACCGAGAATAATGCCCTTCAAATACCAGAAGAATGTTTTGAAAACAGAAAGAAGATTTTAAAAATACAGTTTTGAAAACAAGCTAAGAAGAGAAGGTGTTTGGGACTTACACTCTATTAGAGGCCCAGTACTTTACAGTACTGGCTATAAAAGCAAATTGAAAATGATTTGAAATGATATAAGGTTTTGTTGTTTGAAAACCTTAATCGTCCGTTTAATCGGAGACTGATAACAGCTTTGAAAATTGACAAAAGTCAACTTAATTAAGGTAAAGATAAAGATCTATGCCTAATTAAGACCTAAACAATTAGGGTTTTATCATAAAATTATTCACAAAGGTAACAAGATAAAAATATATATTTTAAAGTTTTTAAGAAAACATTTAAAACATACTATTTTAACCCTAATTAAAATACATGAAATAAATAATATTTTTTATGATTTTTTGATTATTCATAAAATAAGTATATTAAATAACAAGTGTGTAAAAAATGAAGTGAAAATGATTTAATTTGATAGGTGAATTATTGGTGTGAAGTTGTGAGAAAAAATGAAGGAAATTAGTGGTAAAAAAATGATTTTGTCTCCTCCAAGGTTTGAACACACGCCCTTTAGGTCACACACCCAAAACCAACACCACTGGGCCAGCGCGCGTATGGTGATAGTAAACTGACTCCTTTGCAACTCATATGTTATTCAAGTGTATAGAAGCAAAAAAGAAAATAAAATCAAAAGGTCTGGGGCGAGGGGGATTCGAACCCCAGACCTTGGGCACGCGCAACACACAAACACTCCTTACCACTGGGCTATAACGATTTAGTCGTTAATGAAACAGGTATCAATCAAAATAAAATAAACTTAACCCTGAATTTGAAATTTGCGCGCCACCACCATTGTCATCTTCAACCTCTAGCTTTGAATTTTTAAAAATCTGAACTCTCTCAACTCTCAACCATTTGCAACGATGTAAACATGAAACTTGTTCTAAATTCACTCACGATTCTGAATATGTAACTAACATAAATTTATATTAACTACATCTAACTAATTTACTAAAAAACGTGAAGAACCCTAAAATTTGAAAATCAAATTAAATGACTATACTGAAAGATAAATGAATGATGATAGAGGGTTTTCAATCCTCTGATGATGCTGAACAAGATAGAATCGAGCTATATCATAAAGAGTGCTTAAATTAAAGAGGTAGAGTTCAGAAACTTACCTCTGAAAATGGAGGTCGTGAGGATGATAGAGAGCAACTGGGCTTGTATGAATGATCCCAAAAGCTTCCTTGGGACTCAGTGATGCTAACTGAATGTTTATTGTAACCTCAATCCTCCTGAATTGTTCTATGAACCTCCCTCGATTTGAGCTTCAAGTGAACATGGAGAGTGATGATTCTTGAGTTACAGATGAGCTGCAGCCATTTGAACAGCTTCACTACCTCCTATGGAACGTGCCTGGATGCTTGGCTTTGTTGGAAACCTTCTGAATTGCTCTATGGACCTCCATCTGCAACAGCTCCAAAGTGAGAGCAACAATGGCGTTCCTCCACTTACAGAAGTGATCCAGGTGCTTGGATCACCTCAAATGATCTCCCTTGAGATGTTAGAATGCTTACTTTCCAAAGATAAGCTCTGGTTTGAAGAAAACGATTCTTCTTGCCAAAGAACTTTGAAAAACAATAAGCATGAGAAGAGAAAGAGAAAGCAAGGAATATGGTTGCTTTGGTGTGTTTTCTGAATGAGAAAGAGGCCTCTATTTATAGGCAATTGATGCTGAACAATTGAAGATAGTAAGCTTGCTTAATGAAGTCACTTTGGTTTCTTAGCCAAGAAGAAAATTTGCAAATATCTCTTATGCAATGATGAGAATTTTGATTCCATTTGATCAATCCCCTAGCCCTCGATTTTGCTTGATCTTAGGGGACAATTCTGAGACAGAAATGAGCTCTAATTGGTTGGTGAGAAGATTCCTTGGGTGATTCATCAATTTTCCATAAATTCACAAAATGTAATCATTACATAATCACATGTTCTTGTTTTTAGAATCTTCTTCAATTCTCATGTCATGGTAAAAATGAATGAATGGCATGTTTTCAGATGTGGTATGGGTCGTGTAGCATCCATAAGAGAGGTCATTTGCACAAAATTGCAAAGTTTCAAATTGTACATGACCTATAATTTCACTTCATGAGGCCAACTTTAAACAAGCATAACTCTTAGCTCAAAATGAATTTGGAGAAGGTTGAACACAATTTGGAAATCCCTAAACATCTACTTCAAATCATTAATTTGGAGTTTCTTCAGAATCTTTTGGCAAATTTGTTAAAAATGAGGCCAAAGTTGGAAGAAAACTAGGTTAAAACACTTAGAAAATTTTCTAAGTGTTTATGACCTAAAACTTCAAAATTTCCAAAACTCTTAAATGATTGATCTTTTGAAAAAAGTTGCATTGTAAGATGTTATTTTATTTTGCAAGATCTACAACTTTCATGTTGGAAGTTTTTTGAGTTGTGTAGGTGAAATTTTGAGTTCTCATCATGCCTTCAAAAACCCTAATTCCCGACTTTTTGCTCCTTGAAGATTCTTTTTGAATTTCTTTGGTCAAATGACTTTAATATCCATATATTGATGATATTGATCCTTGAAAGTCATGGTTTGACCAAAAATCTTAAAAGTCAAAGGTGAACTCATACAGTTGACTTTTTCCTGATAAAGTGAGAATTTGGACTTTTGTGTAGAATCAAGATCTTCTCCTCAAATGAGTGATGTAAATGGATTATATTGAGGTAGTAGAGGTTCTTGAATCATGTCCTGAGTCTTGAATCCATGCCCTGATTAAAAGTCAACTATCTTGGTGAATTAGGTCAAAAACCCTAATTGTCGACCATATGAAAATAATGACTGTAGACTTTGAATTGAGGTGTAATGTCCAGTGGATCTTGTCATATGAGTTATTTGGAGATGATTGATGTCTTTGAATGATCCCCTGGGGCTTTTTAGGGTTTCCCAAAGGTGATCCCTGATTTTAGTCCTTAATAGGCTAAAAAAAAACCCTAGTCTGGTGACCTGAGTAAACCTGTACTCAGATGACTGGGTGTCTAATCAATCATAGGTGAAATAATGAAGCTCTTGAGTCTTATGATTGTATTAGAGACTAATCCTTCTATTGATTGATCCTTTGCCTAAGTTTTCTTGTCTTTGAACACCCTTGTTTGAATGCCAGACTGCTCTGGGTACTTGCTTTGACTTGATGAAAATCCTGAAGATATGTCATCTCAGGGGGGTCAAAAATTAGGGTATGACACTATGGGTTGGGTGTTTTGCAACTGAAAACCTGTCCCAACTCATATGGCTAAACATGAAATGGACATTGTCAACAAGTCCTAGATGGACTAGGCAAAGAAAATATGGGTAACGGGTAGGTGAGGTGGTTCTCTCAGGTAGGATATCAAAATGATTTCTTTGGACATCGTTTTTGAACACTGTCCTCATCCCATCAAATTTTTGCATCCTGAAATAATGCTAGTAGATAAATTTGGCTAAGAAGAATGCAGCGGCTCTGAAAAGAAAACACACACAAGTTAGAAATTTATAAACTAAAATTAAAAATAACCGTTTATGAATAAAATGAACAGAAACCCATGGTTTCTGCCCATGCAACGCTTTGTTTAACGTCAGTAGCTCGAAGTTTGTTAAAATTTAGAATCAGATTGTTGGTATAACAAGTGGAGGGTCTGTTAATGTATGGCGAAAATATTAAGTTGGATTTTCATTACTGGTATAATGTTTCAACCTTTGCCCATTTACAATGAAAGGACCTGATGATTGGTTTTGAATCTCGACAACACCAGATTGCATGACCTTTGTGATCTTAAATGGGCCAGGCCATCTGGAACGTAACTTACCAGGAAACGGCACAATTTGCAGTTGAAAGAAGTACTAAATCACCTACAACAACTTCTTTTCGCGCAATTCGCCTATCATGACATTTTTTGGTTCGTTCCTTATAAATTATAGCATTTTCATAGGCATCTCGTCGGAGTTCATCCAATTCGTTGATATCTAATATGCATTTGTTACTGGATGACAAATAATCCATGTTCAGGGCCTTTATAGCCCAATATGCTTTGTGTTCTAATTCAAAAGGTAGGTGACATGATTTTTGGTAGACTAAGTTAAAGGGGGTCGTCCCTAAAGGGGCCTTATAGACAGTCATATAAGCCTAGAATGTGTTTTGTAGTCTAGAGGACCAATATTTTCTAGAGATGGAAACAATCTTCTCTAGAATCTATTTTATTTCTCTATTTGATAATTCTACTTGTCCAATGGTTTGTGGATGATATGGTGTCGCTACTCTATGTTTTACGCCATACTTGTTTAAGAGATTCTCGAAAATTCTTGAAATGAAATGGGATTCGTCATCGCTTATAATGAGGCGAGGGACTCCAAACCTGGGAAATATATAGTTTTTAAATAACTTAATAATCACTCATGCATCGTTTGAGGGAGGCAATTACTTTGATCCATTTAGACACAAAAACGACATGAACGAGTATATACTTATTTCCCATGCATGATGGAAATAGGCCCATGAAGTCAATTCCCCAGAGATCAAATACTTCTACTTCTTGAGTATTCTTTGGGGGCGTCTCATCGCGCCTTGAAATATTTCCAGTGCGTTGGCACCGATCACATTTGATGATGAAAGCATGAACATCACGCCATAAAATTGGTCAGTAAAGGCCTGCTAGAAAGATCTTAGCGCAAGTTTTAAATGTGCTTGCATATCGCCATAAGGAGTATAATGACAATGATTTTTTTATAATGTTTTCCACCTCCTCTTCAAGTACACAACTAAGATATATACCATCATTTCCTCTCTTGAAAAGGAGGGGTTCGTCCCGATAGAATTGTTTTACGTCATGGAAGAACTTTTTTCTCTTTTGATAGGTCAAATATAGAGGTAGGACATTGGCCGCAAAATAGTTAATGAAGTCAGCGTACCAAGGTACACTTGTTACTATTAGGGTAGTTTCGACATTTATATCTAACTCATTGGAGTCACCATCGTGACTTGTCCTATTATTGACTGACACTATTAGTCTATCATATGTGAAGTCAACATTAATGGGAATAAGGTCTGGCTTCAGGTATTCGAGTCATGAGAGGTGATCAGCTACCACATTTTCAGTTCCTTTCTTATCTGGGATTTCTAAGTCAAATTCTTGTAACAAAAGGATCTAGAGAAGTAATTTTTGCTTCACATCCTTTTTGCTAAATAGGTATTGTATGATAGCATGGTCAGTGAATATAATAATTCTGGCTCCAACTAAATAGGGACGGAATTTGTCTACTGCAAATATTATCGCTAAGAGTTCCTTTTTGGTAGTGGCATAGTTTAGTTGGTTCGTGTCTAAAGTTCGGCTGGCATAATATATAACATGCAATCTTTTATATTTTTTTTGTCCTAAAATAGCGCCTAAACAAAATCACTCGCATCGCACATAATCTCGAATGTTTGGTTCCAATATGGTGGTTGCATGATAGATGCGAAGATTAGTGCATTTTTAAGAAGATTGAATGCTTCTAGATATTTGTCGTCGAAGAGGATTTCAACGTCTTTCATCAGGAGACCCATTAAAGGTTTAGTGATTTTAGATAAGTCTTTAATAAAATCTTCGGTAAAAACCGGTGTGTCCAAGAAAACTTCAAACTTCCTTAACCGTTCTGGGTGGTTGGAGGTTTTCTATTACCTCAATTTTAGCTTTGTCAACCTCAATGCCCCTTTCTGATACTATGTGTCCTAGGACTATACCTTCTGTAACCATGAAATGACATTTTGAAAATCTTGGTATCCGACCTTGCGTTTAACTAATCCAAAAGGGACAATTCTCACCGTCCACTAGCAGGGACCCCGTTTAAAGCCAGAACAAAGTTCTGTATGGACTGGCCCAACACAAGGACTGATAGCACCTAGTAGGATTCGAACTCAGGGCCTTGAGAGGAGCACACTCCCAGTTTAATACAAGGTTAACTTGTACGAATCTTTCCAAAATTTTCTCCAGGTTAGCAAGGCAATTTTTAAAACTGGATCCGCAAACTGAGAAATCATCCATGAAAACTTCCATGATCTCGTTAAGGAAATCCACAAATATTTCCATCATGCATTATTGGAAAGTTGTAGGAGCATTCATAGTTCGAACGACATTTATCGATAAGCAAATGTTTCATAAGGACATGCGAAGGTTATTTTCTTGGTCATCCGAGTGAACTGGAATTTGGAAAAATCCAAAATATCCACCTAAATAGCATAAATAAGAGTGTCTAGCTAAGCGTTCAAGCATTTGCTCGATGAACGGAAGGGGAAATGGTCATTCCCTGACACTTTGTTTAGCTTCATATAGTCTATGTACATACGCCACCCGTTTTCTACATGTTTCGCCACTAATTCTCCTTTTTCATTTTGTACGACTCTGACACCTTCCTTTTTAGGTATGACATCTACAGGGCTAACCCATTTACTATCAGAGATTTGGTAAATTATTCCATCATCAAGTGATTTTAACACTTCTCTCTTGACCACATCACTCATGATAGGGTTTATCCTTCTTTGGTGTTCTCTAGAGGGTTTAGAATCTTCCTCCATCATAATCCGGTGCATGCACACAGACAGACTTATTCCTTTTAGGTCGGAGATATTATAGCCTAGAGTTGCAGGGTATTTTTGTAAGACATTCAAGAGTTGATTTTTTCGTTACTGTTTAGATTTACATTTACTATAACTGGACGCTTTAGTTCCTTATCAAGAAATTCAGATCTCATATTCTTAGGTAATTCCTTAAACTTTATCGATGGTTTCTTAGGTCTGGGCATATGGTCTGTGGTAAGTGCTAGGCATTCATGAAGGCTACCATCAATATAAGGTGTGTGTGCTTTAATTTCATCATCTTCCATTATTGGTGTTGAAGGAAGTTTTATCGTTTCCATAGGTGCTTCTGTATTATGCACTCATCATTAATATCGATGGCGCAACACGAGTCATCTATAGCAGGTACTTTTAGAAATTTTGATAGAATAAATTTGATCTTCTCATCACCTACTTCGAAGGTCATTTTCCTCTTTTGACAACTATCATGGCTCCATCAGTTGATAAGAATGGTCTACCTAAAAGAATAGGGATGTCTTCGTCTTCTTTAATTTCCGTTATGACAAAGTATGTTGGAATATAAAGTTGACCAATCCTAACTTGAATATCTTTTAATATAACGATTGGGTACTTAATTGATCGATCGCCCAGTTGAAGGGACATCCTAGTTGGTTGCATATCTCTTAGGTTTAACCTATTGCAAACAGCTAAAGGCATCAAACTCACACTTGCGCCTAAGTCAAGTAGTGCTTTATCGATAACATGACTTACTAGAACACGCGGTATAAATAAGCTTCTAGAATCTCTCTGCTTAATGGCTAATTTGTTCTCAACAATTGTGTTGCATTTAAAGGGTTTAGGATCTTCAAGTTTGCGTTGGGTAATAGCCTCAGTGAAGGGAATTTCGACATGAAGTTTTTCAATTACTTTCTCAAACTTCTTATATTGGGTGTCTTTGGTTTGCTTAAGCCTTTGAGGGTATGGAATTTGGGGTTTATAGGTGGGGGGTGGTACATATGCTTTATCAAGTGTCTTTAATTTCTTATATTGGGTGTCTTTAATTTCTCCCGCTCTTTGTTTCTCTGGATCTACAGGTTCCTCTACTACTTGTTTTTCAGGTGTAGTCACAATGTTTCCTTTTGGTGGCTCTGGCTTGTTGTTTCTTGGTAAATACTTATTCAACCTAGGATTTATAGGTCCATCATACGCGGTTCTGCTTCGCAATGCAATAGAATTAGCATGGCCTTTAGGGTTAGGTTGAGGTTTTCCAGGAAATGATCCTCCTGGTGTAGGATGAGCGGCTTGTTGTTGTGCTACTAAGGAAATTTGAGTTTTCAACATCTTATTGTGGGTTACCATATAATCAACTTTGTTGCCTAATTGGGTAATCGTCTCATTTATGTGAATATTTTGATTCATAAATTCTTTATTTTACCGAGTTTGAGCTGAAATGAAAAAGGAATTTATGAAAGGAACCAATGCTAGCACTGTCATCGTGTCAGACGGAGTACATAGTTGCCTCTATTTGCACATGCCAAGCAACATGGATGGTGAATCTGATCAAAGAAAGTGCGGGTGGAATTATTCAAGAGATTGAGAACTATGATGAATGTAGAAAGATTAGACACAATGTATTAAATATGTAATTCTTTGTCTTTATAATGCTGACAACATAGTCGAATTGGTGTGTATTTAATAGAGTCAATTATAGTTTGTAAAAATTGTATCTGTTGGATTCGATAGAGAGCCGAATACAGCTGGCCGAAATAAGTGTGTTATTTAGTTACTTTGAGAATTGCTTGATGTACAAGCAATCCCATTATAAATAGGGAGGCACCTTATTATTGTAAAGCGGTTAAATAAAGAATACATAGTTGCAAATAGAAAGTAGAGAGAAACTCTGCAAATTCGCTAATACTTCTTCTTCTCTTTTCTCCCAAAATCCTAACTTCTCTTTTCTTCCATTTTCTCTTTCAAAAATTTATTTTCTTCTTAAATTATTATGTGAGGGAATCCTCTTGCAACTAAGGAGTGATCGAATCACTCAAGTGAAGAGTGAAGAACGAGATTCATGAATCAATCAAAAAAGCGATTGAATCTTATTTTGTCAAAAGCGATGTCCAACACCAATATCATCTAAAATATTAGCGAACAACTAGTTATTGGTGCTAATAGCTCACAAGATAATCAAGTTTAATACTTATTTCTTCAGGTCTATGGCAGATGATTTCTAAACTTAAGATCATATTATGGAGAAAGGTCAATTATACATGAAAGAAAATATATCAATTAAATGATATATAATATTCAGTCAAATAATTAAATGATATATGAATATAAGAAAATATTCGTGATTATTATTGGTTTCCATTCTTAATTATGATGAATGATAAAACTAATACATTTAAAATTTGTTAAGGTATATTATAATTGAAGTTTTCAGTCAAATGAAAAATAATTAATTATTAAATAAATAAAATGAATCATGCGAAGTGATGGTATTCACATAAAATGAAGTTGTATATTCAAATAAAGTAAAAATGGGTTATTGTGAAAAAATATAAATAACATTTAAAATTATTAATAACTTGATTAAAGTCACACACATTATTTGATACAGAGATTAATTTCTTCCATAATAGTCACTCTACGAATAGCATAAAAAAAGATTTTGGAGAAGTACGAATTAGAAAGAAAAAAATAGATAAATTAAATTTGGATTAATATGAAACAAGATATACAATTTAATACCTTTATAAACACGATAAGATTTACATGATAGTAATTTCGTTAATTAACTTAAATATAATTTAAGTTAACTTAATAAATGTCCCCCTTTTAATTATAAAAAGGTCATGCTAACGAGTACTCTAGGGACACTGATTAAAGATTCTAAATATAAAAAATATTTTGTAAATAAATAAATTATTTTAATTTACAATGCATTGAATACAAGTAGTTTTAAGAAAGCATATCTTTTATTTCTTAGAAAGTCAATTATTTCTATTTTCATTACAATAAATACAAGTCTTTAATAAACGAAACATACATTTTTAAATCCTTAACTACTGCCCAAGAACACTCGTTCTCGTTAGCATTTAATGTATATATAATTTAAATATGTCGATTAATAAATAGATTAAAAAAAATTATTGCTTATAATAGTGACAAAATAGTTTATTACTATATCAAACTAGTGAAAAACCCGTGCGGACGCACGGGTTCTGCTGTGGGTTGGACCGGATTTATCAGATACAAATAGTATTAAGTAAAAAAAAAATTATATCAAATTAAAATATAAAAGTTTTAATATTAAATAGTCTATTTTGTTTAAAAGAAAAACATATTTTAAAAATAAAAAACATAATTGTTTAACAGAAATCATATATATTTTAATTTCCCATATATTATATTAAAAAGTATTGTATCTTAAAAATAACTTGTGTGTTTGCGCGTATTTTGATATAGTTAGCTGTGTGTTCACACAATAATAATGTGTTACCCGTGCGTCCGCATGAGTTCTGATGTGGGCCGCGAATTTGTCATTAGTTTAACATGAGAATTCACAAATTAGAAAATTTCAAAATATTATTGGAAAAAATAAAAAATAAAATATGTATTGCAATTATAAAAAAATAAAAACTTTTATTAGTAAGAAAAACTATTAAACTTTTATGTAGACTACAAGTTAAATTGTCTTGTTTACAAAGATCCATCAAAATTCATTCAAAACTAAGAATCAAAAAGAGAAGAAAGAAAAAGATTGGAAAAGAAAACTTTAAAAAAGATTATTATTGAAATTAATTTAATTTATGCTCTGTTAAATGATTGTCTGGTACCCCCTGAAACATCACTGTTATAGTCCTAGCATATAAGTTCCATGTTAATAGGCTAAAATACTGTCTTTAGTTGCAAAAGACTATGTCAAAAGTATATTTATCATAAGTACTTTGTCACGAGGCTAGTAACAATTTAGAGCTTTAGCATTGCATAAGACATGACAGATTATACATATAACTGTATTTTTTTCAAATATTGGCTAAAATGTACATTGACTAAAGTCAATCCGGTTAATGAAAAGCGGGAACACATTTTTCAAACAAAGTAATCATTAATCAGCAATTAAACTTATAATTATATAAGGCACAACTTTGAAGTTAATATTTTTTTTAATTGCTACAAATTTTATTTCTCAGTGGACTAAAGTGTAGTTTATTTTCCAACACAGATTTAAATGTTAGCACATATTCAACACCACACCTAATAATACCAGCATAGAATTATACAATTGTAAGATATAAAATAGGCAGTATATAGTGCTAGAAAGAAGCTAATGCAAAATGTATTTCTCTGTGGATAACTTGAAGCAGAACACATTCAAAGTCCATTCTTTTTTAATATGCATTTAAGATGCATTCTACAATACCCATTCCACTAAAGTTTATACACCAAATCCTATTGCACAACTGAGCTTTTCATTCCACACAGGACCAACTAAATTAATATGTATCTATTGAACATTTTCATTAACAAACTGCAAAATCACAGTTGTTTTAGAAACTCACAACATAGAAAGTCAAAATGGAGTATAGTATTTAGATATTATACTTACTACCTGCTTGCAATTAGGCATCATGTTAATGAGAAAGTCAAACTATGATGATTAACCATATACATGCTTTAAGAAAATAGCGACAGTGATAGCACCACCTTGCCGACCTCCAGTATTCACCGTATCAGCAGCTCCAGGTTTCATTGATTCCCAGTAACTTTCTTCTATTGGAAACCTCCATAGTTTCTCCCCACACACTTCAGAAGCATCAAAAACTTCCTTACTCAGCTCATGGCTGGTGTAAATGCACCTTTAAAAACATACTTAGCAATAGTAATCAGCTGATAAATGGGATGGATGCTAAATAAAAGTTCATTAAGGTCACAACTTTATTTTTTAATCTTCACCATTCATGTTTAGATCCATTCGGCTTCGCCTCTTTCGTAGTCCAAAGAGAACTGTCTGTGGGTTTCATAAAGTCGTCCAATTATCCGTTGACTAAACTCAATAGGGTAATATAAGTTGCATCCCTTGAAGTGTTTAGTAACACCTTTGCAGCTAATGCAACTTGAGGCTTGTCCATTGATTGAACCAAGACACATTTCCCACATAATTGAGCCACAAGCCTAAGGAAAAAATCACAAGCTCTTTCAAGAACATAAATATTTGCAGCAATTTGCATAGCTTGAGTTACAATGATATTTCCACCATTTATTGTGTCATATAATGCTTCATTCGCTTCAATCAGAAGCTTGTCCAAATACTTCCTCACAATATCAAAGAAACTCATTCTTACACCCCATCAGACAAGTAATCACTACATGGTGTATTGCCACTGTCATCATTTTCTTCATTGTTTATTAACTCCTGTTCTATTTTTTCTGGTTGATTAACATCTTTTCTCTTGTTTTCTATTAAAGCAAGTCTCTTCTCTGCACGAATCACAATGCAGATAATTCTTAAAAATCATGTAAGTGGAAAATGGGATACAATCATTACCCTGGACGTCCAAAGTCAAGTCCCCAAGGAAACAATTTAACATCCCTTCTTTTGAGTGCATATTCGATAACTGCCTCATTCTGAATAGTATTTAAGAGAACAATTTAGAAAATTAGAAAACGAAAAAAGCAAGCATATAAATTCAGTGGATGCAAGTTGCAACTGAAAAACGAAGTCTGAATATAATCACAAACTTCACTAATATAGACCAGATGGATTGCAAATTGAATCATGAAGGCACCAATGGATTATTAAAACTTTAGCCATACATGGGGAAGAAGAAATAGGTTCCTTCTTACAAGCTGCAACACATTCCCATTAGCCTTTCTTGATAACAACCGGTGACGAAGTTATTCTTCAACAAAATTCGGCAGAACAGATAAACACATAAAGGTACAAAACATTTTATGTGAAATTTTGTCTACATAAAAGCATCTTGTACAAAGCACACTCTGCAACCAAATCAACCACACCAAATCCAACCATTACATACTCAGATAAATGCATCATCCTTGATAGTACCACATACCAATCGGTTCATTTCACCATAAATGTAAGACTTGATGGAAGTTTGAAGAGTGCAGGGTTCCACATAGCAAAACATGATAAAATGTATATACAATAGAAAAATCAGTTCAGTGACAAACTTTCCATATGATACAGTAACTACAGACCTGTTTTTCAGCTTCTCTTTCACATCCAAACTCCAAATTAGTGGACGAAGCTCTGCACACACGCGAATCTTCACAGGGACGAGCCACTGTACTCAGGCCTCGAACACGTCATACAACACCGATCTGACCGGATGTATCGCCCAAACAACGGTTTGGGATACTACCAACCAAAACATAAAACACAGTAGTCAGTAACTGGATAACAGAAAGTATTGAATGCAAATTGAAAATTGAAATTAAATCGAAGTCAAGAAAATGGTATAGTGACAAACCTGTTCAAGAAAGTTGTAGTTAAAACCTAGGCATGGGAGACATGGCCATTAACATAAGATACCCTAGGGAAATAAGAACTCCATATTTGCCTGCATATTTGGATTTGTTAGGTTAGTGAAACGAAAGCCTAACAAACTTGTTAGGTTACTGCAAATTTGACAAAAGATAAACAAACCCATCAAGGTGTTAACACAATATATAATAAATCCATGAAACGAAAAAAAGGAGACAACTTGAAGTTGCCTGCAAACTCATAAACCAAGTGTATAAGTTATTTTTCTTTTCTACAAACTCATAAACGAAAACAACATAATACTACCAAGTCTATATTTTTTAACTTATTTTGAGTTGGATCTTTTTCTTTGAGTTGGATCTCTTCCTCTTAATCCATAAACTCAGAAACGAAAACATAAATAAATATCGAAATAAGAAAAGGAATAAACTCGTAACTGAACATGACCTCAAGAATAAAACTCATAAACTGATAAACTCAGAAAGGAAACTTATTTCACAGTAGAAAACAAAATCAAAAACATATATATTACCAAAAATATTTCACATTTCCATAAGCAAAAACCAGAAACAATAAACTCAGAAACGTTACTTTTTCACAAAAGCAACAAAAACCAGAGAAAGAAATGTTACTTACTTCTTTATCACACAATAACATCTCAAAATGTTCCTTAATCTTGAAAACAACCGTCCATTTTGTGATGGACTCTCACAGCTATTTTCCATAGCTCCTTTGCGTCACTAATGTCTTTCACCGCCTCAAACGGTCTTGCCATATTCGAAGTTCAAAGATGTAGAGGTGAAGAACAGTTGAATTGTTTTGGAGAGGTTAGGGTGTTTGCAGAGAGAAAGTGGTGATTGAAGGAGAGAGTATAAACCGTGAAGAAAGAGAAAAGAAAGAGAAATACCAACTCGGAAGTGATAGCTGGTACAGGAAGTGGTTCAGGCAGGAACATACCCATTTATTTGAAACTTGGGACGAGAACGATAATCCCGTGGACAAAAGTCTTCCAAAGTTGAATAACCCGGTGGACAAATGGAAGGGCGGTCAAGATCTGTTTTTGAAAATGTAATTTTTTTTGAAAAAGTTCAAATCTCAATAAAAGAGATGCCTTGTATGCTTTTTCGATGTATTATGACAGCCAACTTTTTTAAATATGACTTTTGTTTGGTATAACATTTTGTCCACCGAATTACAATAAGATGCTTTTGGTATAACTATGACAGCTAACTTGTATGCCTTGTATGCATTTTGTACTTTGAGTTATAACATTTTGTCCCATTCTAACTATTAAAATAAATAAAAAAACTATTAAAATCAAAGTTGCTTGTAATTTGTAACAATTTTCAGTAAAGATATTTAAGGTGTAACCAATAGTACAATTTGGTTACAAAAAGTAAATTTTGGACACTTTTTGCCCCTAAATCAATGAGGTGGGGGGTAAAGAAGAAAGGTTAAAATTGTTTTTTCGAGAGCCATTTATTTTCTTATAATATAGATATAGATTTAACTAGAACAATTTATAAGAAATAAATTCATCATTCTTTGTCATCTTTTAGTCTTTACACTTTATGTCTATCTTGAGAATATTGTGATGTGGAATTTAACTTTTTTTTTATCAACACTTTACTTGATCAACGGTGAGACAAGAAATAATGTAAACTTTACTTTAAGAAAAACTTTGTACACACACAAGTCGTTATACTTATAGAAGAACATAGAAGTGGTAAAATTTCTCAAAATTTCAGAGCTATGTATCCTAACTAAAGAAAACAAAAATGTTCATCCTATTTACATTGATATATATATATATCATAAAACAAAACTAAATCTCCAAAAGGCAACCAGATTGAACATGCCCAGAAAAGTTTTCTGAGTTTTCAAATTTAGTCCAAATACCACTTTTTAGGCCCAATATAAATCCCATACAAGGCTTACCAAGCCCACTTGACCCAATCAACAACAACGATCCATCACAAGCTCCAATACACGCAACGTTTTTTATTTCACTTGGCACCTTCGCCACATTCTTCCACGTGTCACTTTCCAATACCACCACGTCACCACCTTTACACATATACATTCTCCCCTCCACATCACAACGATCCACATCACAACGATCCACGCAAGTTCTCGGACACATTGCATCAACTAAAAACTCCTCCATCACTGGACCCCACTTCCACGTCGCAACATCAAACTCCTCCGCACTCCGCTCGAATCGTCCTTGCATCTCCGTACGATATCCCCCGACAACCCTAACTCTCCCGGAGTCCGTTGTTCCAAGACAAAACACAATTTTACATTCGTCTCGTTCCCTTGCCATGTCAGGAAGCGTGATCCACGTGTCATTTACCACGTCATAAGCAAAAGCTGACTTTAACGCATTTTTTTCCTCATCATGTCCTCCTGCCACGTAGACCATACGATCTTGATCCGACGCACAAGAAAAGAATGTGCGGGGCCCACCAGGCATATCAGCCCCACGGCGCCACTCACCTGATAAAAAGTTATAAATAAAAACCGAATTCGAAGCTTTCCACGAATCAGGAGCCCACCCGCCCATAACAACTAAATCATACCCGACACCAGCTATTTGACAGAATAATGGTAACCCGTCACATAACTCGGGTCCTAATGGTAACTCGCTCCAAACACCGGTTTCAGTTTCCAATACACTCAGCTTATAAACCGGGTTCGTCATGGTCATCGCCTTTCCGAGTAAACCGGTTTTACTTTTTTCTGAATCGAACTTGGACTGAACCGTGACAAGGATTTTCTGTGCGTGTCCCGTACGCTTCCTTAACCGACGAAACTCCGGCATCTGAATCTCCGTTTTCCATCCTTTGCTCACAGACGCTACAGCCGGAAACTGATGGTACGAAATTCGAACCATACAGTCTCGTGCTATATCTTCCGGTAAACCTGAAATCAACTCCATAACAGACTTTGAGAATTTAATGAGAAAGATGATAGTTTAGTTTTTGAGAGCTTAATGAGAAAGATGATAGTGAAGAGTTTTTGAAGGTAAGGTTATAAATAAGAGAGTGAATATTGAATAACTAAATTGGATAAGAATATAGAAGAAAGTGGAAGGTGATGTGTATGGTATTAGTAATTTAGTAGTAGATTTTATAGAGGTATGCACATGGAGATTGGGATAAGAATAAATTTTATAGTGATAATTATGCATAAAAATGATAAAGAAATGCGTGGATGTTCTAGAAGGTTTATAGAATCGGCAAGAGAAAAGACAAGTAAGCATTAAAAGCAAAGTTGTCATTTATTTGATTTATTGGGTATTGATTGGGTTGGAAGAATTTAACCTTATTTAAAAAAATAACCGTCATATTAATAAAAAAAATTATTTCTATGACTCTGGCTCTCAATGTTCTTTTTGTAACTAAATAAAATATTCATTCATTTCAATTGATAGAGTACATTGTTGTAATACAAATTAAGAATCGCCAAAAACAAAAAGGATGAATCTGCAAACAAACTCACAGCATCCATGTTAATAGCATAAAACGGCAAATTGCATATGCCTACGAATATAACTATAACTATATTGAAATGTCTGAAATATTCATGTCTCCAGATCTGTAGCGTTAATGGCACCAAAGTCATAGATAGGATCTGCACTAAATCGAAACTCATCTTTCAACCTGAAACAAATGAACACTGCACACAAAGACAGAAAAACAAAATACACCGCACAAAGACGGAAAATCAAAACAAACAACGACACACTAAAATGACGAAATCACAAAAAAAAAAACCACTAAATATATGTGAAAACACTTATTTAACTAATAGAGAAACAAGAACGATTTGGAGGGGTGATTTTGAATCAACATTGATCCTAAATCATCCCTCTCTAGAGGATACAAAAGAAGAAGAAGAAAAGTGACGACGGCTAGAACTCTTGTTCTCAATGTTAATGACCTTAATAATCTATCTAAAAGTTCCGACTAAATATTATTTTCATCAGAAATAAATTTAATATTTTTCGAACTATGACAATATTGATATTTTGATTTTAAAAAATGTTATTTTGCAATAATTGATGTTTTCTCCTTAGCTATATGTGATTGGATGTTGACTTTGGTACGGGGACATGGATTAATGAGTCACACAAGTGTGAATCAATTCTATTCTTTGTTTAAGTTGAATACAAGTAGAAGTATACTATATTCTGTCACCGCCCATTCCGTCCTTTTCTGTGGAAATTAATTTGGATGCCACCCTTGCATAGTTAGCTTTTACATCTTTTTGTGTTACTTTGTTAATCAATCATTCAAGAGATATCTTACCCGGCTTAATCAATAATCTCCTCTAGGTCCGCGGGGATAAGTACATATTCATAGCAATTCATGCTACCACTTGAGCTATGGTCAGGTGGTTGCATGAATTGCTATGAATATGTACTTATCCCTTGGGTACATGGTTCGATTTAATAATATTAACTTAAAAAACTACTAGTCTATTATTAAAAAATAGAAAATGCTAACGAGTGACCCACTGGTTTAGAGTTTAAAAAAATAAGTAAATATTATTTAATAGATTAAAAAATAATTTTTTTATCTAAAATATGTGTATTCAATGCATTGAAAATATAAATAATTAACTTTTTTTAAAAATATCGTGTGAATGTATTAAATCTAAGATTTTTTTTATTTGGAATCAGTGTCTCAGGAGCACTTGTTAGCATTACCCTTAAAAAATTGATTATTATAAATTGGTCTATTAACTTCATAATTATTTTTACTCCATCATTGTCTTATAATAATTATTTGGATTGATTTCAATAATAAAATAAATATCATTTACTAGAATAATCTTATTATTAATAATAAGTAGTGGAGTAGTTACACGATTTAAAATATAATAAATAAGGATAATAAATAAAAAATAATAAATATTACATTGATATTTTAACCGAATAAATAATTTGAGACAAATAAAAATATAAAATATTGATATCTATTGTAAGACAGGGAAATATTATTTATAGTTATTTATATTATCTTCTATATAAAAAAAAAGAAACTATTAAAAAACAAAGATTCAAATTTGTAAAAAGAAATGAAAATTTAGACTTTTTATTTATTTAATGGAAAATGCTAACGAGTGTCTCGAGACACTGTTTAAAATGTATGATTTTTTTTTGTTTCCAAAAAAAATATAGTTTTTTTATTAAATACTTATATTCAAAATAATAAAAATGGAAATAATTGATTTTTATAAGAAATAAGATATATTTTGTGAAAATACTTGTATTCAATGAATTATAAATTAAAATAATAAATTAAAAACACTTTTTATATTTGAAATACTTAAACAGTATCCGATGCACTCGTTAGCATAACCGTTATTTAATTTCTTAATTATTAAATATTCAAATTTAATTATTAAATTTAAATGTTTAATGGAATTTTAGGATATACTTTACAAGTTTATTTCAGTTTAAAAGATTTGAATATATAAGAAAGGATATTAACTTTCAGAAAAAGGAAAGTTATCAAAAAATGAATACTCATATTTATACTAAATAAGAGAAATGATTCTATTTTTTGTTTTTTATTACTATTATTATTAATAGAATTATTTTCTACCAAAATAACAAAGCTATTGAAAAAAGACTATTCAAATTAGCACTAAATAAGAGCCATATTTTCTTAGTTATTTATATTTTATTATTATTATTAAGACAATTAACTTATACAAAGAAAGATAAAAGAGAAAGATAAAAGAAAGATAAAGTGTATTTATTAAGAAGGGTAATGCTAACGAGTGTCCCATGGTCATTGGTTAAGGGATTAAAAAGGTAAGTTGAATATTGTTTAATAAAGTAAAAAGATAAAGGCTAAATTACAGTTTTGGTCCCCCTGTTTTAGGTTTTTCACGATTTTGGTCCCCCTATTTTCTTTTTAAACAGTTTTGGTCCCCCATCTCAATTTTGATGCAACTGTTCATGTACTATTCATGTACGGACATGTACTGTTCATGTACGGACATGTACTGTTCATGCACTATTCATGGACAAAATTGGGATGGGGGATCAAAACTGTTTAAAAAGAAAATAGGGGGACCAAAATCGTGAAAAACCTAAAATAGGGGGACCAAAACTGTAATTTAGCCAAAGATAAATTGTTTACCTAAAATATATGTAATCAATGCATGAAGACATAGATAATTAACTTATTTTAAAGAATATTGTGTATATTCAATTTGAATATATATATATATATATATATATATATATATATATATATATATATATATATATATATATATATATGGCCGGTCCTTTGAATTTGAGTGCCTTGGGCGAATGAAAAGAGTGGTGCCCCTATAATTTTTTAACAATAAATATATAAGGATAAGAGAAATAATTGGATAAAAAACACATTTTCATTTGACACTGTGCAAAAAGAATAGAAATATAAATCTTTGAATTAATGTTTATACTACATCAAAACATGAACCACTATAAAGAGACTTAATATTCTTCATCTTGATCCGGTCTTTTTTCCTATAAATAAATTGACCAAACCTTTAACATTATTTAAATATAATCCTCTTAGCATTTTTTTGTTGCAAAATCGTTAATGGTTTGTTCATAATCAAGGTTCTTCAAAAAATTACTTTCAATTGAAATCAACGCAAGACTATTTAATCTATCTTGTGACATAATAGATCTCAAATAAGATTTTAATAATTTTAATTTAGAAAAACTTCTTTCAGCAGATGCAACACTGATAGAAATAGTCAATATTACTCTATAATCTATGCATGCATTAGGAAAACAATTAAAAGTCTTTGAAGAACTCAATATCATATAGCTTGATTTTAATTCAACTGTTAAAACTTCTCTAATAACTTTCAATTCTTCGAACAAAATTTTACCATCAAGATCAAGAGAATCGTCATATTTTAAACAAGTTTCAAGATGTTTACAACATGATTTCAAGTTCCTAAATAATGATCTAAGCCTTTCAATACTAAACAAGAATCCAAAAATATTTTCATCTGTGCTATACTGCTCAAATCTTCTATCAAGTTAGCTAATTGTTTAATCTACAATACGTAAGAAATAATGATTTCGAAAAGACTCTTTAGAAGACTCAAGATTCAGTTGTGTGGGTTGAGATGAATTTTCATCATAGTGTTGTTTTATACTAAGTTGACGTTTTTGAATAAACACACATTCAATCTCTATTTCATTCTCAATCTTTTCAGCACTAGTCTTAGCATTTACAAATCCATATTCTCTTTAGCAAGTATTTTTGTAATAGAAAATTCTCTTTATATATATATATATATATATATATATATATATATATATATATATATATATATATATATATATATATATATATATATATATATATATATATATATATATATATATATATATATATATATATATATATATATATATATATATTCTTTATTATGAATGTTTAACCAATGTTCCTGGGACACTCGTTAGCATGACCCTATTAAAAAAAATACAATACAATACATGACAATTAACTTTATTCAAATTATTTTAAATTTTCTCAAAACAACTAATTTTTCTCATTAAAATGTCTCATCCAAACATACTAAAAGATAATTAAAAAGTAATCATAAAACTTGAAGAAAAAAAACTAAAGACAATCAATAAATAATAAGATGAAAATATAAAAAATAAAAATTATAATAGGATAACAAATTTTGTATAAATGACGGATCTTGTTTCAATAAATTAGCGATTAAGAAACTCATGTGAACAACATGTTACGGACAATCCATCTTCTACGTCCACAACCCATCTTCTATGTCATCTTTTGTGAATATTTAAAATTTTATAATTTTAAATTTCATTTCGGTATCATTAAATTTAATTTAGACAAAAATATTTTATAAATTTCTACCATTTTTACAATTATTCATAATTTTCATTTAAAGAGTTAACTTTGTCCAAATTATTTTAATTTTCTTCAAAACATTACTCCCTCCGTTTTTTATTATAAGTTGTTTTGGAAAAATATTTTGTATTTTAATATAAGTCGTTTTACAATTCCAATGAATAATTAATGTTATTTTTCCTATTATATCCTTAAATATTTATTATTCTCTCTCATTTCAATTATATAAATTTATCTTCCACATGTTATTAATGAAGGATAATTTTGTAAAAACCTTCATAATTTCTCATTTTCATACAACAATTATTATTTTTCTTAATCTGTGTGAAAAGTCTAAAACGACTTATAATAAAAAACGGAGGGAGTATATTCTTTTATTAAAATGATTCATCTAAACACAACTGATTCTTAGGCAATTAAAAAACAACCATAAATTATGAAGAAAAAATCTAAAAAATAATTAATAAATAATAAGATTAAAATATAAAATATAAAATATAAGATGAAGACAAAATTTGTACAAAAATAAAACCTTATAATATTTGTGTTCCTAATAAACACCTTTTGGATAATCTCCCTGAGGTGGGTCGGGTGAGACAATAAAAGAAATGGGAATTGTGTATTACTTGCTTGTCTCTATTGTTGAGTCCTCTGGTTTTTGTCATGCCTTTCTCCCTCAAAGGGGAGCCCTATTATACCCCCTATCTCATCTTCTGAGACCATTAAGAACTGCCCCTTCGAGTCTCATGATTAAATGATTATAATAATGTCTCCGTCATCATTGTCATGATTTATATCATTTAACGTCATCTCCATCAATTTCATAACTCCTATGCAACCATATAACTGCCCCAGATCCGTTACACCGGGTTTTCTACTCGGACCTCCGATCTCATCGTAAACATCTTCCAGGAACGTGTCTCCAAGAATCATATGCCTGAACCTTTACGTCAACCTAGAATCTTATTCGTCCCATGAGCAATAACTCGACTCTTGTTACTTTAGAAGTGCTTGGTACATCTGATTCCTTCCTCTCGACCCTAGTGATATATAACTCGGTAAATTGAAGGCAATTCTTGAAGTCATATACTCTGATGTATGTGGAACAATCCAGGAGGATTCGACTGGAGGTAATAAATACTTTGTCACGCCCATAGATGATTTTTGTCGAAAATTATGGACTTACATGATCAAGAAGAAAAGGGAAGTGATCGAGGTATTTGTCAAGTTTAAATCTATGGTCGAAAGACAAAGTGGTCGAATATTTAAGATTATGAGGACTGATGGTAATGGAGAATATGTGTCGAAAGACTTCGACATGTTATGTGAGAAAGAAAGGTTTGTGCATGAGGCGGTGTCACCCTACACTCCACATCATAATGAACTGCAGAATGGAATAATGAAACCATCATGAACATGGTGAGAATTGTGTTGAAAGGCAGACATTTACCCAATGAATTTTAGGGTGGAGATATGTCGATTGCAATATACATTTTAAACATATGTTTGACGAAGAAGCTAGAAGGAATTACGCCATAAGAATGTTGGTCTGGTTTCTAGCCTAACTTGAGTCATCTGAAAGTATTTGGAGCTATAGCATATAGACATATGCCAGATCAGTTGAGAAGAAAACTTGATGATAAGTTGAGTCAAATTATCATAATAGGATGTCATATAAATGGAGGATACAAGTTGTTCGACCCCATTGAATAAGAAAGTTGTGATCAGCACGAACATGATCAGAGATGAACTTAAGGAATGAGATTAGACTAAAAATGTAAATAAGGATTAAGTGATAATCTTATGTGAAAAACTAGCAAGTGAAATCAAAAGAGAAGTTCGAAAAAAAATTCAGAGGTCAAGCAAGCCCAAGAAGACCTCAAAGAACAAGATAAATGCCTGCAAGGTTGCAGGAATGTGTGATTACATCCGATGATGTGGTTGATAATGAAGGTGAGTTGGTACATTATGCTTTCTATACAGATGTTGAAACAATAAATGCAACTGAGCCATTGAAGGATTCAAAGTGGATAAAAGCTATGAATGAAGAATTAAAGTCCATTGAAGTCAACAACACTTGGTCACTTGTCGAATTGCCTCAAGGCAAGAAGGAAATCAATGTGAAATGGGTATACCAGGTGAAGATGAATCCCAAAAGAGAAGTAACTCGGCACAAGGCAATACTTGTGGAGAAAGGTTTTCTTCAGAAAGAAGAAGTCGACTTTGATGAATTTTTTGCACTTGTTGCTAGGATCGAAACAATCAGGATGGTACTTGTTGGTCTAGCGAACATGAACAATTGGCACATATGTCAAATAGATGTGAAATGTGCATTCCTGAATGGCCCATTAGACGAAGAAATTGATGTTGCACAACCAGTTAGATTTGTGAAACAAAGTGAAGAAAGAAAGGTGTACAAGTTGCATAAAGTCATGTATGGACCCAAACAAGCTCCAAGAGCTTGGAATGAGAAGATTAATAATTTCCTAAAGGATAAGGAATTTATGAAGTGCACAACTGATCATGAAGTATATGTAAGAAGAAACAACAGTGAATTATTTATACCATGTTTCTATGTTGATGACTTGTCAATAAACAGTAGCTGCAAGAAAGATATCTAACACTTCAAAGGTGATCTTAACAAGGAATTCGAAATTTATGATCTGGGCGACATTTCATATTTCCTTGGCACTGAATTTTACAAGAGTAGTAGAGACTTGATGATGCATCAAAGAAGATATGCAAGTGAAATGCTTGAGAGATTTGAGATGGAAGAATGCAACTCGACGTCGACACCTGCTGAACCAAGACATCAACTGTCAAAAGACTCAAACGAAGATGATGTCGACCCAACACAGTGAAGAAGACTTATTGGGTCATTAAGATACTTTGTCATACAAGGTCTGGTCTAGCATATAGTGTAGGTATGGTGAGTAGATTCATGCATAAGCCAAAAGTGTCACATCTAGAAGAGGATACTAAAACATCTCAAAGGAACTCTCGACTATGGTATTTTATTTCATGCAACTGATGAAGGAAAAGAATGCAAGTTAGTGGGTTACACCGACTCAAGTTAGTATAGTGACGTGGAGGATCGAAAAATCCACAACTGGTTAGGTGTTTGTGCTAGATGGTGCACCGGTTGCTTGGAGTTCGAGAAAAAACCAGTAGTAGCACTATCATTGTGTGAAGCAGAGTATATAGCATCTTCTCTCTGGGCATGTCAAGAAACGTGAATGGTGAACTTAGTCGAAGAGATTACAGTAAAAGATTATGGAGCAATTATCATGAAGATCGGCACCATGTCAGCCATCAATTTGGTGAAGAATCTGATAGCACATGGACGAAGCAATCACATCGAAATGAGGTTTCATTACCTTCGAGAGCACGCAGGAAATGGGAAGCTGAACTTGAAACACTGCAGAACTGAGAATTAGATTGCAGACATCATGACAAAAGGAGTGTAGGTTGAAATGTTCAAGAAATTAATATCCATGATGAATGTAGATAGCTTAGACACAATGAATTAAGTGGTGTGTTGAGATTGTAATTCCTTGTGTCGAAGCATGTCGCTTGATAAAAATAAGATCGTGTTGAAATAGCCTATTATGTCTATGTCAAATTTATGTGTGTTGAATTGTCGAAGGAGTTTCCTCGACAGGATTTCAACTTAGGCCTAGTTTTGTATAACAATATTATGTATTTTGGACTTTTGTATTTTGGGCTTTGCTTATGGAGCAAGCAAACTCAAAATCTATAAATAGGGAGTAACCCCTATTACCGTAAACTAACTCACTTGTAGTTGCAAATAATAAACTTCAATTTGAAAGGCACAGAGAAATTGTGCAAAAATTCTTCTTCTTCATGTTATTTTGTCCAAACCCTAATTCCTTTTTTCCCAATTCATCTTTCTTTTCTTCTTTCATTAACAATTGTGCAGCGGAATCATCTTGTAATTAAAGTTGATTGATTCATTCGAATGAAGAGTGAAGAACAAGAAGCAATTCAATCAGTGTGATTAATTCTTATTCATCAAGATAAATTCGAAAATTTTCATAGATTTATTGCAATTCCAACAAAAATAAGAAGAAAGATTAATATTATTTTGAAAAAGTTGGTAATGTGATTTTTCTAAAAATAATTGAATTCGATTTTAAAATTTGTTCGGTTGTGACGTAATTCAATTTAAATAAGAAAATCAAATATTTTGTTAATATTAACTTTTATAACAAATTCAAAATAACTTAAATTTTAAATATATTTTAACGCGTTCACTAATGATCAAAGGTCTTGATACATTGTTTTAAAAAAAAAAAAGTCTTGATACATTAAATAAAAATAGGAGAGAAATTCTTTATACTGTTATTTACAAATAGTATAATACAATGATGATTTTTTTTTAGAATATAATAACTTTTGTTCCAAAAAAAACAGGTATTACAACCGATCCTATAGGGATCCAGGTATCAAAACAATCAAAATAAGCTACAGCAAACCAAACAGACTATATAGTGCTTATACTCACGCCAGCTAACAATGATGATTTAATTGATATCAAAATGAAGAAAGTCTTATGTATAATATAAAAAATAAATAGAAAACGGATAATACAATACAAGTGGATGGGAATTTTTTTCCAATCTTTCTTAGTTTTCCAACTGGATGGGAATTTATTTCTATCGAATGTTCTATGAATTTTTCAAATATTTGATTGTGAAAGACAATGAATTTTGTTAAAGTCTTTAGAATGAATTTTTGGAAAATTAAATAAAATAAAATAAATAAATTAAAAATGATAATAATATAGCAATAAAATTGAAAAACTATTTGGGTATAAAAAAAAACTAAATGGTTATCCTTTTCATAAAAATGAAAACTACATATGTGGTTATCCAAAACTGAAATTGACAAATTGGTACATCAAAATTATCAATCAATCAATGTGACCATAACAAATTTAATTTAAGTCAAAAAAGTAAAAGTGGAATTTAGCAACCTGGATATTGGATAAGATTAGTTTCACATAAGGGAGAAAAGAAAATTTATAGATAAGATTGTCATATGGTGAAAAATTCTCGTGGGCCCACTTCCACGGGTAAGCGGTGACTTGCGTTCTCCGGATAAGATAATGAATGGTTTCACGCTTCAGCTCCTATCACTAGGGATTACAATTTACAATGGGTCAGATTGGGTGCAGATTTTACACTATCCAAATCTACATCTGAAATCGGCACTCGAACTCAAATTCAAACTCAAATATTATTTTGATGGCAAAATAACACTCACACGCACACTCGTTGAGTTCCGGTTTTTTCATCCAAATCCGAACCCGCAGCAACATACATAAAATATATTTTGGGTTTCGAGTGCGGATTTCACACTACCCAAACTTGCACCCGAAGTATCGGTGACACCCGAACTCAAATCCAGTCAACTCAGATTTTTATCCGTTGATTCGATTTTGGATGCAGGTGGACCCCACGGGTTTAGATCTGCTTATCATCCTTACCAATCACATCACAGTTTTCATTATGCTAGAAAATTTAATTAAGCTTGTTTTTGAAATTATTTTCACAATTCCTTTTTTTATTATATTGAAGAAGTAACTACAATTCTGATTTTCTTTAAATAAGCAAGTAGCATTTTAAACTAAAATATAATATCTATAATATAAGAAAAGTCAATGTTCTGGAAATCAAAAAATATTTTTTTGTTATCTTAGTTTAAATTAATAATTTGAGAGAAAAAAAATGTCTTTTGTTGATTTTTTCTAATTCACTTTTCACTTTTTTATTTTTATTTTTCACTTTTCACTTTTTATTACTTTATTATTATTATTTCTAATAAATTATTAATCAAAATATTTCAATAATTATTTTTAAATAAAAAGATTCTTATGATCCTTTTAAAATTTAAATGATTGTTAATTTACATTTAAAATAGTTTTTAATTTTTAAAAATTAACTATAATAATTGAATATTAATAACAAAGAAATATAATTTGAAATAATTTTAATTTTAAGATACAATATTTTTTAAGAAATAATAATAATTTTAGTTTAAAAAAAGTTTATTTCAATTAAAATAAATTTAAAAATATAGTTGTAAATGTGTGTTATTGGATAAAATACAAAAATGCGTGTCACTTATCATTAACTTTAATTTATATGATTCAAAATATTATTATATTATTATATTAATATTTATCATTAATAAAGTTTATACAATTAAAATAATGTTTACACAATTAAATATTAGAAACAATATATATATATATATATATATATATATATATATATATATATATATATATATATATATATATATATATATATATATATATATATATATATATACACACACACGTGAAAAAAAGTGTATTACTTATTCAATTGTAACATACTACTATTATTTATAGTGAAATTCTATTAGTATCAAATTCTATTGACTAAGATATTTTTGTAAATGATACCTAAACAAAAATAATATTGTATACGGGAAAAAATTTATTATTGATCTAAATATTTTTATATACGAAAAATAATATTTATGAATCAAAAAAATTTATTCAAAAAGGTATACGGGAAAAAAACTATTATTCATCTAAATATTTTTATGTAAACGATACCTAAATATAAATAATATTTGTATATGGGAAAAATCTATTAATGATCTAAATATTTTTATATATGAAAAATGGTATTTATGATCCAAAAAAAAATTATTAAAAAAAGGTAAACGAAAAAAAATTATTATTGATTTAAATATTTTTATATATGAAAATTTATAATTGATTCATATATTTTTGTAAACGATACCTAAACATAAATAATATTTGTATATGAGAAAAATCTATTAATGATTTAAATATTTTTATATATGAAAAATGGTATTTATGATCCAAAATTTTTTGATTCAAATGGTATATGGGTAAAAAATATATTATTAATTTAAATATTTTTATATACGAAAATTTACTTTTGCACCAGATATTTTTCTAAGTGATACCTAAACATAAATAATATTTGTATACAGAGAAAATTTTATTATTTATGTAAATATTTTTATATACAAAAAATGATAAATATGATCTAAAAATTTTAATTCAAATTTTGTTTTTGATTTAAAATAAATATATTATATAAACAAATGTGCGTATAAATCAGAATTAGTGCGTATGCACAAATTTATTACTAGTTTTAATAAAAAAAATATTACATCTGTTTGCTCATGTTTCACAATTGGATTCCAAAAAATGAGCTTTTCATTTTTTTTTTCTTCCAATATTTCAACTTCAATTTAATTCCATATAGGATTGTAATACACGACATATTAGAAATAGATAAATGAAGCTTGCAAATTGGCGTAGTGGTCTGAACTTAGATTTGCTTTCATGAAATCTTTCGTGGTAGTGTTCCCACTCGCTCTTTTAAATTCTCCATAAAGTTGAAATTTAATGATTTGTATCTATGTGATTCTCAATCGGTGTGTGATCTCTTGCACTTAGGCAAGAGAGTGAGGACAAAGTGTTATATACGTACAAAAGGAAGGGGGGAATTTGGTATAAAGACGTACTAGTTTTTTTTTTTTTTTTTAAATTTTAATTATGATTATGAATATAGAAAAGGAAAAATAATTAGTGGGAGACTCTAGATCAAAACCCTCTTAAAAAAATAAATTTAAAAAAAGTAAATTTAGTTTACACTTTATAAAATCTGCCCTTAATTTTAAAAGTGTCGAGTAAAAAAATATTGAAACTGTCATACTTAGGCTCTGTTTGGTAAAACTAGCTGATAGCTGGTAGCTTTTAGCTGGTAGCTGGTAGCTGGTAGCTTTTAGCTGGTAGCTGATAGCTGATAAGTTAATGTGAGTGTTTGGTAAATTAGCTGTTTCATTAGCTGATAGATACAAAATGACATTAATGGCATTTTAATTAATGAGGGTAATAATATATTTTAGTTAAAATAATAAAGGTATTAATGGAAGAAAAACTCACAAGCTAAAAGCTACAAGCTCAAAAGCCACTTCAATTATCTTTTGAAAAAAAAGCTAAAAGCTAGTAAAAAAGCTACAAGCTAAAAGCTAAAATAGAGTTACCAAACAAAACTTTTTTATTAATACGAGCTAAAAAGCTAAAAGCTAAAAGCTCTTTTTTTTGTCTTACCAAACAGACTCTTAGATCATCTAATAATTTGTGTTAGACCTAACTTATGTCTATAAAATTGATTTATAGGGTAAGGATTTCCTCCACTTATAAACACAACACATATTATTTCTCTGAGCAATATGAGACTAAATTCATCTATGCAAATCCAATACAATGAAGGCAAGCCAAAGTGTCACAGTTAAAGCGACTTGAGACAAACCGCAATTAAGGTGTAAATTCCAACATACCTCTTTATCGTTAATAAAGGAGAGTCGGCGCAACTATTTTTTTCTTTGTAGATGTAAGAAACTAAAAATGCATAGATGATGCAATATTTATACGGTTGCTCTATCTAGTTTGAATTTGTCAGAGTACTTTAAATGGAAGCTTGAATATATGGATAACCTCAGTTGAGTCTATTTTCAACCAAATTTTATACCAATCTTTTTCATTGGTGAACTATATGATTTTCATAGCACCTGAGAGCTTGGTAATAAAAAAATTAAAAATATTCAAACAAAATTTTAAGTGGTGGAGCCAGAAATTTTAGACAGTTTGGGCAAAAATTTTACACCATTGATTGTTTATCTGTTTTAATTTTCACATCATATTTTTACTAATTTTGCCCCCCAATTTTGTCTAAAAATCAACTATTAAATTAGGAGAAACAAAGAAAATAGGGGTTGAACCCAGACGCCTGCCAGGCTAACTAGGCCTTGGCTCCGCCCTTGAAGGAAACAACTATTATTGTCTCTTTAGATGACCCCACAAGCGGAAAGGAAACAAATACTCCCTCCGTTTTTTATTATAAGTCGTTTTGGAAAAATATTTTGTATTTAAATATAAGTCGTTTTACAATTCCAATGAATAATTAATGTTGTTTTTCCTATTATATCCTTAAATATTTATTATTCTCTCTCCTTTCAATTATATAAATTTATCTTCCACATGTCATTAATGAAGGATAATTTTGTAAAAACCTTCATAATTTCTCAATTTCATACAACAATTATTATTTTTCTTAATCTGTGTGAAAAGTCTAAAACGACTTATAATAAAAAACGGAGGGAGTATAGTTTATTATTTATGTTATGGTCTCCTAGGAACCTGAGTGTGTGGAAGAGTTATTATTTTAGTTAATAACTAGACATAAAGCTAAATGTTTAAAGTCTCGCCTTTACAAAATATAAAATATCATATGGATACAGATTCCTAGAACTAGTCATCAAATAAACCAATAACAAATTCGTACGTTCATACGAGTTCTAATACGGAACGCACATTTATATTAGATGTATATTTTTAATATAAAAAAGTATATTAAATACTTAACATTATGTGGAAAAAAATAAGAATAATTAACATTAAATTGTGTCTAAAAAAATTCAGAAACAAAATTGAAAGCACCAAAATTAAATTGTGTCTAAACAGTCTTTTGTAACTTCATGTTTCCGTTAATAATCAATATTTTGATCAATAACTTCATGTTCCCGTCGTTAATTTCAAAATATTTAGATCAGTAACTTCATGTTTCCGTTAATATTCAATATTAAAATTAAAAAATAACGCAATAATAGTAAAAAAAATGAAAATAAAAATTAATGTTGCATTAAAAGTTAAAAAGTATTATTTATTTTAAAATAAATGTGGTGTTAAATAAAGATATTGATTATCATAAATGGACCATCAAAAATTTAATTATCATAAATTAAAAAATTGAAAATATAACATAAAGTGGTATTAATAATAAATTGAAAATTGATATTAAAAATGGTATTAATTGATATGTAATCCTAATTGAAAATTAATAATAAATTAATATCATTTTCAATTAATATTTTAATTTAATTAACGTAATTAATTGACGTAATTTAATTAACGTAAAAAATATTCCCTCCCCTCCCCTCCCCTCCCCTCCATCTACCCCGAACCAAACACACCTTTAGTGTATGGAAGAGTTATTTTAGTTAATGACTTGACATAAAACTAGGGAGTAACTGTTGAAAATAAAAGTGAAAGCTCTTATGTTTAACTTAAACATAAGGGCTAAGAGAAATAATGACCTTAAACAGTTTAAGGTCTCGCCTTTATAAAATATAAAAAATATAGATTCCTAGAACTACTCATCAAATAAATTATTCTTGAGCTAAGAGAAAAAAGAAACTTATATTTGGGACATCTTAAATAGCATATGAAATAAGGGGTCTCTTTGATTAACTCCCATTGAGTTCTTGAAAAAACCATGAAGGGTCCATTGATGGAAATACAGAGACAAGGAGAGTGTATGATGTTGTTAATCTAAAATGGCAAAAAAGTTGATTTGAAACCAAACTTGTGGATCACTTTCAAAAGGAAAAACCAATTTAAGTTATCAAAAACTTTAATGTCCACTTTTAAGGCTATATTACCATCCAAATTATTAGAATCAAGTAAATTTATTGCCTCTGAAGTAAGACAAATACAATCTCTTACGTTTCTACCCTGAATGAGTCCTCTTTGTTCCTTAGAGATGAGGGTGGGCATTATAGTGGCTAACTTGTCAACAATAATTTTGGTGAAGATTTTAAACTTAAGTTTGGATAAGGTTGTAGGCCTGTATAAAAAAATGGAAGAAAAATAATAAGTTAAAGTCATAAGCTCAAAAGCTAAGTCGAATGACACTTGAAAAAAAATTATAAGTTAGTAAAGAAAATCTACAAGCTACCAATTAAAAAACAGTTATCAAACAAAACTTTTTATTGATGTGAGTTCAAAATCTAAATATTTAAATATAAAAGCTAATTTTTTGGTTTTATCAAACAGACTCATTGAGAATTGACATCAAGATGAAGTCACGAAAATCAACAAGTGTGACCTTGTTTTGATCATCAATGCATATCACGTTCTAGAATGTACCTCTCTTAGTCGTCGACATATTTTATGGCTTGATGTTTGTTTAGATTGATTGTTGTAGAGAAGAGAAATTATTAAAGCGTGGGGAATTGGTTGTGTCTTTGGTGAGGGTTAGTATATGAAATCCATCATTTTCAAAAAATCTATTTGAGTAAATCTAAAAAAATAGTCTGAATCGAAAAAGAATCATCTCTAATCCATCCACTGTGATGTTGACCAAAAAAACAAGATTGATTGTTTCCATATATGACGTCAATGTTTTAATATAGAACTTAGGTTCAAAATAATGTTAACAAATTATTAGAAGATGATGGTGCTTTGTTAAAATCTTCGCCGTTAATCTCAGTATGAAAGTGTACATGTAAATACTTTGACGCTCAAGTTAGTAAATGACATAAAAGTAGGGTTTCCAAAGTTTGAATAATATATATACATGAATCCGAGACATTCATTTGACTTTATTGTTTAGAATTTAGGGTCTTGAAGTTACTATAAGCATCTTAGAGACATATGTTATAGAATCATGTAAATGTTTGTCATTTAATAGTTTATAAGAGTCGATCAATGTTGGAAACTTAACGTGAATTGAAAGGGTCATCCTATTTTTATGGGAGTTAATTTTAGTGGAATTAGTTATTAATATTAATTATTAATTAATAATGAGTCACTCATCAAAACCTAGTTTTGACTAAGTAACTTCCTCCCACTATTTTCTCTCCACTCTCCCACTATTTTCTCACCACTTAGTTGAATCATTTACTTATAAATATGATTCTTAAGCTTTTTAGTAATGTACGTTAGATTTCTAAATTTTGGAATCTCTCTTCTCCCTCTCTATTCTCTTCATCTCAAAATAATTTCTTTCTTCATTTTTCGAGTGGCCTTGTGCGCCATAAACGACTAAAATTGTTTCAGATACTACGAATGGTTTTTTTAACCATCTATGAAGGTAGGGGTCGCAAAACGGGCTATGGTCCGCCGGGCCGGCCCGCGCACCTGCCAAAAAATGGCGGGTTGGGATTTTAGGCCCGCCACCCGCCATAGCCCGCCCCGCTAATGCCCGTCGCCCGCCAAAGCCCGTCCATCCTCCAAAATTCCCTCTTTTTTAGTTAATTCTAGTAATTACAATTCTTGATGGTTTATATTATATATTTATTTGTAAATATATGTAATATTTTTTTAAGTAAAAATTGTTAAAAAGTTGCTTTTATAAAAAACTGTTTAAAAAAATAAGTGAAATGTTTAATTAAAAGGTAAAAAAAACTTATTAATCTATTAAAAAAATGAAAAAAAATATAAATAAAAATAGGCGGGCGTGATTTTTATGCCCATTTCACTTGACGGGCATGCCCGCCCCGCTCGTTTTTTGGCGGGCTTAAGGCGGGGCGGGCGGCTCGTTTTGCCACCCCTATCTGAAGGTGTATCACTTCGATCGATTCTCACAAGTGCAAGTGACAATCGTAATTTCAGAGCGAACTGTTTTATCATGGAGGCGTCATGTGTATTTTCAAGCTGCTTTGCATAATTTTGGCAGTGCTACAAAACGTCTTAAAGAAAGCGACCTAGTCCGCGACTCAGCCGGTAATTTCCTCTATGGCCATTTTTTTTAAAATCGAAAAAACAACAATTTTAAGACGTTTGCTATAACTGCCGTGTCGACTGAGGAAACTATCGGTAATACTGCGGCCGCTTCTGTGAATGACAAACCATTCAAGTTTGAGGGATCTAATTTCAAACGTTGGCAATCAAAGATGAAGTTTGTCTTAACTCTGAAAAAGGTTGCCCACATTCTGACTGAGGATATCTCTGTTGTTCCTTCTGGATCAATCGAGGTAACTAATGGTAAGTCAACTGCTGAATCAGACGGAACCTCCAAAAAGGACGGAGTTTCCAAAACGTCTGATGGAGACTCTGCTGCAAAAGAAAAAGCCGCATCAGATAACTTACAGCTCCAAAAAGAAATTGCCCTATGGCTAGAAAATGAATACCTATGCAAACATCATATTTTGAACAGTCTTGCTGATGACCTGTATGATTACTACAGTAATCACAAGACTGCTAAACAGATTTGGGAAGCTCTCCAAAAGAAGTATGACACTGAAGAAGCTGATGCAAAGAAATATGTTGTGAGCCGCTACTTGAACTAAAAGATGGTGGATGAAAAGTCCGTGGAAGCACAAAGCCACGAGCTTCAGAAAATTGCTCAGGAAATCATTACTGAAGGTATTCCCCTCAATGAACAATTTCAAATTGTTGTAATCATTGACAAACTGCCCCCCGGTTGGAAAGATTTCAAAAACGTGCTTCGCCACAAAACAAAAGAATTTTCAATCGAGAGTCTGATTACTCGCCTCCGAATTGAAGAGGAAGCTCGGAGACAAGATCAGAAAGATGAAGTCTTAGTTGTTTCTAACAACAAAAAGAGATTCGGTGCGGTTCTGAAGCCTACTGGCAAACCATTAAAGAATCAGAATCGCAATGTTGTGAACCTAATTAAGAATGAGAATTCCTCTAGGGCCTCATCTGCTCCATTTTCTACGCAGCAACCACCACCTCAGAGAAATGACGCTCCGGTTTTCTCTTGCTACAATTGTGAGAAACCGGGTCATATGGCAAAAAAATGTAAGAGCGGGCCTAAACCTGTTGCTGGCTCAAATGCTCAGGAGTCAGATCACTATGACTGATGAGCCATTTGTTGCTATGATCACTGAAGTCAACATGGTTGGTGGAAGTGATGGTTGGTGGATAGACACGGGTGCCTCTCGTCATGTCTGCTATGATCGTGCTATGTTCAAGACATACACTACTGCTGAAGATAAGAAAGTGCTGTTGGGAGATGCTCACACCACTAATGTTGCTGGAATTGGAGATGTTGAGCTGAAATTCACCTCAGGAAAGACTTTGATCTTAAAGGACATCATGCACGTTCCTGAAATTAGGAAGAATCTTGTTTCTGGTTTTCTTTTAAATAAGGCAGGGTTTAGTCAAACTATAGGGGCAGATTTGTACACCATCACTAAGAATAGTATTTTTGCTTGGAAAGGGTACGCCGCTGATGGCATGTTTAAGTGGAATGTTGATTTGAATAAAAATTCTCCTTCCGTTTACTCTTTGTGTGATTTTAATATTTGGCATGCTAGACTTTGTCACGTTAATAAGCAAGTTATTTCTAATGCAAACGACTTAGGCTTAATTCCTAAATTAAATGTCAATGAAACAAATAAATGTGAATATTGTAGTCAAGCTAAAATAACTAAGACTTCGCATAATTCAATTATTAAAGAATCTGGTCCCGTAGATCTTATACACTTTGATATATGTGAACTAGATGGAACTTTAACTAAAAATAGTAAATGTTACTTTATCACTTTTATTGACGATTGCTCTGATTATACTTATGTATACTTAATGAAGAATAAAAGTGAAGCGCTTGACATGTTTAAGATGTATGTAACTGAAATTGAGAATCAATTTAGTAAGAAGTAGGGATGGCAAAGAGACCCAAACCCACGGGGCCCACCCGAACCCGAACCCGAGTCAATGGGTGAAAACCCGAATTGACTGGGTTTGGGTTTGGGTTCGGGTGCCACCCGATATTTCGGGTGCGGGTTTGGGTAGTGTGAAACCCGCGCCCAAAACCCGAAATCACACCCGATTATATATATATATATATATATATATATATATATATATAATATTATATATATATATAATATATTATATATATATAATATATATAATATATTATATATATTATATTTATATATATATATATATATTATATATATATATATATTATATATAAAATATTATATATATATATATATATATATAATATTATATATATAAATTGTGGAAAGTTGTAAGAAAATTGTAGGAAAAATATATTTTATGTATTTTGTTGCGGGTACGGGTTTGGGTGAAAAAACCCGAACCCAACGGGTGTGGGCGTGGGTGTTATTTTGTCACCCGAATAGCTTTTGGGTTTGGGTTTGGGTTCGGGTGGTAATTTCGGGTGCGGGTTTGGGTAGTATGAAACCCGCACCCGCGGGCACCCGTTGCCATCCCTAGTAAGAAGAATAAGAGACTCGGTAGTGATAGGGGAATTGAATATGATTTTGGGTTATTCAATGATTTTTATATTAAACATGGAATTGTACATGAAACGACTGCTCCATATTCTCCTGAAATGAGTGGTAAAGCAGAAAGAAAGAATAGAACTCTTACTGAACTTGTTGTTGCAATTATGCTGAATTCCGGTGCTGCACCTCACTAGTGGGGGGAAATTTTATTGACTGTTTGCTATGTCTTGATAAAATACCCAAGTCTAAAAATAAGATCTTACCTTATGAGATATTAAAGAAAAGACAACCAAAATTGTCTTATTTGAGAACTTGGGGATGTCTGGCTTATGTCAGAATTCCGGATCCGAAACGAGTTAAACTCACTAGTAGAGCATACAAATGTGTATTCATTGGGTATGCAGCAAATAGTAAGGCATATAGGTTTTATGACCTAAATGCGAAAGTGATCATAGAATCAAATGATGTTGATTTCTATGAAGATAAATTTCCCTTCAAATTGAGAAATAGTGGGGGTACTCAATCGAGTCACGTTCTTGTGATACGAAGCACAAAAAGCAATGACAATGTAGAAATAGAACTTCGACGAAGTAAAAGAGTAAGAGTCTCTAAAGAATATGGGCCTGATTATGCGACCTATAATGTAAAAGAAGATCCAACAAATCTTTAAGAAGCATTGTCATCTCTGGATGCAAACTTATGGCAAGAAGCTATTAATGATGAGATAAATTCTCTAGAATCTAACAAGAGCTGACACTTAGTAGACTTGCCTCCTAGTTGCAAACCAATCGGTTGTAAATGGGTTTTGACAAAGAAACTAAAACCTGATGAAACTGTTGATAAATACAAGGCTCGCCTTGTAGCCAAGGGTTTTAGACAAAGAGAAAATGTAAATTTCTTCGATACCTTTTCTCCTGTCACTAGAATTACATCCATTAGGGTACTTATTTCAATTGTTGCTATTTATAACTTAATAGTACACCAAATGGATGTTAAAACAGCTTTTTTAAATGGTGACTTAGAAGGAGAAATCTATATGGAATAACCGGAAGGTTTTGTGATCCATGGACAAGAAAATAAGGTCTGTAAGTTAGATAAGTCTCTATATGGACTAAAACAAGCTCCTAAGCAATGGCATGAAAAGTTTGATAACCTAATGACATCGAATGGGTACAAAGTGAATGAAAATGACAAATGCGTTTATTACAAATCTGAGAATCGCATATGCACTATCATATGTCTATATGTAGATGATCTACTCATATTTGGATCAAACATTCAGGCCGTTAATGCTATGAAATCACTGTTGTGCAACAACTTTGATATGAAAGTCCTCGGAGAAGCGAGTGTGATTCTTGGTATCAAGATCAGAGAATCCAAACAAGGAATTTCTTTGGATCAATATCACTATGTGGAGAAGATCTTAAAGAAATATAAATACTTTGGCTGTAAGCCAGCATGCACTCCATATGATCCAAGTGTGAAAATGTTTAAGAACACTAGAGAAAGTGTTAGACAATCAGTAATTTTATGTTTCCGTTAATATTCAATATTTTAATCAGTAACTTCATGTTCCCGTTAATATTCAATATTGTGATTCAGTAACTTTATGTTTCCGTTAATATTCAATATTTTAATCAGTAACTTCATGTTCCCGTTAATATTCAATATTGTGATCAGTAACTTCATGTTCCCATTAATATTCAATATTTTGATAACTAATTTCAACTTTCTGTTAATATTTAATATTTTTATCAGTAACTTCAAGTTACCGTTAATATTCAATATTGTGATTAGTAACTTCATGTTCCCCTTAATATTCACTATTTTGATCAGTAACTTCATGTTCACGTTAATATTCAATATTTTAATCAGTAACTTCAGGTTCCCGTTAATATTCAATATTGTGATGAATAACTTCATGTTCCCTTTAATATTCAATAATGTGATAAGTAACTTCATGTTCCCGTTAATATTCAATATTTTGATCACTAATTTGAAGTTTCTGTCAATATTTAATATTTTTATCAGTAACTTCAGGTTCCCGTTAATATTCAATATTATGATTAGTAACTTCATGTTCTCCTTAATATTCACTATTTTGATTAGTAACTTCATGTTCCCGTTAATATTTACTATTTTAATCAGTAACTTTAAGTTCCTGTTAATTTTTAATATTGTGATTAGTAACTTCACGTTCCCATAATATTCAATATTTTGATCACTAATTTCAAGTTATTGTTACTATTCAATATTTTAATAGTTGATTAATTTTAATAATTAAATATTTGAATTAATAGTTTCATTTTTCTATTTCATATAATTTACATATTAGAAGAAAATAAATTTATTACAATTTTATTGCATTTATTTTTCCTTTGCCAAATAATAATTATCATCCATAAAATTATTAGCAAAATGATGACATTCTAATTATTATAAAAAATAAACATTTATGATATGTATGATTATAAAATAAATTATAATTAAAGCAATTTATATGTGAAGAATTTGGTCATACAAATATGAAACGTTTTTAACTTATATCAGATGGATCTTCCCATTTTGAAAATATACTTTCCCTGAGATGAAATTTTATGAAATTTTAAGAATTTAGTCTTAATTATATTAAAATATATAATAATTTTTATGAATATAGTTAATACATTGTGTTTTTTTGTAAGAAAAAGATATTAAGATATTGATTTCAAACATAAAAATATGATGATTGTAAAGCCATTGAGATATTCATTTTTTCTTTTATATATATATATATATATATATATATATATATATATATATATAACATATGAGAAAGCCATTTATTTACCCAACTAATCAGTAGTAACTTTTTTTTTTGTCAATAACTATTTTAAATTTCTTACATCATTTTAATTATTTAAACTATTTAATAAAAATATACTTTTTTTTAAAAGCCAATTGCATTTTTTGTTTGAGAAAAATAAATAGTTTTATAATTATCATTAATATCAAATATTAATTTTAAATTAAAAAATAACGCAATAATAGTAAAAAAAATGAAAATAAAAATTAATGTTGCATTAAAAGTTAAAAAGTATTATTTATTTTAAAATAAATGTGGTGTTAAATAAAGATATTGATTATCATAAATGGACCATCAAAAATTTAATTATCATAAATTAAAAAATTGAAAATATAACATAAAGTGGTATTAATAATAAATTGAAAATTGATATTAAAAATGGTATTAATTGATATGTAATCCTAATTGAAAATTAATAATAAATTAATATCATTTTCAATTAATATTTTAATTTAATTAACGTAATTAATTGATATTAATAATAAATTGAAAATTGAAAATTAATACCACGGCAATTAGTGAATTATTATCATAAATGATCCATTTATAACGTAATTTCACTTTTAAAATTGATTAAAATTATTAAATTTGACAATCAAACCACTTTTCTATTTATTAAAATTATTTAATGTGACAATCAAATCACTTTTCACAACTACTATGAAAAGTTGGTCTATTTACTTTTCTATTTACTTTGATACTTTTAGAGTTCTGCATCGAAAATATGAAAAGTTGGTCTATTTACTTTTCTATTTACTTTCATACTTTTAGAGTTCTGCATAGCTAATATGAAAAGTTGGTCTATTTACTTTCATAGTTTCATTATAACTTCTCATCTCATCTATTTTTAGGGTTTTGGAATAGTGTGAGATATGGGTTTTAGAACAGTTTTTTGTCCAATATCTCACAAAATCTGGCATTTAGAAAAAGTAAGATATCGAATCAAACTCTAAATATTACAAGATAGGTCTAATAATAATATTATATTTTGCAAACAAAGTAGAAGATTAATATTCCATATATGAGTGATACATATTTTTCAAAATATAAAATAAAAATAAAAATTCAAAAATATTGCATTGAAAAGTCTGCATAGATGTCGGGATCTTTCATATGCCTTTTTTTTGCCTTGAATGTTTTGCTTGTAGACTTTCATATGCATCTTTCCACTTTCATGCCCCGTGATTTGGATCGGTAAACCATTGCAAAAAATAAAAAAACATATAAAGAAGAAATTTTATTATAATTAAGAGTCAATTATACATCATAATTAAATATAATAAATAATAGCATTAAAATTAATTATACATAATAATTAAATATTATCATGATAAACTAATTATTCTTGAACAAATTCAATAACATTTAAATATTAAATACAAGACAGGAAAAGAAAATATTTGATCCAATAAAAAATTACACAATATTGATCTAATAAAATTAATATTTTTTTTTTTTTGCTATTTGCACCGGTGTCGACCCACCACAGGTTTAGAAAAGATTGTATATTTCAATAGACTAATGGAAGTTTAAATGCACATAAACATAAATATTCGAAACCTATCTGAAATAAAAACCATAATAACAATGTTAGTGATATTGAATAAATAAGAAAAATAAAACACCATCAACGATAATCATTACGAAGAAGAATATAAAACACAAAGAAAAAGAGGAAGAAGGAAGAAAAAGAATAAGAGGTAGTGAGATTGTTTTTTTTTTTACAATAGGTAGTGAGATTGTTAATTTGTAACTGTTGTGGAATTAGAAACAATTGGAATAAGAATATGCTAATAGATGGAAGAGAGAGAAAGAGAGAAAAAATAAAAAATGAAACGTTTCAAAACAAAATGGTGGAATGTTAAGCTAAACACGTGGTTTGTTGTGGAAAGAGTAGAGTATTTTTTTTTTATATGATAGATTATTCTTAAGCTAAGACAAAAAAGAAGTTTATATTAGAGACATCTTAAATAGCATATGAAATAAGGGGTCTTCTTGTCTAACTCTCATTGAGCTCTTAAGATGACCCCACAAGCGGAAAGAAAACAAATATAATTTATTATTTATGTTATGGTCTCTTAGAAACCTTAGGGTGTGTTTCGTTCAAATGAGGGGGAGGGGAGGGGAGGGATTTTAATGAAGGGGAGGGGAGGTGAGGAGATTTTTTTAATCAGATGGGTGTTTGGTTCAAACGAGGGGAGGGGAGGGGAAGGGAGCGATTTTAATTAAAAATATGTTTGGTTCAGGAGGGGAGAGGAGGAGTTTTATTAATAATTTACATTTTTATCCTTATTATCTTATATAAGTGTTACAATATGATATTCAAATGTGAAAAATTTATACATATATTTTTTTGTTAGTAATAATTTTTAATATTGGGTGACTAAAAAATTATAATTTACTACATAACGTTAAAAAATTGAATTCACTTAATTTAAATAAAATGTTCAAAAACAAATTAAACTATATGTTGATAACAACTTTGAAATCGTAATGAATTATTTAACACATAAAATACATAAAATAATTTATTATTAAATATAAATAGTTTAAATTTTTTAATAAAATAAATTAATTAATTAAAATGAAAAATTTAAAATTTGATATAAAAGAAAGTATGATAGGATACATAACAAAATTAGAAAAAAAACATAAATAAACATAAAAGAGTTATAAAATAAAATCAAAAAAGTGAAATGATTATGATTTATATTAAGGACAAAAATTTCAAAATAATTTGAAGGTAGAGAATAATTATAATAAGTTGATAGAAGCAATCGAGAAAAATCACACAAAAGAGAGCAATCTTATATATAAATCCAAGGTTGTCATGATGGCAACCCTAGCCACATGTCAACCTCATAGCAACTCTAAGCACAAACCCTAATTTAAATTTTACTAATTTAACCTTACACTCTATTGTTAATTTTACTAATTTAACCCTACATTAAAAATAAATATAGTAATAATAAAACCATAAAAATAATAATTAAATCTACATTAATAATTAATAATAATAATAACAATAATAATAATAATATTTTTATCAAATTATTTCTACATTAGTATATAATAATAATAATAATAATAATAATAATAATAATAGAATACTAAGCTACAATAATAATAATAATAATAATAATAATAATAATAATAATAATAATAATAATAATAATAATAATAATAATAATAATAAAATAAGAATAATAATAATATTCAACTACCACTATTAAAAATAATATCATCTATATAAATAATTTATGATAATTAAAAAAATCATGTTTTTCTCCTTTTATCTTATGTATACAATATTATGTTTGTCTCAAAAAGATTTAGGAACTTTTATTTATTTAGAATTAAAAAAAAGTACACGAATCAATTAAATAATAAAACATGTTTTTTCTCTAAATATTAAAAAACAATATTATATGATTAATTATTTTAATAAAAATTAATTTTATCATCCAAAATAACTAAAAATAATAAATCTAATAATAATAATAACATAATATTTAGTCACAACTATTATAATAATAATAATAATAATAATAATGATATAATATAATATTCTATCAATATATTCCATCAATAATGATTATATAAATTAAAAATACGAATCAGAAATATAAAAATTATTATATTAACTAATTATCATAAAATTCATTTTTACTTATTGTTTGTTCTATTTGTATATAATAATTATTTATAAATAGTGAAATAATATTTTATTTTGAAGCATTACAATTCAATAATATAATGTTATATTTTGACATAATAAGCTCGAAAAAATAATATGTTTTTCAAAATTTTAGAGTCAATAAACTGTAGATATTTTCTCAACTTTCTTCAACTTGCTCTATTCCATTGTAGAGTCAACAAATTGTCTTACTACCAAAAAATGATGTTTTTTTCTCAGATTAATAGTGATATCTTTTGATTTCTATGTAATTAAAATAATGATTATAATTAAATTGAGATATTTCTTCAACTTTATTCAACTTTTCATATTCCATAACTACTCCACCACTCAATAAAACTTTTATTCTATTTGGATGTAATATTTATAAATAAATAATTAAAATAATATTAAATATTAAAACATTTGTAGTCAATCTTTAATATGTGAAATTTATATTATTAGCTCTAAAAACTTAGTTCATTTTAATAATATATATAATTTTTGTCACAACATTTACTTATATTTGATTAAAAATAATTAGTTGACCAATACGAGAAAAAAATTTATATTAAGGTAAGATTTTATTAAAAATAATTAGTCAATATTTTTATTGGTTATTATTATTATTCATTTTATAGATATAAACATCTACCTGAAAAAAACAAATTTCATAATTCTATATTTCTTTACTTGGTTAAAATATATTCCATAAATATTCATCATTTGCAATACTATGAAATTATTATATTGAAGAAAAAATTAAATATGTTTTAATTACAATACAAATATTTAATTAGTATTAATTATAATAAATTTTAATTGGTGAAACTGAAAGTTACAATTTTTTTTGTAACATATGAGTTATTGTCTTTTTAATAATCATTCTTATGTATATAAATACATAATTGGTTGATGAGTTTTACATTTCTGTACTATATATTTTGTCGTAGGTCTTCATCATTCTCTTTAAACAAGGTTGACACAGTACTTCATTTTCTATTTTGTATTAATATTTTCCTTTCTTTTCATATGTTTTAACTATTATTTGATTTATATGACAAGTAACTCAACATATTCTATCGTAGTAATTATATATATTTCAACTATTTTTTTGTTGTTGTAGATCTGCATCCTCTTTTACCCAAACAATAATAAGGTACCTACTTTTTTTATGGATATTTTTATTTTCTTTTCTTATTATTGACTATGTCTTAACTATTCTTCAATTTATATGGCAGACTTATACTTAATTTGCTCTATTGTATCAATTATCTAAATATTTTAACTATACAATTTTGTAATAATTTTCTTATAGGATTTGGTGATGTAGATCTCTACTATTTCTTGCGGATGTAAAGAACAAAGAAGAATTATTTTGTTACTACTTTTACATTCGTATTATTTGAGAAACATGTGAAAAATCATATAAGTATCTGTCTCTAAGCATAATATATTGAAGGCCTTTAATTTTTTTTTTGGAGAATATATAAACTTTTATTCCACAAAAACAATTGAGTACAATCCGATCCTAGAGGATCCAGGTTCCAACAAAGACCAAAACACCTAGCAGACCAAACCTGTTATCTAAATTGCATATTCAAACCATCTATGTGCCCACTAATATGCTTAGATAAACTACTCCTAGTCATAACACAATTCCTAATGTCATCAACAGGATCCAATTGCACATGATTGAAAGTAGCTTCGTGCCTTGTTTTCCAGATGAAATAAACAGTTTCAGCCACTGTTAATCGAAGCAGATGGCGTCTCCATCCCTTCTTACGGCATTCCTGAGTCAGCCATGCTTTTTCAATATTCCAATGTTGTGGTTCCTTTATATAACCTATCCAATGCAGAATTGTCTTCCAAATATAGCTTGTTTTCCTGCACTGAAAAAACAGGTGATCTATAGATTCAGCTTCATTGCAAAAACTGCACTTGGTCTCCGCAGTTACACCAAATCGAGCCAATCTATCCCGTGTTGCCAAGCGCCCCATAAACAACAGCCATAACTGGAACAGAGCTCTAGGCCTTGCGACATTTGAGCAGAAAACCTGTTTCCATGGCACCTGTTCCTTTTCTCCGCGGATTGCTTGATACCAATGTTTGGTATGGAATCTGTCTTGTTGAAGAATATTGTTCCAGGTCTGCCAATCTTCAATGTCATCTCTAGCATTTAGGATTTTTTTCAGCATCCACGACCAATTAGGCTTAGTTTGAATCTGGAGCAAGTCCCTGCCTTTCATATAATATTCATCAAGCCATTTGACCCACAACTTGTCTTTCTTCCCATGAATATTCCATAAAAGCTTAAGCATGGTTGCTTTATTCCAATCAGCAAGAGATGTAATGTTCATCCCTCCAGCCCTCTTAGGATCACAAACTTTGTCCCATGCTATAGGGGCTTTCCTACTATGCTCTTTTCCACTCCACAAGAAGGCTCGGCACACTGCCTCCACCTGGTGAATAATTTTCTTGGGCAAGGGAAACACTTGCATCCAGTAGGCTGCCACTGCAAACAGAGTGCTTTTAACCAATTGACATCTCCCAGCTGAGCTTAATAGCTTTGATGTCCAATGGCGAATTTTACTCACTATCTTATCCAGCAGAGGTTGACATTGGCTAATGGAGAGTTTTCTACTAGTTAGTGGGACTCCCAAGTATTTGAAAGGTAATTGTCCTTCCTCAAAGCCAGTAATTCTCAGAATCTTACCCTTGTCCATCTCCTTTGTACCTCCAAAGTACACTTTACACTTTCTTGGGTTAACCTTTAAACCAGTGGTTGCAGAGAATTGCTGGAACGTTTCCATCATTTGGATAACTGAGGATTCATCACCTCTAGCAAAAAGTAGCAAGTCATCAGCGAAACAAATGTTTGTTATGTTCAGTCTTGCACATTTAGGGTGAAACCTGAATTTTGAGTTATCCTTCAACTTTGTCATACACCTATGGAGATATTCCATTATCAGCACAAAGAGAAGAGGTGAGATGGGGTCTCCCTGTCTCAGCCCTCTTTTTGCCTTGAGGATCCTACTAACTTGCCCATTGATAGTGTATCTATAAGACACAGTTTCAATGCAAACCATTATCCAGTTAATGAATTGTTGGGGGAAGTTCAGCTCCTGCATTATGGTCTTCAGGGAACTCCATTCAACAGTGTCATAGGCCTTTTGCAAATCCATTTGTATAGTACATCTTGGAGACAGATGTTTTCTGTTGTATCCTCTGATCAACTCATGAGCCACTATGATATTATCTTGGATTGTTCTACCAGGGACAAAAGCTGATTGACTCTCATCCACCACTTCACCAATCACTTTGCTTAGTCTAAGAGTCATGATCTTTGAGATAATCTTATACACTGTTGTACAGCACGCTATTGGTCTTAGGTCTTTCATGTGTTTGGCATCCTTTGTTTTTGGTATCAAGGTTACCTGAGCACAATTCACAGGGAGGTACATACTATTTTGCTGGAAAAACTCTTGGACTGCATTTATCACATCTTCTTTTATGGTCTGCCAACTCTTTTTAAAGAACCTAGCATTATAGCCATCTCCCCCGGGGGCTTTGTTATCACCTATGCTTTGCAAGGCCTGCCAGATTTCAGACTCAGTAACTGGCTGGATCAGCCAATTGTGCTTCTCCATTGACAATTGTCTGCCTCTTCGAAGAGCTACTATATCCACATGGGTTAGTGTGGGGGAAGCAGTGCCTACCAAATCTTCATAGAAATTCAGGATCTCAGCCTCCATATCAGTAAACTCAATTAGGCTTCTTCCATTTCTATCTTCTAATTTGTGTAGTGATGTTTGTCTATTTTTCTCTTTGAGGTTGGCATATAAATATTGGTTGTTGCCATCTCCTAGCTTGAGCCAATTAATCTTTGATTTCTGCAGCAAAATTTTCTCTTCCAGCTCAATATTGTTCATTACTTCTGTACACCAGAATTTTTCAGTCTCAATGAGTTGTTGGTTAAACCTGTCAGCAGCTAGATCTTTCTGAACCTGGTCCAGAATTTCTCTACTCTCTTGGATCTTCTGAACTCCCCTTGTTACTTCTGTGGTAAGCTTTGTAAGGTGTGGCTGGAGTCTCAGGAGTTTTTTCCAAAGTTTGTACATTGGTCTTCCCTGTTGATCATGCACCCAACAATTCTGTACTATCTCATTGTATTGGGATTTCTCAGTGATACAGTTCAGAAACCTGAACCTATATCGTGCTCTTTGATCCTGTCTACAAGCTGGCATCTTTACTAGTAAAATGTGGGGGTTAAGAATCTCTATTTCACTGTTAGCAAATTGGAGGAACCACTCTGTGTTGCAAATGGCTCGATCTATCCTTGAATAGATTATCCCATTAGTGTGTTTGTTAGACCATGTGTAAAAGTTCCCCATTGTCTCATGTTCATGTAGTCCAGTATCAGTCATCATGTTCTCCAGGTCAAAATATTCATTATGGTGGATTTTAGCACCCCCTATCCTGTCATTAACCTTGAGTACATTGTTAAAGTCCCCTATAACCATCCAAGGACCTTTCACAGTAGTACCTATCTCTTTTATGTCCTCCCACAATTGTTTCCTTTTGGCAATTTGGTTCTGAGCATACACAGCAGATAGGAAATGAGAAAAACTTCCATCTTTCCTGTACATCTCACTATGCAGAACCTGATCAGTCTCCTTTATAACTTTAACGTCCCATGTATTAGATTTCCACATGAGCCATACTCTCCCATTGGGATGAGAGGTGTAATTATCCTGATAAGTCCAGTCCTTTCCTATTTTATTCCTTATCTTTTCAGCATTATTAGCCTTAACCCTAGTTTCCAATAAAATAGCACAACTAACCTGATATTTTCTGAGGTGGGCTTTAACCTCAATACATCTAGCTTGTTTATTAAGCCCTCTTATGTTCCAGCTAATCATCATGATACCTTGTCCTCGACATCCTCAAAGCAATTGCCAACTTCAAGAATATCAAAGCCATTTGTGCTAAGTAGTTTTGGTGCTTCTATAATCTCCTTCTTCTTTAGTGTAGCATGTTGTTTGCTCTTGTTATGGCTGCCAGACCTAACAATATTCCAAATCTCTTGTATATTTGCCTCAAGTGCTTTTTCCATTTCAGTGTTTTTAACATTGCTACCTCCAGGGTCCTTGTTACCACTGCACTCAGGGGTGTCCTTTGGCTCATTCACTATCACTGGATTGTTCACACTCTCAGCAATGGTTTGTTTCTTGCTCTGCCAAACCTTTTGCTCGATTTTCCTTGTCTCTTTTTGCTTGCACACATGCCCTACCTTGTTACACTTGCTGCAGAATGGGGGCCTCCATTCATAGTCAATTTTTTGTGTCATTTTACCACCCTGTGGAGTCCTAACTGTTATCTCATTCTTCAGTTCTTTGGTGACATCAACCTCAATTAGGACACGCGCGTATGATACTCTTAGTTTCCTTGTCGTGCATTCGTCTGTCATAACTGGTTTCCTAATTGCGCTAGCAATTTTTCCAAGACTCTTATCACCCCAGTAAATCAAGGGTAGCTGGGGAAAGATAACCCAGATCGGGAGCACTCGCAATACATCATCCTCTAATGTGAAAGTTGGTGTCCACTCATGAAGGAGGATAGGCTTCTTGAAAATGGTGTATGGTCCCCTCATGAGGACTGCATCTTTGTCACTCTTCGTTCTGAATCTAACCAAGAAATACCCCTCATCATTATAATACAAATCAGGTAGAGTAATGAAATTCCATGTGTTCATCATAAATTTCTTCACAGCATTCATGGATAACTCTTCGCCAACTGCATACATAATAAGAGCATTTTCCCAGAACTGCCTTTCCGATATCACATCTTGTTCCTCTATGACTACTTCCATTTCACCATCCACTATCGTTGGTGGTGTGTATTCAATCGCTCCTCCATTTGATGGTAGCCTATTTCCTTTAATCACGTCCACCCAAAGTTTTGGTGGGTTTTCCCCAATTGTGTCTCCCTTCTGTGCTTCAGTTTCTATTTCCTCTGCAATTGGTTCTAGTACCGGATGCTCCGTACCGATTGTGTCGTGTTTCATGGTGGAGGCTTTTTCAATAGAGTTTATGCCTGGTGAGAACACCCGAATCCTCGCCGGTGGGGTTTGTGCCGCCTTTTTCCTTGGCCGGCCGCGCCCCATTACATAAACCCTACCTCCTCAAACCTACAGCCTTCTTCTACTGATTAGCTCCCTAGGCCGAAGACTAGGAATTTAAAGCAGCCTCAGCAGTTAAAGACCTTCAGATTGAGAGGCGTGGAACCGTAGTATTGTCAGTTGCGTTCGTCGAAAACGTTCACCGGAAATCGCCCTGAGAGAAAGTTCAAACTCCCGCTTAAGGCCTTTAATTAAAAATGAATGATTTTGATATAGTCATTCTTGATACATGTTATTGTAATTGTATTATAGAAAAATATTAATGTATTTTAATGATCATCAAAATATTATCTAATAAATTTGTATTATTTCTTATTTGCAATATATAATTTAACCTATATATTGTGATTGTTAATTTTAATCATTTTGTTAGTTTCAATGAATATGTAATATTTAATTTAAATAAGATCATATATTAGTTTATTTATATATATATATATATATATATATATATATATATATATATATATATATTGTGATTTATTTTGTCAAAACAAAATGGTTAAATATTTCAGTAATAAACCCTTATAGTATTATTTTTTTGGGATACAAACCCTGATAGTATTTAGATCAACAGTAATGGTAATTAAAGTTATGAAAACTAATAATTGTGTAAATTAATAAGATATTAAATAAGTTATAACTTATATTTATAACTTTTAAAAAGACGTAATTTTACTTATTTAATGATACAAATACTACATAATTTTCTTTATATGTTAGATTTCCATACAAATTTCCATATTCCTATGTTTTATAAAAAATGTAATAATTTTTTAAATTATTTTATATTTCATTGTTTTTTAAATAATTACATAAATATTTAATAAATTTTATGTATTTAATTTAAATCCATAAATATTACAAAAATTTCTTAATTAATATTTTTATAAATTAAAATTATAAGAGATTAAATAAATAAATATATATATATATATATATATATATATATATATATATATATATATATATATTTGTATCTTTTAAGAATACATGATTTTTACTTATTTAATAGGTATAAATACTATGTAATTTTCTTTATACATTAGATTTCCTTATACTTTCCATATTCCTATAACTTCTCATATGTTTAATAAAAGATATAATTGTTTTATGTTAGAAATATAATTTTCTTTAAACAAAAAAAATTTAGAATGAGAATTCATATATATATATATATATATATATATATATATATATATATATATATATATATATATATATATATATATATATATATATATATATATATGGCTAGGGTTTTTTTAGAATATCTATTTTAGATATTTAATATTTTAGAAATGATGGTTTTAACATAAGGATACCAAACAACAAATAATTAAAAACTCGATTAAATTTGATAACCAATCAAATTTCGAAAGTCGGTTTTAGAATAATAGTAAATTAAAATCAGTTATCACCAATTATTAGTATTCAATCAAATCACGTTTAATTAATGTTTAAATTTTTACGTTAAAAAAAATAAATAACTTATTCAATGAAAAAAATTATTATTTTTTTATATAACGGTTACTAAATCACAATAACATTCATTTATCTCTCAATTTATATATCTCACTCAAATTATAATATTATTCTCCATTTAAAGGAAGATACTCATAGCAGCAAAATGCAACATTAATTTCAATTATTTCTTTATGTTTTCTTTCATTTTATATAGGGTTAAATATATTTTTGATTCCTATAAATATTTTAAATTTTATTTTTAGTCCCTATTAAATAAATAATATATTTTAGTCCCTATAAAATTTTTATGCATGCATTTTTAGTCCCTACTTTTTTAAAAAATTTTGAAAATTATTTAATTACCCTTAAAATTTTAAATTTTTGAATTATTTTTCCATACGTGTTTAGAATATTATAAAATATTTTTTTACCAAATTATAGAATTTTTTATAATAAGAATTAAATATGAACTTTTTAAATTTCAAAAGATAATGATAAAAGTAATGCAAATCTCAAGGAACTTTTATAACATTTTTAACATGTCTGTAAAATAATGATTCAAAAATACACATCGGTTTAACAGTAGAACTAAAATTACGTGCATAATAATTTTATAGGGACCAAAATATGTCATTTTTTTAATAGGGACTAAAAATAAAATTTGAGGTATTTATAGAAACCAAAAACATACTTAACCCTTTTATATATCAACCATATGATTGATCTATTTTTTATAATTTACTATTTCAATCCTAATTTTGATTTTTTTGTTAAAGATTCATATATTTTGCAGATTTGTAAAATGAAATGAAAGATAATTCTTATGACAAGAACAATTGGCTAGAATGAAATATAAGTATAACAACTAAAATCAGGAGTATCATAGGCAAATAAATACCATAAAAATTGAAGAAAGTAAATGGACAAATGTTTCTCTTTCCTTATTTTTTTTAAAAATTTCTTTTTCATTCCTAATATTAAAATTTTGTTAAAGATTTATATATTTTGCAGATTTATAAAATGAAATGAAGATAGATGTTATTACGCGTATAATTTTGATAATGAAATATGAGTATAACAACTAAAATCAAGAGTATCAAAGGCAAATAAATGCCATAAAATTTGAAGAAAGTAAATTGATAAATTTTTCTCCTTAAAATGTCCTTTTTTTTATCAACCATTTATAATTGTAAGGTCATGATTATCTTTATGTAGTAAGAAATTTTACTATTTAGTTTTTTTTGGAAAAATTTCTACCATCAATACTATTTAAAATAAATAATTTATTACTTAGATTATTATTTTATATTTTATTTGAATGATAATATATTAAATTTTTTAATAATTAAAATCTTTAATTTAAAATAAAAAACAAATACAAAACATTTTATGATTAGTAACCGCGCAACGCGCGGGTCACAATCTAGTAAAACAAAAGAAAATGAATAATTTTAAAATATTAAAATTAAACTGAGGATATTATAGTAATTATAATAATTTTTAAAATATTAAAGTTGAGATTCCCTCCCCTCCCCTCCAAATCCCTCCGATTTGGAGGAACGCCAAAAGTGTGTTTTGGAGGGGTTTTGCTCCCCTCCCCTTCCCTCCCCTCCCCTCATAAAATTTGAACCAAACACATTTAATTAAAAATATTCCCTCCCCTCCCCTCCCCTCCCCTCCATCTACCCCGAACCAAACACACCTTTAGTGTATGGAAGAGTTATTTTAGTTAATGACTTGACATAAAACTAGGGAGTAACTGTTGAAAATAAAAGTGAAAGCTCTTATGTTTAACTTAAACATAAGGGCTAAGAGAAATAATGACCTTAAACAGTTTAAGGTCTCGCCTTTATAAAATATAAAAAATATAGATTCCTAGAACTACTCATCAAATAAATTATTCTTGAGCTAAGAGAAAAAAGAAACTTATATTTGGGACATCTTAAATAGCATATGAAATAAGGGGTCTCTTTGATTAACTCCCATTGAGTTCTTGAAAAAACCATGAAGGGTCCATTGATGGAAATACAGAGACAAGGAGAGTGTATGATGTTGTTAATCTAAAATGGCAAAAAAGTTGATTTGAAACCAAACTTGTGGATCACTTTCAAAAGGAAAAACCAATTTAAGTTATCAAAAACTTTAATGTCCACTTTTAAGGCTATATTACCATCCAAATTATTAGAATCAAGTAAATTTATTGCCTCTGAAGTAAGACAAATACAATCTCTTACGTTTCTACCCTGAATGAGTCCTCTTTGTTCCTTAGAGATGAGGGTGGGCATTATAGTGGCTAACTTGTCAACAATAATTTTGGTGAAGATTTTAAACTTAAGTTTGGATAAGGTTGTAGGCCTGTATAAAAAAATGGAAGAAAAATAATAAGTTAAAGTCATAAGCTCAAAAGCTAAGTCGAATGACACTTGAAAAAAAATTATAAGTTAGTAAAGAAAATCTACAAGCTACCAATTAAAAAACAGTTATCAAACAAAACTTTTTATTGATGTGAGTTCAAAATCTAAATATTTAAATATAAAAGCTAATTTTTTGGTTTTATCAAACAGACTCATTGAGAATTGACATCAAGATGAAGTCACGAAAATCAACAAGTGTGACCTTGTTTTGATCATCAATGCATATCACGTTCTAGAATGTACCTCTCTTAGTCGTCGACATATTTTATGGCTTGATGTTTGTTTAGATTGATTGTTGTAGAGAAGAGAAATTATTAAAGCGTGGGGAATTGGTTGTGTCTTTGGTGAGGGTTAGTATATGAAATCCATCATTTTCAAAAAATCTATTTGAGTAAATCTAAAAAAATAGTCTGAATCGAAAAAGAATCATCTCTAATCCATCCACTGTGATGTTGACCAAAAAAACAAGATTGATTGTTTCCATATATGACGTCAATGTTTTAATATAGAACTTAGGTTCAAAATAATGTTAACAAATTATTAGAAGATGATGGTGCTTTGTTAAAATCTTCGCCGTTAATCTCAGTATGAAAGTGTACATGTAAATACTTTGACGCTCAAGTTAGTAAATGACATAAAAGTAGGGTTTCCAAAGTTTGAATAATATATATACATGAATCCGAGACATTCATTTGACTTTATTGTTTAGAATTTAGGGTCTTGAAGTTACTATAAGCATCTTAGAGACATATGTTATAGAATCATGTAAATGTTTGTCATTTAATAGTTTATAAGAGTCGATCAATGTTGGAAACTTAACGTGAATTGAAAGGGTCATCCTATTTTTATGGGAGTTAATTTTAGTGGAATTAGTTATTAATATTAATTATTAATTAATAATGAGTCACTCATCAAAACCTAGTTTTGACTAAGTAACTTCCTCCCACTATTTTCTCTCCACTCTCCCACTATTTTCTCACCACTTAGTTGAATCATTTACTTATAAATATGATTCTTAAGCTTTTTAGTAATGTACGTTAGATTTCTAAATTTTGGAATCTCTCTTCTCCCTCTCTATTCTCTTCATCTCAAAATAATTTCTTTCTTCATTTTTCGAGTGGCCTTGTGCGCCATAAACGACTAAAATTGTTTCAGATACTACGAATGGTTTTTTTAACCATCTATGAAGGTAGGGGTCGCAAAACGGGCTATGGTCCGCCGGGCCGGCCCGCGCACCTGCCAAAAAATGGCGGGTTGGGATTTTAGGCCCGCCACCCGCCATAGCCCGCCCCGCTAATGCCCGTCGCCCGCCAAAGCCCGTCCATCCTCCAAAATTCCCTCTTTTTTAGTTAATTCTAGTAATTACAATTCTTGATGGTTTATATTATATATTTATTTGTAAATATATGTAATATTTTTTTAAGTAAAAATTGTTAAAAAGTTGCTTTTATAAAAAACTGTTTTAAAAAATAAGTGAAATGTTTAATTAAAAGGTAAAAAAAACTTATTAATCTATTAAAAAAATGAAAAAAAATATAAATAAAAATAGGCGGGCGTGATTTTTATGCCCATTTCACTTGACGGGCATGCCCGCCCCGCTCGTTTTTTGGCGGGCTTAAGGCGGGGCGGGCGGCTCGTTTTGCCACCCCTATCTGAAGGTGTATCACTTCGATCGATTCTCACAAGTGCAAGTGACAATCGTAATTTCAGAGCGAACTGTTTTATCATGGAGGCGTCATGTGTATTTTCAAGCTGCTTTGCATAATTTTGGCAGTGCTACAAAACGTCTTAAAGAAAGCGACCTAGTCCGCGACTCAGCCGGTAATTTCCTCTATGGCAATTTTTTTAAAATCGAAAAAACAACAATTTTAAGACGTTTGCTATAACTGCCGTGTCGACTGAGGAAACTATCGGTAATACTGCGGCCGCTTCTGTGAATGACAAACCATTCAAGTTTGAGGGATCTAATTTCAAACGTTGGCAATCAAAGATGAAGTTTGTCTTAACTCTGAAAAAGGTTGCCCACATTCTGACTGAGGATATCTCTGTTGTTCCTTCTGGATCAATCGAGGTAACTAATGGTAAGTCAACTGCTGAATCAGACGGAACCTCCAAAAAGGACGGAGTTTCCAAAACGTCTGATGGAGACTCTGCTGCAAAAGAAAAAGCCGCATCAGATAACTTACAGCTCCAAAAAGAAATTGCCCTATGGCTAGAAAATGAATACCTATGCAAACATCATATTTTGAACAGTCTTGCTGATGACCTGTATGATTACTACAGTAATCACAAGACTGCTAAACAGATTTGGGAAGCTCTCCAAAAGAAGTATGACACTGAAGAAGCTGATGCAAAGAAATATGTTGTGAGCCGCTACTTGAACTAAAAGATGGTGGATGAAAAGTCCGTGGAAGCACAAAGCCACGAGCTTCAGAAAATTGCTCAGGAAATCATTACTGAAGGTATTCCCCTCAATGAACAATTTCAAATTGTTGTAATCATTGACAAACTGCCCCCCGGTTGGAAAGATTTCAAAAACGTGCTTCGCCACAAAACAAAAGAATTTTCAATCGAGAGTCTGATTACTCGCCTCCGAATTGAAGAGGAAGCTCGGAGACAAGATCAGAAAGATGAAGTCTTAGTTGTTTCTAACAACAAAAAGAGATTCGGTGCGGTTCTGAAGCCTACTGGCAAACCATTAAAGAATCAGAATCGCAATGTTGTGAACCTAATTAAGAATGAGAATTCCTCTAGGGCCTCATCTGCTCCATTTTCTACGCAGCAACCACCACCTCAGAGAAATGACGCTCCGGTTTTCTCTTGCTACAATTGTGAGAAACCGGGTCATATGGCAAAAAAATGTAAGAGCGGGCCTAAACCTGTTGCTGGCTCAAATGCTCAGGAGTCAGATCACTATGACTGATGAGCCATTTGTTGCTATGATCACTGAAGTCAACATGGTTGGTGGAAGTGATGGTTGGTGGATAGACACGGGTGCCTCTCGTCATGTCTGCTATGATCGTGCTATGTTCAAGACATACACTACTGCTGAAGATAAGAAAGTGCTGTTGGGAGATGCTCACACCACTAATGTTGCTGGAATTGGAGATGTTGAGCTGAAATTCACCTCAGGAAAGACTTTGATCTTAAAGGACATCATGCACGTTCCTGAAATTAGGAAGAATCTTGTTTCTGGTTTTCTTTTAAATAAGGCAGGGTTTAGTCAAACTATAGGGGCAGATTTGTACACCATCACTAAGAATAGTATTTTTGCTTGGAAAGGGTACGCCGCTGATGGCATGTTTAAGTGGAATGTTGATTTGAATAAAAATTCTCCTTCCGTTTACTCTTTGTGTGATTTTAATATTTGGCATGCTAGACTTTGTCACGTTAATAAGCAAGTTATTTCTAATGCAAACGACTTAGGCTTAATTCCTAAATTAAATGTCAATGAAACAAATAAATGTGAATATTGTAGTCAAGCTAAAATAACTAAGACTTCGCATAATTCAATTATTAAAGAATCTGGTCCCGTAGATCTTATACACTTTGATATATGTGAACTAGATGGAACTTTAACTAAAAATAGTAAATGTTACTTTATCACTTTTATTGACGATTGCTCTGATTATACTTATGTATACTTAATGAAGAATAAAAGTGAAGCGCTTGACATGTTTAAGATGTATGTAACTGAAATTGAGAATCAATTTAGTAAGAAGTAGGGATGGCAAAGAGACCCAAACCCACGGGGCCCACCCGAACCCGAACCCGAGTCAATGGGTGAAAACCCGAATTGACTGGGTTTGGGTTTGGGTTCGGGTGCCACCCGATATTTCGGGTGCGGGTTTGGGTAGTGTGAAACCCGCGCCCAAAACCCGAAATCACACCCGATTATATATATATATATATATATAATATTATATATATATATAATATATTATATATATATAATATATATAATATATTATATATATTATATTTATATATATATATATATATTATATATATATATATATATTATATATAAAATATTATATATATATATATAATATTATATATATAAATTGTGGAAAGTTGTAAGAAAATTGTAGGAAAAATATATTTTATGTATTTTGTTGCGGGTACGGGTTTGGGTGAAAAAACCCGAACCCAACGGGTGTGGGCGTGGGTGTTATTTTGTCACCCGAATAGCTTTTGGGTTTGGGTTTGGGTTCGGGTGGTAATTTCGGGTGCGGGTTTGGGTAGTATGAAACCCGCACCCGCGGGCACCCGTTGCCATCCCTAGTAAGAAGAATAAGAGACTCGGTAGTGATAGGGGAATTGAATATGATTTTGGGTTATTCAATGATTTTTATATTAAACATGGAATTGTACATGAAACGACTGCTCCATATTCTCCTGAAATGAGTGGTAAAGCAGAAAGAAAGAATAGAACTCTTACTGAACTTGTTGTTGCAATTATGCTGAATTCCGGTGCTGCACCTCACTAGTGGGGGGAAATTTTATTGACTGTTTGCTATGTCTTGATAAAATACCCAAGTCTAAAAATAAGATCTTACCTTATGAGATATTAAAGAAAAGACAACCAAAATTGTCTTATTTGAGAACTTGGGGATGTCTGGCTTATGTCAGAATTCCGGATCCGAAACGAGTTAAACTCACTAGTAGAGCATACAAATGTGTATTCATTGGGTATGCAGCAAATAGTAAGGCATATAGGTTTTATGACCTAAATGCGAAAGTGATCATAGAATCAAATGATGTTGATTTCTATGAAGATAAATTTCCCTTCAAATTGAGAAATAGTGGGGGTACTCAATCGAGTCACGTTCTTGTGATACGAAGCACAAAAAGCAATGACAATGTAGAAATAGAACTTCGACGAAGTAAAAGAGTAAGAGTCTCTAAAGAATATGGGCCTGATTATGCGACCTATAATGTAAAAGAAGATCCAACAAATCTTTAAGAAGCATTGTCATCTCTGGATGCAAACTTATGGCAAGAAGCTATTAATGATGAGATAAATTCTCTAGAATCTAACAAGAGCTGACACTTAGTAGACTTGCCTCCTAGTTGCAAACCAATCGGTTGTAAATGGGTTTTGACAAAGAAACTAAAACCTGATGAAACTGTTGATAAATACAAGGCTCGCCTTGTAGCCAAGGGTTTTAGACAAAGAGAAAATGTAAATTTCTTCGATACCTTTTCTCCTGTCACTAGAATTACATCCATTAGGGTACTTATTTCAATTGTTGCTATTTATAACTTAATAGTACACCAAATGGATGTTAAAACAGCTTTTTTAAATGGTGACTTAGAAGGAGAAATCTATATGGAATAACCGGAAGGTTTTGTGATCCATGGACAAGAAAATAAGGTCTGTAAGTTAGATAAGTCTCTATATGGACTAAAACAAGCTCCTAAGCAATGGCATGAAAAGTTTGATAACCTAATGACATCGAATGGGTACAAAGTGAATGAAAATGACAAATGCGTTTATTACAAATCTGAGAATCGCATATGCACTATCATATGTCTATATGTAGATGATCTACTCATATTTGGATCAAACATTCAGGCCGTTAATGCTATGAAATCACTGTTGTGCAACAACTTTGATATGAAAGTCCTCGGAGAAGCGAGTGTAATTCTTGGTATCAAGATCAGAGAATCCAAACAAGGAATTTCTTTGGATCAATATCACTATGTGGAGAAGATCTTAAAGAAATATAAATACTTTGGCTGTAAGCCAGCATGCACTCCATATGATCCAAGTGTGAAAATGTTTAAGAACACTAGAGAAAGTGTTAGACAATCCGAATATGCGAGCATCATTGGCAGTCTTAGATATGCCACTGATTGTACTAGACCTGACATTGCATATGTCGTTGGATTATTATGCAGGTTTACGAGTAGGCCGAGCAATGAGCACTGTAAAGCTATTGAGCGAGTCATGAGGTACCTTAAAAGGACCTTGGATCTCGGCCTACATTATAAGAAATTTCCTGTTGTACTAGAAGGGTATAGCAATGCAGATTGGAACACCTTATCAGATGATTCCAAAGCTACTAGTGGTTATATATTTAGTATAGCTGGGGGAGCTGTATCGTGGAAATCAAAGAAACAAACCATCCTGGCTCAGTCTACAATGGAGTCTGAGATGATAGCACTAGCCACAACTAGTGAAGAAGCAAGTTGGTTAAGATGGTTGCTGGGAAAAACCAATGCTAGCTGTGCTGATCCACGAGGATAGTACCGCGGCTATATATTGCAAAAATTGAGAACCGTTATTATAATGGTAAAAGACGTCAAATAAGAAGAAAGCACAACACCGTTAAAGACTGTATCTCTAAAGGAGCTGTAAGAGTAGATCATGTACGCACTGATGAAAACTTAAACAGATCCTTTGGCGAAAGGATTAGCTAGGGAGAAAGTCCATAATACCTCCAAAAAGATGGGACTAATGCCCAGGGCCGGCCCAATCAACTCCGAGGCCCCGTTATAATTTTAAAAATGGACCTTAATTATATATATATATATATATATATATATATATATATATATATATATATATATATATATATATATATATAATTCAAAACAATATATAAAAAATATAATTATATATTAATTGAAAATAAATTTAATTATAATTATTTTAATTTTTAATCATTTTTCATTTATTTATTTATTAGGTTTTCATCATAGTTTTTTATTTATTGAGTTTTTATATAACATTTTTTTATCTATTAATATTAAAAGAAAATAATTACACTTTCCAAAATATAGGATCCTATGCTGTAAAATTTTTTGTTCAATTGAGTAATAAATTTTGTAGGAAATAAATACTATGAATTCTTTGATTCATTATATTCCAAAAGTTTTATTTTAATGGTTAAATATAAATATATACTAGTAGAATAGAAATATAAAGTCTCATATGCTTATTAAATACTAGTAGCAGCGTAAAGTACATTCAGTGCTGAGTATATAGTATATTATGAGGCTCGTCTTCTAATCTTCTAAATCAGTATAATTTCCACATACTAAATAAATAGCAACAACCAATGAAAAATTAAGAGTGTTGCACCCCAAAATTTGCCCTCTTTATTTGAGCTATAAGTTAATAATGACGTTTATTTCGTCATTTCAAAATTGAAGAAAAATAATAAAGAGTTTTCATGGGTTTAAGAAGAAAGGCGTGAAAAATGGTTTAAACAGTGGAAATACGAGAAAAATTCGCAAGTCATATTTGGAAGGTGATATGAGCTTAGTTCCCGCGTTGTCCTGACTGTTTCGACGATATCTACAACTTTCGTGTTCGGCTCGGAAGCTAATTCTTTGAAGAAGGTCTTCAAATTGGCAAATTGCTTGAGATTTCGTAGTGAAAAATAGTGCTGAATGTAGGGTTTTGCGCCTCGGAAAATTCATATCTCCTAATCCGCTCGCCGGATTCGCTTGAAAATTTAACTGGAGCTCCGTGACATCATTACCAAGATTTCATATGTTCGGACCGAAGGCCAAATATGCACGGAAAGCTCCCATCATTTTAAAGATCGTCGTGTCGTTTTGGTAAAAAGTGTGTTTTCGTGTATGTCGCGCCGAGTTCGAAAATTCATAACTTCTTCGATTTTTATCGTATGAAGTCCATTCCGGCGGCATTCTCTCAGAAATTTCGTTAGCTTCGATTCTTTGTCACACATGCCGGTTCAGATTCTGAGCCGAAGATGGAGTTTTATCGAGTTCTGTGAGCGGTACTCACAAAATTCTGCACAGTCGCACCAGATGAATCGGCGTTTCTCGCCATTCAAACGCGCATATTTTCTTCATCGCTTATCGGATTGAGGCGATTCTCGCGGCAACGGATCACAAATTTGGTCATCTTCACAACGGTATTGGTTTCGTTCCGAAATTCAGAGCCGAACCGAGTTTCCTTAAAAACGAGCCAAAATGAGACGTACCGAGGGCAATTTGGACATTTCGCATTGACAATATATAAACATTTTGCTCTTCACAAATCAAGGAGGAGGACTCTCACAATTTCAATTCACCAATTCTTCACAAACACTTTCTCCTAATTCTCTCTCAATTCTCTTGAATCAAAACCACAAATTACATAAAACTTTCATCAATATTCATCAAATTTCATCAAGATCAAGAACATGGATTGAAGAATCAAGGATCAAAGTTCGAATTTATCTCCCTCTCCCTCACTAAGCTTGCGCGCCTCCCTCTCTATGCTAATCCGGATTTCGCTTTCGAGATTCGAGTCGTGTTCGCGTTCGTATCGTGTTCGTGTTCGCACTTCGGTTTGAATCTTCATTCGGTAAGCCTTGAACCTTGAATTAAGTGCTTAATTGTTGATTATCATGTGAATTCAAATCTAGATCTACCTCTTGTTCTTGATTAATGGATGATTGATGATGTTTGATTGGTGAATTTGTGTATTTTTGCTCGAATTGATCGTGTTCATATGGATTTTGGTTAGGATTGATGTTCATTGTATGTAATTGATATCCGTTGATGATGAATTGTGTTATTCGTGTTCGGATCCGTGATTTGTCGGTGATTTTGTGTGTATAATTGTTGTTGATAATTTGTGTTGCTTGCGATGTACTCAACGTGTTCGTATAAATGCATGTGCCATATTTTCGATCGATCTTGGCATTATTTGACGCGTCGCACTTAGCATAATTGTTGACATGAGGATCGTTTGATGTGTGAATGTTGGTATGTTGTGATGTTGATGTTTGTTTGTGATCAATTGGTACGTTTTGGATCGAGTGCGAATGGCTCCAAGGCCTTTAAAATGCATAAAATTCTGTTTTCACACGCCAGGAACCGGGTTGTCCCAGGCGGGAACCGGTTCCCACTCAATCCAAAATGTTGATTCTCTGGTTTTTTGTACCAGGAACCGGGTTGTCCCTAGGTGGGAACCGGTTCCCAGCTTGCTAACCTATTCTCTGTATTTTTGTATGGGGAACCGGGTTGTCCCTAGGTGGGAACCGGTTCCCAGCTTGCTAATTTGGCCATTCTCTGTGTTTTTGTACCAGGAACCGGGTTGTCCCTAGGTGGGAACCGGTTCCCAGTTTCTGCCTCTGTTTTTTTGTATGGGGAACCGGGTTGTCCCTAGGTGGGAACCGGTTCCTGAGTGCAATTTTTTGTGTTTTGCTTTTCTAACTTCAAAGTTTCGTATCTTTTTACTCGTAACTCCGATTTGCACGTTCCTTAAATCGTCGGAAAGCTTATGAGATGTACTATCTTGCTAGATGCTTTGTTTGCATTAATTTGTAGATCATTCATGTTTGATTTCTCTTTGATGTTTCATTGTCCATTTCATGTTTACCTTACTTGTCGATTTCCTTTCGTTTTATAGTAATAACGCAATTCCGATTGCGATGTTTGTTATCTCTAACCTGTGTGCTAGTGTGCAAGGCTTTTGGATAGTCACCGATTGATACTCATTGCTTGAGTGTTCTGCTTCACTTGCGGAATACGATTATATCTCATTGACTTGTATCGTGCCCTCGACTTGGAGACACGATCTTATTGCTTTATATCTGCTTGTTTGGTTTGCTTGTTCCTCTTGCAGGTGTATCGTGATTATGCTCGATGTGCGAGTCGACATTTGTGCGCTTTATGGCTAATCGGTGTGCTGACTATTTGCTTTTGCTTTGCTAGCTCGCTCGCGGGATTCTCTTTCTTCGCTTTGCTTCGCCTTAGTTTACGGATCATAATCCGTTTGGTATTGATCTCGTTTCATTTTATTTCCTCGCACTTCGTCGTTTTCTCGCATCATCCTTTAACATGAGAAGTAGGACCTAGACATGCATCTGGCCAAGTCCTCGAAAGAGGCTCTGTCTTTGTTGGTGTGTTTACATTTGTGCTTTGCGGCAGGGAGTCACGGTGTAATAAGTCCTATATGGCACTCCGTTAAGTCCTCATGGAAGGCATGCGGTCAAGGGTTCGTAATCAACCCCCGCCTAGTCTCATCGAGTCTGTTCAGTATGCGCACGCCTCGCGTTGCTCGCTTCCGAACGTGCAAAAGATCTTGTTATCGAGTATGTCAGGTAAAGGGTTCATGCAATCGGACCCCCGCTTTTCCTATAGCTCGCGTCGCTCGACGTTGATGCTCGGTGTACGCACGCACCGTTTTCCTTTATGATCCGTGACGGCTTGGTTGCTGAGAGGGGTCCGCCCTCTTGTCTATGGCCCGATCATTTTCGCGAGGTCTAATGCTTGGTTGACTTGGGTTGAGCTGCTCCCCTTGGCTATGGCGGGACCGCTTTTCTACCATTCGGTCAGTACCGTTGGTTTTGTTTGCTTTACGAGTGGATGCTCGTTTGTGTGATATTATTGTGTGCTTCCCCTTTTCCCTCGTAGGTTGATAGTTTAGTTTAGACTTGTACCCTTTGTATGATAACATTAGGTAGCAAGCTTTCCCCCTTAGCTTAGGTCTTCCTCATGCATTCTTTAAAACACAAACCACACTCTTTGATTTTCTTTTCTTAAGAGCTTGTTATTTCCGCTCCATTCCCAGCATAAGTCTCCAAAGGTCGAGCAGCGGAGCGTGAATGTAACCTGTTCACCTAAAAAATACAAAACAAACAGAAATTAGTTAGCCGAGCTACGGTAGCTCTGATTCTGCAAAACAGATACGTAGGCAGCGGGGTAGGGCCCGTGCGAGCACAATCCTTTCTTTTCCCTACATTCTGCATTCATTGCTAACTTGACTATTCTCTGTATTTTTGTATGGGGAACCGGGTTGTCCCTAGGTGGGAACCGGTTCCCAGCTTGCTAATTTGGCCATTCTCTGTGTTTTTGTACCAGGAACCGGGTTGTCCCTAGGTGGGAACCGGTTCCCAGTTTCTGCCTCTGTTTTTTTGTATGGGGAACCGGGTTGTCCCTAGGTGGGAACCGGTTCCTGAGTGCAATTTTTTGTGTTTTGCTTTTCTAACTTCAAAGTTTCGTATCTTTTTACTCGTAACTCCGATTTGCACGTTCTTTAAATCGTCGGAAAGCTTATGAGATGTACTATCTTGCTAGATGCTTTGTTTGCATTAATTTGTAGATCATTCATGTTTGATTTCTCTTTGATGTTTCATTGTCCATTTCATGTTTACCTTACTTGTCGATTTCCTTTCGTTTTATAGTAATAACGCAATTCCGATTGCGATGTTTGTTATCTCTAACCTGTGTGCTAGTGTGCAAGGCTTTTGGATAGTCACCGATTGATACTCATTGCTTGAGTGTTCTGCTTCACTTGCGGAATACGATTATATCTCATTGACTTGTATCGTGCCCTCGACTTGGAGACACGATCTTATTGCTTTATATCTGCTTGTTTGGTTTGCTTGTTCCTCTTGCAGGTGTATCGTGATTATGCTCGATGTGCGAGTCGACATTTGTGCGCTTTATGGCTAATCGGTGTGCTGACTATTTGCTTTTGCTTTGCTAGCTCGCTCGCGGGATTCTCTTTCTTCGCTTTGCTTCGCCTTAGTTTACGGATCATAATCCGTTTGGTATTGATCTCGTTTCATTTTATTTCCTCGCACTTCGTCGTTTTCTCGCATCATCCTTTAACATGAGAAGTAGGACCTAGACATGCATCTGGCCAAGTCCTCGAAAGAGGCTCTGTCTTTGTTGGTGTGTTTACATTTGTGCTTTGCGGCAGGGAGTCACGGTGTAATAAGTCCTATATGGCACTCCGTTAAGTCCTCATGGAAGGCATGCGGTCAAGGGTTCGTAATCAACCCCCGCCTAGTCTCATCGAGTCTGTTCAGTATGCGCACGCCTCGCGTTGCTCGCTTCCGAACGTGCAAAAGATCTTGTTATCGAGTATGTCAGGTAAAGGGTTCATGCAATCGGACCCCCGCTTTTCCTATAGCTCGCGTCGCTCGACGTTGATGCTCGGTGTACGCACGCACCGTTTTCCTTTATGATCCGTGACGGCTTGGTTGCTGAGAGGGGTCCGCCCTCTTGTCTATGGCCCGATCATTTTCGCGAGGTCTAATGCTTGGTTGACTTGGGTTGAGCTGCTCCCCTTGGCTATGGCGGGACCGCTTTTCTACCATTCGGTCAGTACCGTTGGTTTTGTTTGCTTTACGAGTGGATGCTCGTTTGTGTGATATTATTGTGTGCTTCCCCTTTTCCCTCGTAGGTTGATAGTTTAGTTTAGACTTGTACCCTTTGTATGATAACATTAGGTAGCAAGCTTTCCCCCTTAGCTTAGGTCTTCCTCATGCATTCTTTAAAACACAAACCACACTCTTTGATTTTCTTTTCTTAAGAGCTTGTTATTTCCGCTCCATTCCCAGCATAAGTCTCCAAAGGTCGAGCAGCGGAGCGTGAATGTAACCTGTTCACCTAAAAAATACAAAACAAACAGAAATTAGTTAGCCGAGCTACGGTAGCTCTGATTCTGCAAAACAGATACGTAGGCAGCGGGGTAGGGCCCGTGCGAGCACAATCCTTTCTTTTCCCTACATTCTGCATTCATTGCTAACTTGACTATTCTCTGTATTTTTGTATGGGGAACCGGGTTGTCCCTAGGTGGGAACCGGTTCCCAGCTTGCTAATTTGGCCATTCTCTGTGTTTTTGTACCAGGAACCGGGTTGTCCCTAGGTGGGAACCGGTTCCCAGTTTCTGCCTCTGTTTTTTTGTATGGGGAACCGGGTTGTCCCTAGGTGGGAACCGGTTCCTGAGTGCAATTTTTTGTGTTTTGCTTTTCTAACTTCAAAGTTTCGTATCTTTTTACTCGTAACTCCGATTTGCACGTTCTTTAAATCGTCGGAAAGCTTATGAGATGTACTATCTTGCTAGATGCTTTGTTTGCATTAATTTGTAGATCATTCATGTTTGATTTCTCTTTGATGTTTCATTGTCCATTTCATGTTTACCTTACTTGTCGATTTCCTTTCGTTTTATAGTAATAACGCAATTCCGATTGCGATGTTTGTTATCTCTAACCTGTGTGCTAGTGTGCAAGGCTTTTGAATAGTCACCGATTGATACTCATTGCTTGAGTGTTCTGCTTCACTTGCGGAATACGATTATATCTCATTGACTTGTATCGTGCCCTCGACTTGGAGACACGATCTTATTGCTTTATATCTGCTTGTTTGGTTTCCTTGTTCCTCTTGCAGGTGTATCGTGATTATGCTCGATGTGCGAGTCGACATTTGTGCGCTTTATGGCTAATCGGTGTGCTGACTATTTGCTTTTGCTTTGCTAGCTCGCTCGCGGGATTCTCTTTCTTCGCTTTGCTTCGCCTTAGTTTACGGATCATAATCCGTTTGGTATTGATCTCGTTTCATTTTATTTCCTCGCACTTCGTCGTTTTCTCGCATCATCCTTTAACATGAGAGGTAGGACCTAGACATGCATCTGGCCAAGTCCTCGAAAGAGGCTCTGTCTTTGTTGGTGTGTTTACATTTGTGCTTTGCGGCAGGGAGTCACGGTGTAATAAGTCCTATATGGCACTCCGTTAAGTCCTCATGGAAGGCATGCGGTCAAGGGTTCGTAATCAACCCCCGCCTAGTCTCATCGAGTCTGTTCAGTATGCGCACGCCTCGCGTTGCTCGCTTCCGAACGTGCAAAAGATCTTGTTATCGAGTATGTCAGGTAAAGGGTTCATGCAATCGGACCCCCGCTTTTCCTATAGCTCGCGTCGCTCGACGTTGATGCTCGGTGTACGCACGCACCGTTTTCCTTTATGATCCGTGACGGCTTGGTTGCTGAGAGGGGTCCGCCCTCTTGTCTATGGCCCGATCATTTTCGCGAGGTCTAATGCTTGGTTGACTTGGGTTGAGCTGCTCCCCTTGGCTATGGCGGGACCGCTTTTCTACCATTCGGTCAGTACCGTTGGTTTTGTTTGCTTTACGAGTGGATGCTCGTTTGTGTGATATTATTGTGTGCTTCCCCTTTTCCCTCGTAGGTTGATAGTTTAGTTTAGACTTGTACCCTTTGTATGATAACATTAGGTAGCAAGCTTTCCCCCTTAGCTTAGGTCTTCCTCATGCATTCTTTAAAACACAAACCACACTCTTTGATTTTCTTTTCTTAAGAGCTTGTTATTTCCGCTCCATTCCCAGCATAAGTCTCCAAAGGTCGAGCAGCGGAGCGTGAATGTAACCTGTTCACCTAAAAAATACAAAACAAACAGAAATTAGTTAGCCGAGCTACGGTAGCTCTGATTCTGCAAAACAGATACGTAGGCAGCGGGGTAGGGCCCGTGCGAGCATAACACTTTCTTTTCCCTACATTCTGCATTCATTTTAGTCCAGATTAGCGTAGATTTGTTACACACCCATAGATTTAGACACAAGCGTGGATACCATCGAGTACGATGGGCGCGAGGGGTGCTAATACCTTCCCCTCGCGTAACCGACTCCCTTACCCTTTTTCTCTGGTCGTGAGACCGTTGTTTTGTTTTGTGGTTTGCTGGCATCCCTTTCCTTTTCAGGATAAATATGTTAGTGGCGACTCTGTTAATTTTCGCGGTAGCGACAGCTGGCGACTCTGCTGGGGACGTCTTGACCTGTTGCTGGTCCGGACCTAGCGAGTCGATCCTAGCGCTTGTGTGTTTATCATTGGGTGTTTTTACTGCTTTGCATATTTACCTGTTTGCATTGCATTCTATGTGCGCTTTTACTTTTCTGCATCGTATTCTGGACTGGCTGGATATCTGTCTGTTGGGTGGGTGTTTCAAGAGGTAAAAGGCTCAATACCCAGGCTATGTGTGAACCATAGGAACCCTAGGATAGAGTGGGAGCATGGTTTGTCTCGAGGTGTACGTCTCGGGATGGATTATGTGACCACGAGCAGAGTAGTGGTTTCAAACGGAGGTATTATCGTCACCCGCTTACGCGCTGTGATGATGCTTACCTTCGGGCGGACCGTATACTGCGTTTCATGACCTTACCTTGGCCTAGATTTTACCCGTGAGTGGGGCGGGAATCAATGATCATATTAACAGGTACATTGTTGGTGACCGCTGTTCTCGTTCGTGGGTTACCGCTGTTCTCGTTCGTGGGTTACCGCTGTTCTCGTTCGTGGGGTACTATGGTCCTTGTTCGTGGGGTACTATGGTTCTTGTTCGAGTGGTAGTCTGTGTGCTATTCCAAGTGTGTTATTGACTATGGGCTTTGGTTCCGTGGATTGACATTCTATATTCTGTGTGGTATAACATTTGGGGGCCGAACCTTTGGCTCTATACTATGTGTGTTACCGGTAGTCCAGAATGCCTGGTGGGCGGCAACAAGTCCCACCACTTTGCATCATAGCATATTTATTTCCAAAAGAAACGCAAAAAAAAAAAAGATATGTATAATAAGCATTCGCATGTCATGTTTTTCAGGGACATTCAGGAGTTCATTCAAGTTAAAGATGGACACTCCCATGGATACTGTCAAGGAGGCAAAGAGACATACGCACACCTACAGCTTTTTTCGAGAGCCGTTGACCGCCTTAGAGGGTTTGGGTTCGTTAATGACCGCTTTCTGCTTGAAGAGTTTCACGGATAATTATGGGAATATCTTGACTTTGTTGGAAACCGTGGTTGATACTCCTGCTTTGCAAACTTTGATGCAATTCTATGATCCTGAAATGAGGTGTTTCACGTTCCAGGATTACCAGTTGGCTCCGACATTGGAAGAGTACTATATTATTCTTAATCTCAAGGTAAAAAGCGAAGTGCCATTCATCGACATTCCTAAAGAGTTGAATTTCAAGTTGATTGTTGCTGCTCTTTATTTGAGCATAAAAGAAGTATCTGATAATTGGAAGTCGAATGGAGGTGTCTCGGGGTTCTCTTTGAAGTTCTTGGTGAGAAAAGCTAAAGAGGAATTTGAGAAAAAGAATTGGAACGCGTACAATGCATTGCTTGCTGTGGCTATTTACGGGATTGTGATGTTCCCGAATGTTCCCAATTTTGTAGACTCGGCCGCGGTACACGTCTTCATGGGAAAGAATCCTATTCCTACTTTGTTGGCCGATACTTACTATGCCGTTCATTCCCGATATGAGAAACGTGGCGGTGCTATCACTTGTTGCCTTCAATTATTGTTCATCTGGTTCCTCTCTTTGTTGCCCAGCAAAGGACCTTTTGTGAAGACAAGGGAGACACTTAAGTGGACCCACAGGATTATGTCACTTACTTCTTATGATATTCAGTGGCCAAAGTATCGAATTAATGTTTCTGAAGTGATTGTTGGGTGTGGTAAGTTCGATAATGTTCCTTTGGTTGGTACTAGAGGTTGCATCAATTACAATCCCGTGGTATCCTTGCGTCAGTTGGGGTATACGTTGAAAGACAAGCCGGCAGATCACTTGATAGCGGAGACAGTCTATTTTGAGAAGGGGTCGGATCCAGAAAAGTTGAAGGAGATAATTGTGGCTTGGAAGAAGATCCGTAAGCATAACGGAGCCCATTTAGGGAAGAAAGAATCGCTCGCTTTGACACCGTATGTTGAATGGATTGTAAAACGGGTCGGAAGCTTGTTGCTGCCATATGATAGAGTTGCACCACTTCAAAAGCAACCTCCTTTGATTCTATCCGAATTTGTGCCAACAGAACTTTACAAGGATGCTCTGGTTACCAACTACAGGTTGCATGAAAGAGAGCAAGAGACCAATTTGAAGTTCTTTGAAGAGAGAGATGCAAAGATGAGGTTGATGCACCAGCTCAAGCAAGTCGAAGGCGCAAGTTCAAGCCAAGCCAGTGCCCGGAGGCGTCCCTATGAGTTGCTAGAGGAAGATTTGTATCAGAAGCAGCAAGAGTGTCTACAGTTACAGAGATCAGAGAGTAGTCTCAAGAGGCAGAAGCGGGATTCAGATAAACAGCTAGCAGAAGAGAAGGCTAAGACTGCTCGACTTGAAGAAGAACTAAGAAGACTCCGAGCCCAGCGGAGAGGAGATGGAGGAGTTCATTCTGTTACCAGGCGATCCTAGTGTCGCTGTGGAGTGGATTTGTTTGATCTATGATGGATGATTTGATGTTTATGCTTGATTTTTGTCGCCCATGTCCAGGATTGTTGGATGGGGTCGCAGTTTGATGTTCTGGATTTCTTTTATATGCCTTATGAGCACTTTGTGACACGGTTATGTGTTTTGTTGTATGAACTCAAATTCTCAGTTATGTTTGAATGGAATATGCTCAGTTTGCCGATTTATTCTTGTGTGTGGATTGTTATTCAAATATATTCGGTGTCAGGGTTGCTATGTCCTATCTGAAAGTGGGATGAACTCTTGGATACCTGAAAATTGACAAACATTTCATGCATATCATTCATATATCATACATGTCATGTATTTGCAGGTTTTGCAGGTCTTATATCTTATGTCTTGCTGTTTTGTTACCAGAAGGAGTTCTAAGACGGCTAATCATCCGTATTCGACTAGGAGCAGTCAGAGAAGACAGATGGAACAGATTCAGGAACAAATGGCTGAGATGAGAGCTCAACTGACAGAGCAGATGAACGCGCAGATGGCGCAGTTTATGGAAGCATTGACTAATGTAACCAAGGGGCAGGATGACTTGCGAGTTCTCGTCGAGAACTCCAGAAGGAATGAGAATGGAGGACATCCTGGGCTGTTTGATGATGTGTCTGGCAGAATTGACGATCACCATGATCCGAATGAGTTTGATCATGTAACACCCCAAATCTACCCAACGAATATTTAATAAAATCAGAGTGCGGAAATTCAACATACAATTGGGATGTCACATTCAACGTAAAACAACAAACAACTTAATCACATATATCATAGATACATAGCACATAACTCGGATGGACCGATAAAACCTGTTTACTCTTTTGAAAAATAAAACAACTTTTATTAATAATAATAATATCAATTATTCAACTTCACTTCGCATAATATTTTTATTAAATTAAAACAACTTCACCAACATCATATTACTTCATAAATCCCACTTAAAAGTTAACAATTTATAGTTATAATAACAGTTAAAAGACAATCGTTCATCCCCCGAGTGCTACGTATCAGAGCAAGACCCAACTCGAACTAACAGTCACTAAAGACTTCATAAAATCACTTCAAACTTCCACCGCTATCTTGAGTACCTGTCCATTTCCCATGGTAGGGAAACATCATTCAGAAGGGGTGAGATATCCAACAATATAAACAAGCGTATGATAAATAATATATTAAGATTAGATCATACAATTTCACCACTTCATACTTATTCAAACAACAGTTATAATAACAAATAGCAACAACAGTTATAATAATTATTTACCAACAACAAGTATAATAACAATTATCAGCAACAAGTATAACAACAACAACTTATAACAGCAACAACAACGTAATAACAACAACAACGTAATAACAACAACAACTTCAAATGCGACTCAACTGTGCAAATGCATGTGGTACCATTTGGAGTAAAACTCCCAACTTAAACATATGCCAGGTTATCGAGGCATTTCAACAAGGCGTAAGCCTTCAACGTGGTGCCATTAAGGCCAAGGCATAAGCCTTCAACTTTTCAACGTGGTGCCATCAAGGCCAACTTAAACAATGCAAATGTATGCATGCAACAACAACCGCAACGTCACAACACAACAATGCAACAACCGCAAACAACTTAATCAACCTTGGTCATAAGACCTGTGTAATACGGTGAACTGACTTTTTAATAATCGGAATGTCGCGGTAAGCAAGAGTCGCCACCGACTTTTATTTTATCCAAACAGATTCGGAAAGGCAAAAAGAAACAGAAAAAACCTTTTAAAAGAAATCTAAGTTCGGGGGGTAATTTATGCAAAGGGAAGGTGTAAGGCACCCTTTGCATCCATGGTTTTCCATGGGCTCTTAATTGCTTTGCTTGCTCGTTTTCAGAAAATGTAGATGAAAGAGATAGGGACTTTGGCTTGTGAATAAGTGTTGCCCTTTTGAAAAATTATGAGAAAGAATATAATAAAAAGGTTTGAGCATTGCAAGGCAATTAGGGGCAATTACCTTAAACTCAGATGATAGGTCTCTTTTTGCCTTTCAGAATGAAAGGGTCTATCCTTGCCATAAGAGGGCAGGAAGCCTTTCGTTTGGAGGTTGAAGGGTCATCGAAGTATCCTTTGCCATAAGACTGTCCCATGCCATAGGAGGGCAGGTAGTCTAAGGTAAGGATCAGAATAAGCCTTATTCGTAGGCAGCCAGAAGATACCTCAGCCTTTTTCCGTAGGCAACTTCCGAGGGTCGAGGTCATATTTGTGTATCGAAGGCAGCATCATTTACGGTCGTATGACCTTTAGTTATCGAGGCAGCATGGCTGAGGTATCCTCGTATTCGAGGGACATGGCTTATTCTGCAAAAAACACAAAGGCAACAGGCAACAGGCAACAGAGAGGTTACCATAAAAGAGTGCGTGTGTGCAACAATCACGTGATTATATTCAATTATATTATCTTGTAAATTAGCGATTCTAAATTCAATTCATGGTTGCCACTCCCTATTTTACTAACCACGCAGATAATATAAGGCAATAAACAGTAATATGGGGGAGGGAAATTGTAACCAGCGGATCCCTTAATAGGGTTTGACATAAGTAATAATAAACAAAGAAAAATATCAAGGTTAGGGTTTTAGGGTTACCAAATTCGTAGCTTCGGCGGTTTGACAAATCCTGGAAAAGGCAAACAAAATAGGGTGAGTGCATTTATCGGTTCGAAGGCGAACACAGTTAACCCTAAAAATAAGGATATAATGTATTTAAAATAAAATAAACAAAAGCACTTAGCTTGATTATTTGATCTGATATGGTTAGCGGGAAGCCTCAGGGTTAACCTTGAAAAGGCAAAGGCAGAAGAGAATGAAGGCAGGGCAAACCATAATTATTTAAAAAGAAACAAAATAGTTTTTAAATTAAATAATGTACTTAGCTTTGAATCTTGATCTGGCGCGTTGTCGGGAGATGTTTGGAAAGTTGACCCTGAAGAAGGCATGGAAAAAAGAAACATTTTAGTGTATGGCATGATCTTCGTAAACCCTGATTAGGGTACAAGTTAGCCATAGTTAATAGAATAAAAACAAATTAATTGTTGGTTTTCAACCCAATTAATTAAATCGGTGAAAATCGAGTTTCGATTAAATTACCTAACTCTAATTATATTTTAATCAATTGATAAAAATTAATTAACAATTTAAGCAAATGATTTAAATAAATTAAATTGATTTTAAGTAAATAAGATTTTAATGATAATAATAATAATGAAAAGTAAAATAAATATATTTTTTATTATGTATTAAAAAAATCAGTTAAAAAACAAATGTTGTTTTTCTAAAATATTTTTAATGAGTAACAAAAAAAACAACTTATGTAATAAAGAAAAAACGAAAATAAAAATAAAAATAAAAGAGGAACTCAGCTGGATTCTGTGTGGTAGACTGAGAAGGACCATGGTGTGGCTGAGTAGTGCTGGAGCGTCAGATCATCTTGATGGTAATCCAAGGATCCTGGTGTGAGGACGTATCGTAGCCACGCATAAGGTAGCAGTACTGGATCCTGAGCAAACCGTGATGTTCAGGGGGGCGATTCTGACTGCGTGAGACCTTGAGGATAGTCCGGATAGCTTCGTCGGAATCGGAGGGCGTTTGCGGTAGAAGGAAATCCGGTTTCGTCGGCAATCGGAAGGCTTGCGGTTTCATGTTCTTCTTTGAATCCCAATCTCTTTCACTCTACTTTTTTTCTCCAGCAAAAAGTATGAACAAGTATGGAATGCTGTTGTTGTAATTTGATGAACAAAAGTGTCGGTTCAATGAATTGAACGAAAATCCTTTATTTGTCTTCTTTTGAAAAATAATTTGCAGAGGAGGTGAATATGTACAAGATTTTTGTGTGTAGAAAGTTGTGTACGTGAGAGTGATTGAAAGAGTTTGTGGGTTTATGTTTGTGAAACTGAAGAAAATAAGGATTAGCAAAAAATCCCCCCCTGTACATGGAGTGTCCTATTTATATATAACAATTAGGTTAACTAAAAATGGAAAATATAATTTACAATTAATAACATAAAAATCAAGGATTAATAATCAAATAAAAAAAGCAATAAAATTAACTTATTGGAAAAGCTGAATAGAAATTTACCTTATATAATTTTTTTTTGTGATTTTTAGTTAAAATGTGTATAAAATAATGATTTAAAATAAAAAATAATATTTTTAAAATACTCCTAAAATAAAAAACGAAAATAATATTAAAATAATAAAAAACTTATTTTTGTGACTTTTTTTTTTTTATATAAGTGAAAATAAGACTAATACTATAGTTAGAAATAAAAAGAAAAAAAGTTAGGAGTCAGATTCGAACCAGGCACCTCTTGTTCTTATATATTTTACCCTCAAATTCTTATCAATTGTGCTATGTCACTTAACCGATATAAAATGACATTGGTAATCATATGAGGGCAAATTTTGGGGTATGACAACCTGCAACTTAATCAACGCATCATCAATAACTTAAACAACATTGGTCATAAGACCTGCAACTTAATCAACGTATCAACAACAACAACCAGAACAACAGCAACGAAAACAACAACTTAAACATGCATCAATTGCATCAACTTAATCATTACAAAACAGCCCCTAAACATCTAGGTACTAATTCTTCAATTTATTAATTAATCTACTACCAACAATTCTTATCATTCTAATTCCAATTCTACTATTCGTTAATTCTATTATTAATTCCAATTATGCTACTAATTCAGCCAGCTACATATATCATCGTTATTACTAGTGCTATTTCTTCTTCACACCAATTCCATATTCATACAACTTAATCCATTAACTACACATTTCATCACTAAGAATTATCACTATAATTTCTACTAATTAAATTAATCAATTCCAACGGTATAATATTCTAATTAATTTAAACCAATTTCTTCACTAATAATAATTATAATTCTTCTCAAGTTAATCCTACTAAGGCTTGATCCCAACAACCAACATAAAACATCAACAGCAAGAAATCAAAACATATTTCTAAAACTCGTATAGCACGCGCTGCGAACCTCTCTTTGCGCCGCAAACACCACAAAAACCTTCAGTTCGCGCCGCGTCCAAACCTTGGCACTTACCTGCGCTGACAGCATCTTCCAACAAAATTAAAACTCAATTTTCTTCCTTCGATTCCAGTACAATTCAATTTCGACCATCACAGGAACATAGCAATATTATAGTTATACTCCACCAACATCTAGCAATTTTCTACAACTAATTCCTCAATAATAATTATAAACCCTAGGTTAATTTCCCACAACCATTTATTGAACTTTTATAACCTTATTCACCGACGTCAATCAATTTCAACATTCAACAATACAATCACAATACACAAAACAGAGGCAATCATACAACCATAACCCCCACATACCATTCATCAAAATCCCGTTTATAGAGCTAGAACCCCACCCTTACCTTGGATATGGGATTGCTCTACTCTCCCGGTTGCCATAGCTTATGCCGCTGCTTCCAACTTTTCTCCGAAAATCTTTTCTAACAACGTACAGAGACGCACCAAAAACCTGTTCGGAAATCTCTTTGTCAGACGGACTTAAAATCATCAAAACGAAAATCGCTCCGGTCAGAAGTTACCTCTACGAGTCTGGAACGTTGTGTCCAAGAACCACGACGATCCAACGGTTGGATTGGGAGAAACGTCCGTTTTACTAAGGTGTCTCACTGCAGAAACTTGCTGCGAAAATTGGACTTCCTCTAACTTTTCTCTTCCGCCGTGGCTCTCTTCTTCACCTCTCCTCCAAACCCTATTCCTATTTGTGTTATGATAGCTCTTCCTTCTTCCAATTCTAAATCCAACATAGTAAGGTTATTTTATTTAATCACTTAAATAACTTAATTGGGCCTAAGTGACATACCCCCTCCTTACTTCACAACAACTCAAATTAAACCCAAAGTTATTTTTAAGCTCATTAATAAAATAACACTTCAACTTTATTTCACCAAATTAATCCGATTAATTACCATGCCAACTTAATAAAATAATTCCGACTTCGTCGATAAAATTCGAATTAAATATAAGTAGTCCAATATTAATAATAATATTATTTCTACTATTATTTCTTCAACGAAATCAACTTTATTAATTCTCCGACTAACCGAATAAAATCCGACTTTAACTTAATAATCCAAATACGCTTCCCAAAATAATACCGACAATTCCGATTGATCCACGAACTTCGATTAAATCCAATGATTAAATTCTTAAATAATTTAATTAACTAATTAATTAAATTCGGGGCGTTACAACTCTCCCCCACTTGAATATTTTCGTCCTCGAAAATCTATGCAACACAACCACTCTCAAAGTCAAATCCCGCTTCAGCTGCGCCACTCCGATCACCCATCTTAATTCACCGTCCTTATCAAAGTTCCTATCATCTCATTGTTGAATGCAGTATAGGGCAAGCAACTAAAAAAATTGGAAATATTGATCCGGGAATTATCGTCCACAGAGATGGAGAGATGCCATTCAACAGTTTCTACGGTTTGGAGCTCGGGATTGAATGAGCAAAAAGTAAACAAAGATATAGACAGGAAAAGAATAAACACATTCTTAGAAGAGAAAGAACTTATCAGGAATGTAAATATATTCACTCTTCACAAACATACACTTACCAACCCGTTATACTCAACCTACGATACTCATCTATGTCATCACGTATCTCTCACATAAGCGTCCATCTCTGGAGCACAAACGAGATCATCTCACAACTAAGGTTATCTCTAACGCAAAGTCACGAGAACATCCGTATTCTCGCGTCGGCGATCTCTCGCGCGCCGCTCAAACACGAAAGCATTAAGTACAGATACCCACAGTGAATGCTAGCTCTAAATCTATCTCTAGAGTTCAGAACCAACAGATTATCATCCTAGATAAGGATTCAAGCAGTTTATCTCTAAAGCAACTCAAATCCCCAGCATAGAGCAAAAATCCAGGATAACAATCAACATAGATTTGTAAAGAAAGTTAAATATAACTTTATAATCGGTAAATCGGTAAATATACATAAGATTCAAGTACATATACAAACAAACCCAACACAAAAGAAATACACAAAGAATAGAAGAGATAAACCAAACATCTCGCGGGTTGTCAGCTCCGGTTGATGAGAAATCCACCTCCGATCTTCCAAGTGCATGACCCGGTGTTGTTTTCTAAGCTAATCCTACTCTAAGAATGAAAATGATGGAGTTGGAACCAAAAACTCTCCAAAACCATAACCTAGAAATGTACAAATGAAGAGAATATAAACACAAATCTGCACAGGTCCGCTCAGCGGACCCCCTCCGCTCAGCGGCCTTCACTTATTCCCCAAAATATCTACAACAGTATACGTAGCTCCGCTGAGCGGGCTACCTCCGCTGAGCGGACCCAAAAATGCTTCAAATCTCCGCCAAGCTCCGCTTGAACTCCGCTGAGCGGACCTTCTGCTACAAAACTTCCTTATTCAGTTCCAAAATTGCGCAATCGGAGCCTTGCCTTCGACACTTTATTCCTCGAGGCTCCAATAAGCATGAATACCTATAAAAACAAAGAAAAAACTATTAAACGGTATATAAGTATATGAAAATACAACTATTCACAAAGTATACGTATTTATATACAAAACGGGGAATTATTCAAACGGTATTACCAAAAGTATCGATAAATGCCACTATTTACATACACAAAATAAGTACATTTTGGCACTTATCAAACTCTCCCCAACTTGAAACTTTGTTTGTCCTCAAACAATGTCAAATAACTCAAAGAATTGAAAGTAATAAACCAAAGAATTGAAAGTAATAAACCAAAGAATTGTGAATCAACAAGTTTTGAAAACCAAAAACAAATGTATGGCTCAATACAAAAACGTATAAACAAAGTAAATACTTACCACTATCCTACAACGACAACATGTAAACGAAACGAATCCTAAGCACAAAAATCATACAAAACATTCTAAAACAATACAAGCTCACATCATGAATCACACCTAGCAAAAATTCATCAATGGATGAAGAACACACAAAGGTGAAGGACTCTTAACACTCCTCCAACAATCTTGCAAACAAAAGATTAAATTATGCATTCATCCAAAAATCACATTGAAGATACAAAAGCAAAAATCACAAGGACTTTTCAAGGTTGTAATGTGGCTTGGTTAACAAACAAGGGATAAGTCCTAAGGCTAATCGAAACAAAAACTTGCCTAAACCTAAGGGAGTGATCAATCCACCAAAGATTCTAAGCAACAAAATCTCGATTAAACTTCTCCCATAACCACAAGTTTCTCAAACCAATCACAATACTTATTAGCACAATTATTCGTTTCTCTTTTCTTTTTCTTTTTCAAAACTTTTTCTCCTTTTTTTTTCTTTTTCTTTTCTTTCTTTTTCACATTTTTTTTTCTTTCTTTTCAACCTCATAGCAACAACCACATAAGTAGCAATCATTTCTCCCCAACTTGAATTCAACCACACCATCATATGAATACTCCCTACTTTCTAAGGCAAGGTAAAAATTCATACCAAAAATCATGGTTGAGGGTTCAAGAAAACAAAGAATCAACCATCCATGCAAAAATGAGAACTAAACACTCAAAGATAAGCATTTAGCAAAAACAACATGGACATTGACAAAAAGGCTCAAAAGGGTTAACAAATGATCACACACTCACAAGGTGAATTGACTATTTGGTTATGGTGGTTGTGCTCAAAATGAAACAAAATGCCTTGATCCTTTTTATGCTTTCATAAAATCAACATAAACAGAAGATTAAGCATAATAAAATCCAGTTAAAACAAAGATTGCGGCCTCCAGCATATGTAAACAATGGAAAGCTTCCTCACAATTATGGTTTGGGAACTAAAGTGATTCAATCAACAAGCAAGTAATGCAAAAGAATGAATTGTATGGTAATTGTACAAATGAAAAGTTTCCTAAACATGTCATGCTATATAAAGCGATAAATGAGTACCTTGAATGATACGACTTCAAAAACAATATTCTACCATACATCCGCAAGTTGAAACACTCAAGCTTTGGAAAATCACCTCTAAAATCTTCGAATTACAGAACAAAATTTGAATTCAAACAACCAATAAAAGAATTAGAAAAATAAAACTAGTGTATATTACTAATTAGCCTTGGTGAAAGTGGGAAAAATGAGTGAACCAGGTGGAATGGGAACCCCACTGGTACAGAGCAGAAAAACAAAATTCTGCTATGCTCGCTTAGCGAGCTATGCTCCGCTTAGCGGACATAACAAAAACCAGAAAAATCAGAACAGGATCTGTTGTTCCAATCACTCACCACTTCACCTAAATAACTCATAAACAGAAATATAAACAATATTTACAACCATTGGGGTGCCTCCCAACAAGCGTTTGTTTTACGTCGTTAGCTCGACGCCTTTATTATTTTGGTGTTTGGAAAGTAGCTTCCTCTCGTCATGCCATGGTGACGTCTCACCGCACAAGCCTAAAGAAAGTGTCCTAACCAAAGCACTCAACAAACGTTACGGGTACAAATATATACAACAACTATACGAACATAAAAGAAAACGCAAGTATACAATTATGTACACAAACCAACACATATGCACAAGTATGGAACACAAACAACTATTATCATACAAAAAGAGAAAAGTTAGTGAATGTTGGATTCACTAGTTGAAAAGTGAAGATTTGTTATTAAAGAGCTCATCCGAGATCAACATGTTTCACCAACATTCACCAATAAAAGTATACCTATATGTAACATATACAAGTAAACTTATATGGTGAACATAAACAAGTAAACACGTACAAGTAAATATATATACAAGTGAAACTATACAATATATACTATATATACAAAGCTCAAAACCACGAAAACTATTGCGATGCAATCACAACCATCCCCGGCAACGGCGCCATTTTGTTGAATGCAGTATAGGGCAAGCAACAACAAAAGATTTGGAAATATTGATCCGGGAATTATCGTCCACAGAGATGGAGAGATGCCATTCAACAGTTTCTACGGTTTGGAGCTCGGGATTGAATGAGCAAAAAGTAAACAAAGATATAGACAGGAAAAGAATAAACACATTCTTAGAAGAGAAAGAACTTATCAGGAATGTAAATATATTCACTCTTCACAAACATACACTTACCAACCCGTTATACTCAACCTACGATACTCATCTATGTCATCACGTATCTCTCACATAAGCGTCCATCTCTGGAGCACAAACGAGATCATCTCACAACTAAGGTTATCTCTAACGCAAAGTCACGAGAACATCCGTATTCTCGCGTCGGCGATCTCTCGCGCGCCGCTCAAACACGAAAGCATTAAGTACAGATACCCACAGTGAATGCTAGCTCTAAATCTATCTCTAGAGTTCAGAACCAACAGATTATCATCCTAGATAAGGATTCAAGCAGTTTATCTCTAAAGCAACTCAAATCCCCAGCATAGAGCAAAAATCCAGGATAACAATCAACATAGATTTGTAAAGAAAGTTAAATATAACTTTATAATCGGTAAATCGGTAAATATACATAAGATTCAAGTACATATACAAACAAACCCAACACAAAAGAAATACACAAAGAATAGAAGAGATAAACCAAACATCTCGCGGGTTGTCAGCTCCGGTTGATGAGAAATCCACCTCCGATCTTCCAAGTGCATGACCCGGTGTTGTTTTCTAAGCTAATCCTACTCTAAGAATGAAAATGATGGAGTTGGAACCAAAAACTCTCCAAAACCATAACCTAGAAATGTACAAATGAAGAGAATATAAACACAAATCTGCACAGGTCCGCTCAGCGGACCCCCTCCGCTCAGCGGCCTTCACTTATTCCCCAAAATATCTACAACAGTATACGTAGCTCCGCTGAGCGGGCTACCTCCGCTGAGCGGACCCAAAAATGCTTCAAATCTCCGCCAAGCTCCGCTTGAACTCCGCTGAGCGGACCTTCTGCTACAAAACTTCCTTATTCAGTTCCAAAATTGCGCAATCGGAGCCGTGCCTTCGACACTTTATTCCTCGAGGCTCCAATAAGCATGAATACCTATAAAAACAAAGAAAAAACTATTAAACGGTATATAAGTATATGAAAATACAACTATTCACAAAGTATACGTATTTATATACAAAACGGGGAATTATTCAAACGGTATTACCAAAAGTATCGATAAATGCCACTATTTACATACACAAAATAAGTACATTTTGGCACTTATCACTCATACGGTTCGCAAGCTTCAATCAAGTTTTAGACTTTCTTTAGCATCCATCACTTTGAACATTATTAAGATAGCAAGATACGCACATAACATCCAATACAATTTCGTCTACCATTAACAAGAGATTAAGGGTGATCAAGTCCTCAGTTTGTCAATAGATATCCGACAATCATAATGGAGTATAACCATCATTACTAACTACAACAACGTCTCTACTTACACCATCAAAAGCATCACAATTCAATATCTTACAAAACCATCTGAACCTGCTAACACCGACGTCTTACAACTTCATACTACCACACATCCTGTGATAATATCAGAACAACATTCCTTAACGCTATCATCGTCAGCACTCCTCATTCTTGAAATTATGCTCTTCGCACTTCTAACAGCTGCAACAACTCTTATAATCACTTACTAATAATCCATAACAAGGTCTATAATAATTCTACACTTAATCGTTGTTCCTTCGTCAACAGTTTACACGATAACTACTCAAACTGACAACTTCATTTCTTTCCAACATCATCCTGCCACCAATAAATTTGTTACAGCTGCTGCCACTATTTTAATAAGAAGGTTCATCTCGTTAGCTTTCCAACGCTTCAAACGGGAGTCAAATCGGGCGTCCAGAACTCCAATTATGAATTTTCAAAGTTTCATAACGATTCAGAAATTTTTCTGCGTTTTGCTTACGGAAATTTCGCTCCAAAACTCATTCTCTTCAACTCAATCACTTTCCAAACAGTCCTTAGCACAACTCCTCGCTCCCAAACTTTTTATATCTCGAGAGGCAAATTCTTTCGGCGACTTCAATTTCTGAAACACCAAGACAACCATCCTCTCTGCAACTTCCAACTAAAACACATCCGAGAAGCAAAGCTTCTCCCCCACTTCTCTCAAACTAATACCTGCAACAACCAGAAAGCAACAAGTACCGACAGTGTTTCACACACTTGTCGCGTACAGAGGAATAAACAACATTAGACAACTCTGGCCGGACGGACCGACCTGCTCTGATACCAATTGTAACACCCCAAATCTACCCAACGAATATTTAATAAAATCAGAGTGCGGAAATTCAACATACAATTGGGATGTCACATTCAACGTAAAACAACAAACAACTTAATCACATATATCATAGATACATAGCACATAACTCGGATGGACCGATAAAACCTGTTTACTCTTTTGAAAAATAAAACAACTTTTATTAATAATAATAATATCAATTATTCAACTTCACTTCGCATAATATTTTTATTAAATTAAAACAACTTCACCAACATCATATTACTTCATAAATCCCACTTAAAAGTTAACAACTTATAGTTATAATAACAGTTAAAAGACAATCGTTCATCCCCCGAGTGCTACGTATCAGAGCAAGACCCAACTCGAACTAACAGTCACTAAAGACTTCATAAACACTTCAAACTTCCACCGCTATCTTGAGTACCTGTCCATTTCCCATGGTAGGGAAACATCATTCAGAAGGGGTGAGATATCCAACAATATAAACAAGCGTATGATAAATAATATATTAAGATTAGATCATACAATTTCACCACTTCATACTTATTCAAACAACAGTTATAATAACAAATAGCAACAACAGTTATAATAATTATTTACCAACAACAAGTATAATAACAATTATCAGCAACAAGTATAACAACAACAACTTATAACAGCAACAACAACGTAATAACAACAACAACGTAATAACAACAACAACGTAATAACAACAACAACGTAATAACAACAACAACTTCAAATGCGACTCAACTGTGCAAATGCATGTGGTACCATTTGGAGTAAAACTCCCAACTTAAACATATGCCAGGTTATCGAGGCATTTCAACAAGGCGTAAGCCTTCAACGTGGTGCCATTAAGGCCAAGGCATAAGCCTTCAACTTTTCAACGTGGTGCCATCAAGGCCAACTTAAACAATGCAAATGTATGCATGCAACAACAACCGCAACGTCACAACACAACAATGCAACAACCGCAAACAACTTAATCAACCTTGGTCATAAGACCTGCAACTTAATCAACGCATCATCAATAACTTAAACAACATTGGTCATAAGACCTGCAACTTAATCAACGTATCAACAACAACAACCAGAACAACAGCAACGAAAACAACAACTTAAACATGCATCAATTGCATCAACTTAATCATTACAAAACAGCCCCTAAACATCTAGGTACTAATTCTTCAATTTATTAATTAATCTACCACCAACAATTCTTATCATTCTAATTCCAATTCTACTATTCGTTAATTCTATTATTAATTCCAATTATGCTACTAATTCAGCCAGCTACATATATCATCGTTATTACTAGTGCTATTTCTTCTTCACACCAATTCCATATTCATACAACTTAATCCATTAACTACACATTTCATCACTAAGAATTATCACTATAATTTCTACTAATTAAATTAATCAATTCCAACGGTATAATATTCTAATTAATTTAAACCAATTTCTTCACTAATAATAATTATAATTCTTCTCAAGTTAATCCTACTAAGGCTTGATCCCAACAACCAACATAAAACATCAACAGCAAGAAATCAAAACATATTTCTAAAACTCGTATAGCACGCGCTGCGAACCTCTCTTTGCGCCGCAAACACCACAAAAACCTTCAGTTCGCGCCGCGTCCAAACCTTGGCACTTACCTGCGCTGACAGCATCTTCCAACAAAATTAAAACTCAATTTTCTTCCTTCGATTCCAGTACAATTCAATTTCGACCATCACAGGAACATAGCAATATTATAGTTATACTCCACCAACATCTAGCAATTTTCTACAACTAATTCCTCAATAATAATTATAAACCCTAGGTTAATTTCCCACAACCATTTATTGAACTTTTATAACCTTATTCACCGACGTCAATCAATTTCAACATTCAACAATACAATCACAATACACAAAACAGAGGCAATCATACAACCATAACCCCCACATACCATTCATCAAAATCCCGTTTATAGAGCTAGAACCCCACCCTTACCTTGGATATGGGATTGCTCTACTCTCCCGGTTGCCATAGCTTATGCCGCTGCTTCCAACTTTTCTCCGAAAATCTTTTCTAACAACGTACAGAGACGCACCAAAAACCTGTTCGGAAATCTCTTTGTCAGACGGACTTAAAATCATCAAAACGAAAATCGCTCCGGTCAGAAGTTACCTCTACGAGTCTGGAACGTTGTGTCCAAGAACCACGACGATCCAACGGTTGGATTGGGAGAAACGTCCGTTTTACTAAGGTGTCTCACTGCAGAAACTTGCTGCGAAAATTGGACTTCCTCTAACTTTTCTCTTCCGCCGTGGCTCTCTTCTTCACCTCTCCTCCAAACCCTATTCCTATTTGTGTTATGATAGCTCTTCCTTCTTCCAATTCTAAATCCAACATAGTAAGGTTATTTTATTTAATCACTTAAATAACTTAATTGGGCCTAAGTGACATACCCCCTCCTTACTTCACAACAACTCAAATTAAACCCAAAGTTATTTTTAAGCTCATTAATAAAATAACACTTCAACTTTATTTCACCAAATTAATCCGATTAATTACCATGCCAACTTAATAAAATAATTCCGACTTCGTCGATAAAATTCGAATTAAATATAAGTAGTCCAATATTAATAATAATATTATTTCTACTATTATTTCTTCAACGAAATCAACTTTATTAATTCTCCGACTAACCGAATAAAATCCGACTTTAACTTAATAATCCAAATACGCTTCCCAAAATAATACCGACAATTCCGATTGATCCACGAACTTCGATTAAATCCAATGATTAAATTCTTAAATAATTTAATTAACTAATTAATTAAATTCGGGGCGTTACAACTCTCCCCCACTTGAATATTTTCGTCCTCGAAAATCTATGCAACACAACCACTCTCAAAGTCAAATCCCGCTTCAGCTGCGCCACTCCGATCACCCATCTTAATTCACCGTCCTTATCAAAGTTCCTATCATCTCATACGGTTCGCAAGCTTCAATCAAGTTTTAGACTTTCTTTAGCATCCATCACTTTGAACATTATTAAGATAGCAAGATACGCACATAACATCCAATACAATTTCGTCTACCATTAACAAGAGATTAAGGGTGATCAAGTCCTCAGTTTGTCAATAGATATCCGACAATCATAATGGAGTATAACCATCATTACTAACTACAACAACGTCTCTACTTACACCATCAAAAGCATCACAATTCAATATCTTACAAAACCATCTGAACCTGCTAACACCGACGTCTTACAACTTCATACTACCACACATCCTGTGATAATATCAGAACAACATTCCTTAACGCTATCATCGTCAGCACTCCTCATTCTTGAAATTATGCTCTTCGCACTTCTAACAGCTGCAACAACTCTTATAATCACTTACTAATAATCCATAACAAGGTCTATAATAATTCTACACTTAATCGTTGTTCCTTCGTCAACAGTTTACACGATAACTACTCAAACTGACAACTTCATTTCTTTCCAACATCATCCTGCCACCAATAAATTTGTTACAGCTGCTGCCACTATTTTAATAAGAAGGTTCATCTCGTTAGCTTTCCAACGCTTCAAACGGGAGTCAAATCGGGCGTCCAGAACTCCAATTATGAATTTTCAAAGTTTCATAACGATTCAGAAATTTTTCTGCGTTTTGCTTACGGAAATTTCGCTCCAAAACTCATTCTCTTCAACTCAATCACTTTCCAAACAGTCCTTAGCACAACTCCTCGCTCCCAAACTTTTTATATCTCGAGAGGCAAATTCTTTCGGCGACTTCAATTTCTGAAACACCAAGACAACCATCCTCTCTGCAACTTCCAACTAAAACACATCCGAGAAGCAAAGCTTCTCCCCCACTTCTCTCAAACTAATACCTGCAACAACCAGAAAGCAACAAGTACCGACAGTGTTTCACACACTTGTCGCGTACAGAGGAATAAACAACATTAGACAACTCTGGCCGGACGGACCGACCTGCTCTGATACCAATTGTAACACCCCAAATCTACCCAACGAATATTTAATAAAATCAGAGTGCGGAAATTCAACATACAATTGGGATGTCACATTCAACGTAAAACAACAAACAACTTAATCACATATATCATAGATACATAGCACATAACTCGGATGGACCGATAAAACCTGTTTACTCTTTTGAAAAATAAAACAACTTTTATTAATAATAATAATATCAATTATTCAACTTCACTTCGCATAATATTTTTATTAAATTAAAACAACTTCACCAACATCATATTACTTCATAAATCCCACTTAAAAGTTAACAACTTATAGTTATAATAACAGTTAAAAGACAATCGTTCATCCCCCGAGTGCTACGTATCAGAGCAAGACCCAACTCGAACTAACAGTCACTAAAGACTTCATAAACACTTCAAACTTCCACCGCTATCTTGAGTACCTGTCCATTTCCCATGGTAGGGAAACATCATTCAGAAGGGGTGAGATATCCAACAATATAAACAAGCGTATGATAAATAATATATTAAGATTAGATCATACAATTTCACCACTTCATACTTATTCAAACAACAGTTATAATAACAAATAGCAACAACAGTTATAATAATTATTTACCAACAACAAGTATAATAACAATTATCAGCAACAAGTATAACAACAACAACTTATAACAGCAACAACAACGTAATAACAACAACAACGTAATAACAACAACAACGTAATAACAACAACAACTTCAAATGCGACTCAACTGTGCAAATGCATGTGGTACCATTTGGAGTAAAACTCCCAACTTAAACATATGCCAGGTTATCGAGGCATTTCAACAAGGCGTAAGCCTTCAACGTGGTGCCATTAAGGCCAAGGCATAAGCCTTCAACTTTTCAACGTGGTGCCATCAAGGCCAACTTAAACAATGCAAATGTATGCATGCAACAACAACCGCAACGTCACAACACAACAATGCAACAACCGCAAACAACTTAATCAACCTTGGTCATAAGACCTGCAACTTAATCAACGCATCATCAATAACTTAAACAACATTGGTCATAAGACCTGCAACTTAATCAACGTATCAACAACAACAACCAGAACAACAGCAACGAAAACAACAACTTAAACATGCATCAATTGCATCAACTTAATCATTACAAAACAGCCCCTAAACATCTAGGTACTAATTCTTCAATTTATTAATTAATCTACTACCAACAATTCTTATCATTCTAATTCCAATTCTACTATTCGTTAATTCTATTATTAATTCCAATTATGCTACTAATTCAGCCAGCTACATATATCATCGTTATTACTAGTGCTATTTCTTCTTCACACCAATTCCATATTCATACAACTTAATCCATTAACTACACATTTCATCACTAAGAATTATCACTATAATTTCTACTAATTAAATTAATCAATTCCAACGGTATAATATTCTAATTAATTTAAACCAATTTCTTCACTAATAATAATTATAATTCTTCTCAAGTTAATCCTACTAAGGCTTGATCCCAACAACCAACATAAAACATCAACAGCAAGAAATCAAAACATATTTCTAAAACTCGTATAGCACGCGCTGCGAACCTCTCTTTGCGCCGCAAACACCACAAAAACCTTCAGTTCGCGCCGCGTCCAAACCTTGGCACTTACCTGCGCTGACAGCATCTTCCAACAAAATTAAAACTCAATTTTCTTCCTTCGATTCCAGTACAATTCAATTTCGACCATCACAGGAACATAGCAATATTATAGTTATACTCCACCAACATCTAGCAATTTTCTACAACTAATTCCTCAATAATAATTATAAACCCTAGGTTAATTTCCCACAACCATTTATTGAACTTTTATAACCTTATTCACCGACGTCAATCAATTTCAACATTCAACAATACAATCACAATACACAAAACAGAGGCAATCATACAACCATAACCCCCACATACCATTCATCAAAATCCCGTTTATAGAGCTAGAACCCCACCCTTACCTTGGATATGGGATTGCTCTACTCTCCCGGTTGCCATAGCTTATGCCGCTGCTTCCAACTTTTCTCCGAAAATCTTTTCTAACAACGTACAGAGACGCACCAAAAACCTGTTCGGAAATCTCTTTGTCAGACGGACTTAAAATCATCAAAACGAAAATCGCTCCGGTCAGAAGTTACCTCTACGAGTCTGGAACGTTGTGTCCAAGAACCACGACGATCCAACGGTTGGATTGGGAGAAACGTCCGTTTTACTAAGGTGTCTCACTGCAGAAACTTGCTGCGAAAATTGGACTTCCTCTAACTTTTCTCTTCCGCCGTGGCTCTCTTCTTCACCTGTCCTCCAAACCCTATTCCTATTTGTGTTATGATAGCTCTTCCTTCTTCCAATTCTAAATCCAACATAGTAAGGTTATTTTATTTAATCACTTAAATAACTTAATTGGGCCTAAGTGACATACCCCCTCCTTACTTCACAACAACTCAAATTAAACCCAAAGTTATTTTTAAGCTCATTAATAAAATAACACTTCAACTTTATTTCACCAAATTAATCCGATTAATTACCATGCCAACTTAATAAAATAATTCCGACTTCGTCGATAAAATTCGAATTAAATATAAGTAGTCCAATATTAATAATAATATTATTTCTACTATTATTTCTTCAACGAAATCAACTTTATTAATTCTCCGACTAACCGAATAAAATCCGACTTTAACTTAATAATCCAAATACGCTTCCCAAAATAATACCGACAATTCCGATTGATCCACGAACTTCGATTAAATCCAATGATTAAATTCTTAAATAATTTAATTAACTAATTAATTAAATTCGGGGCGTTACAGATCACGTGGGAGGGCACTATAATCCTTTCAATCAGCATCACGGGTTTCCACCTCCGTCTCGTCTGTTGGGAAGGAGAGATAATCAGAACCGTGGTAATTTGGATTTCAATGTTGAAAACTTTGATCAGGTATCGAGGCATAGTGCTGAAGGTGCGCATGATGAGGTTGAAAGGTATCGTCTGATTGAAGAACGTCTCAGGGCTGTTGAAGGCAAAGGGGTGTTAGGCATGGATATCAATGACTTGGGGCTGGTTCCTGGTGTGAGGATCCCACCAAAATTCAAAGTTCCATCTTTTGACAAATACAATGGGGCGACTTGTCCCATGACTCATGTCAAAGCATACTATCGCAAGATGTCAGTTTATTCAGAGGATGAGGGTTTTCTAATGCATTTCTTCCAGGATAGTTTGGCTGGGGCTTCCTTGGAGTGGTACGTTCAACTTGAGCGCACTCATATCCATTCTTGGAGAGATCTTGTGGAGGCTTTCATTAAGCACTATCAGTACAATGTTGATATGGCACCCAACAGGACCCAGTTGCAGAGTTTGGTTCAGAGGTCTAAAGAATCTTTCAAAGAGTACGCTCAGAAATGGCGTGAGTTAGCCGCAAGAGTTCAGCCACCGATGACTGAACGTGAGATGATTGACATGTTCACCAGTACTTTGTCTGGACACTATTATTTGGCTTGCAGTGCTTCAGCAAACTTTTCTGAAATGGTGAGATATGGTGAACGAGTTGAGATGGGTTTAAAGATGGGGAAAATTCAGTTGGGAGCTTCTTCTAATTCTGCGGGTGGTAAGAAACAAGCTGAAGGTTATGCCAGAAGGAAAGAAGGAAATGCTGATGCCATATATGGAAGAAGGGGTTCAGGGAGAAGCAATTCACAGGTTAATGCTGTCATGATCCCAGTACCACAACAACAACAACAGCAGGGACAGCGTTCCAGTAATGATCGCTATCCTCCCAGGACTAGGCCTCACAGAAAGATTGATCCGATTCCTATGACCTATGCTCAGGTGCTGCAACATTTGCTTAAGATTGAGAAGATTACGTTGAGAGATGCTCCGAATGCTCCGGACACACAATCTCCGAATTACAATGCGAATGCACGATGTGCTTTCCATTCAGGTGCCGCTGGGCATGATACAGAGAGGTGCATTGCGTTGAAAAACAAAGTCCAGGACTTGTTGGACCAAAAGATTATTCAGTTCACTCCTACGCCCAATATTGTCAATAATCTGATGCCTACTCATGAGGGTCCAACCGTGAATGCCATTGTCAATGGTGAAGAGGTGGATAGTGACTGTGATTTTGATAGCTGGATTCGTCCAAGTATTCCTGGGGAGATGCCTCGCAACTGGACAATTGAAGATGTCATCCAAGTTACACAAGCTCGGGAGTAAATTCCTTGTTTTTACTTTTCTTATCATGACATAATTCCTACGCTCTGCCCAAGGCGTAGTGAATCATTTGTAGGGCCATGCAGTTCGCATTTTCAAAGTTAATCATGAAATAAAAGGATGTTTTTGCATTCAAATGTTTTGCTCTTTGTCTTTCTTTTAATTTTTTCCTTTAAATGGCAATGTTTTTGCACACACTTGCACATAGCTTAATAAAAATAAAACTAAAATAAAAACATCAATCATGCAGATGTTCCACTACCACGGATTTCATTGGTAACAGTTCCGCTATTGCTTATTATGATTTTGATAATCCGATCTACCAAGCCGAGGAGGAAGCTTATGAAGATTGTGATCTTCCCGACGAATTGGCTAGATTGTTGAAACAGGAAGAAAAGAAAGCGATTCAGCCGCATCAGGAGGAAATCGAGATGGTAAATGTTGGTACTAAAGAGCAGGTCCGAGAAGTCAAGATAGGGGCTGCACTTGAGAATGGTGTGAAGCAGAGGCTTATTGGTATGTTGAAAGAGTATGCAGACATCTTTGCTTGGTCCTATGAGGATATGCCTGGTCTCGATACAGATATTGTGGTACATCGCCTACCTCTCAAAGAAGATAGTCCTCCTGTCAAACAGAAGCTTCGAAGGACTCGCCCAGATATGTCTGAGAAGATTAAGAAAGAGGTTGAGAAACAATTTGATGCTGGCTTTCTGCAAGTTGTGAATTACCCGCCATGGGTTGCGAATATTGTTCCTGTGCCTAAGAAGGACGGAAAGGTCAGGATGTGTGTGGACTATAGAGATCTTAATAGGGCGAGTCCAAAGGATGATTTTCCTCTTCCTCACATTGATGTGTTGGTGGATAATACTGCTCCTTTCAAAGTGTTTTCCTTCATGGATGGCTTCTCTGGGTACAATCAGATCAAGATGGCACCAGAAGACATGGAGAAAACAACGTTTATCACACCGTGGGGAACTTTCTGCTATAAAGTTATGCCTTTTGGGTTGAAAAACGCAGGGGCAACGTATCAGCGCGCCATGGTGACTCTTTTTCACGACATGATTCACAAAGAGATTGAAGTGTATGTTGACGACATGATTGCAAAGTCTCACACTGAAGAAGAGCACTTGGTTCACTTGCAGAAGTTGTTTGAAAGGCTTCGGGAATTCAGACTAAGGTTGAATCCAAACAAATGCACTTTCGGAGTGCGATCCGGAAAGTTGTTGGGCTTTGTTGTTAGTGGAAAAGGTATCGAGGTCGATCCTGCGAAAATAAAAGCTATACAAGAGATGCCTGAGCCGAGAACAGAAAAAGAGGTTCGTGGTTTCTTAGGGAGATTGAACTACATTGCTAGATTCATCTCTCATCTTACGGCCACTTGTGAACCAATATTCAAATTACTAAGAAAAGATCAGACGGCCAGGTGGAATAATGATTGTAAAAAAGCATTTGAAAAAGTGAAAGAGTATCTGCAAGAACCTCCGATACTAATGCCTCCGGTTCCAGGAAGGCCTTTGATTATGTACCTCACAGTTCTTGAAGATTCAATGGGATGTGTGCTGGGTCAACATGACAAGTCTGGCCGAAAAGAGCATGCAATATACTACCTTAGCAAAAAGTTTACCGACTGTGAATCCCGATACTCACTGCTCGAGAAAACTTGTTGTGCTTTGGTGTGGGCTGCTCGCCGGCTGAGGCAGTATATGTTGGTTCACACCACCTTCTTGATTTCCAAGATGGATCCTATCAAATATGTTTTTGAGAAGCCCGCTCTTTCCGGAAGAGTAGCCAGGTGGCAAATGATCTTGACTGAATATGATATCCAGTATACTACCCAGAAAGCCATCAAAGGTAGTGTGTTGGCAGATTATCTGGCGCATCAGCCGGTCGAAGATTATGAACCGATGAAGTTTGAGTTTCCCGATGAGGATGTGTTGTACATCAGAGATTGTAACATTCCCGGACCAGAGGAAGGACCCGAACCAGGATCGCGATGGACGCTCGTGTTCGATGGTGCCTCTAATGCACTCGGGAATGGTGTTGGAGCTGTGATTACTTCTCCATCAGGTTTTCATATTCCGTTTACAGCCAGAATCTGTTTTGATTGCACTAATAATATGGCTGAGTATGAAGCTTGTATCTATGGTATCGAAGCTGCGATCGATTTGCGAATCAAATACTTGAAAGTTTATGGGGATTCCAATCTCGTCATTAGCCAGATCAATGGAGATTGGGAAACTTGCCATCAGAATCTGATTCCATACAGGGAGCATGTGTTGAGACTCATTCCGTACTTTGATGAGATCACATTCGAGCATATTTCTAGAGAAGAGAACAATCTTGCTGATGCTCTCGCTACTTTGGCTTCCATGTTCAAAGTGAAATGGGCCAATGAAGCGCCTAACATCACCATCAACAGATTGGACGAACCAGCATTTTTCTTTGAGGCTGATGTTGAGTTGGATGGTAATCCCTGGTATCATGATATCAAAAAGTTCCTCGAAACTCAAGAGTATCCTCCCGAAGCGTCGGTGACTGATAAGAAGTTTCTGAGAAGGTTTGCAGCTAAGTTTTACCTCAACGGTGGTGTATTGTACAAGAGGCATCATGACGGTGTGTTGCTCCGATGTGTTGTGAAGGAAGAAGCTTCAAAAATCATAGAGGAAATGCACGAAGGCGAGTTTGGTACCCATTCTAGTGGGCATACAATGGCTAAGAAGATCTTGAGGGCTGGTTACTATTGGTCCACTATGGAAACTGATTGTCATAACCATGTCAGAATTTGTCACAAGTGCCAGATCTATGCTGATAAAGTGCACGTGCCGCCTGTGCCGTTGAATGTCTTGACTTCTCCGTGGCCTTTTGCAATGTGGGGCATTGACATGATTGGAGAGATTAATCCTACTGCTTCTAATGGACATCGCTTCATTTTGGTTGCCATTGATTACTTCACCAAGTGGGTTGAGGCCGCATCTTATGCGAATGTTACCAAACAAGTGATTACTCGCTTTATCAAGCACAACATAATATGTCGTTATGGGATTCCTGAGAAGATCATTACTGATAATGGATCGAATCTCAATAACAAGATGATGAAGGAGCTTTGTGAGTCCTTCAAGATCAAGCATCACAATTCTTCTCCGTACCGTCCAAAGATGAATGGCGCTGTTGAAGCGGCCAACAAGAACATTAAGAGGATTGTGCAGAAGATGGTAGTGACTTACCGAGATTGGCACGAGATGTTACCTTTCGCTTTGCATGGTTATTGTACCTCTGTGCGTACATCGACTGTGGCAACTCCTTTCTCATTGGTTTATGGTATGGAAGCAGTATTTCCAGTTGAAGTTGAGATCCCTTCCCTGAGGGTTATGAAAGACGTCGAGCTTGACGAGTCAGAATGGGTGCAAAATCGTTTGGATCAGTTAAACCTCATTGATGAGAAGCGCTTAGCGGCTATTGGTCATGGTCAGGTATACCAAAAGAAGATGAGAAAAGCTTTTGACAAGCGGGTGCGACCCCAAAGCTACAAACCGGGCGATCTGGTACTCAAAAGAATCATTCTTCCTCAGGGTGATCCACGAGGTAAGTGGACTCCGACGTATGAAGGCCCCTTTGTTGTGCAGAAAGTATTCTCTCGCGGCGCCATGACACTTACCACCATGGATGGCGAGAACTTTCCGCACCCTGTGAACGCAGATGTAGTCAAAAAATACTTCGCTTAGACCTGATAAAGAAAAAAAAAAGAAGAAAAAAAGGAAAAAAAAAAAGAAGAAAGAAAAAAGATAAAAGAAAATGAATCAGGCAAAAGAATGAAAAAGAAACAAATATACCCGCTAAGTTGAAAACCCGAAAGGGCGGCTTAGGCAAAAAAGGGACAAAAGCGAACGACTACATCTCGCATGCCACCATGGCAATCACTCTTCATACATGCTTAGGGCTCCCGACCGAGGGATAAGCAAGACTCCGTGTTCTTGAGTTTGCACCTGGCAGCTCAAATCCCTAAAGCATTTTCTAATTCCAATCGTCGTGTTTAGGGCTCCCGACCGAGGGATAAGCAAGACTCCGTGTTCTTGAGTTTGCACCTGGCAGCTCAAATCCCTAAAGCATTTTCTAATTCCAATCGTCGTGTTTAGGGCTCCCGACCGAGGGATAAGCAAGACTTCGTGTTCTTGAGTTTGCACCTGGCAGCTCAAATCCCTAAAGCATGCACAACATCCACTCACTTTGTTTAGGGCTCTCGACCGAGGGATAAGCAAGACTCCGTGTTCTTGAGTTTGCATCGCTGGCAACTCAAATCCCTAAAGGCGCTCACAAACCCCGTCGGGTCCACAAGTTTGGTGATGTCATATCAGTTAGTTGTTAAATCGGGCAGTGATCAATCCTAATGAGTACGGTCTTCCAAAGCAAGGAGATGAGAGCGTCGGAGTTATAAAAGTGATAGCGGGATCGAAACCAATGGATATCCGTTTCACATTGCCATTTCTCTTGTACTCAATAAATGTGTGGTTACCTCTTACTAGGAACTACTTCTGAAGAGTATTCGCTCTTTTATGAGCATTCCTTTTGCAATTAATAAAGATCCTTTTTATCTTAAACAACTGTTTTCTTTTACCGTTTTGTTTGCATAAAACATCCTAAGTTTGTGTTAAACTTTGCATATGAAAACTGCATTGTTTTTACAATACATGATTAGAAATGAAATCTTTGAATCTACTTCGGAGTTTTGTGTAACTGGGATGGCAGGCTAAGATACCATGCTATATCCTGGGGCATTTGCATTTGTTTGTCTCGCAGGTACATGTTTGCAAGCGCTTCGTATCAGCATATCGGCGGACTTAATCATGAGAGATTCTCACTCCCCAGCCGAGTGTTTCTTAAGGAAAGATTCTCATTCCTCAGCTGAGTACTTTCAAATGGGACTTTCTTTGCTCCAGGATTCTCATATCCTCAGTAAAGCACATCCTAATGCATTCTCTATGCTCTAGAAGCCTTATTCCCGACGGAATGCTTTCTCCCCAGTTGAATCATGATGGAATGGTGTCTGATTCCCCAGCTAGCTCTTAATGAGGTTCCTTGCCCGAGTTCCTCGTTCTCCCCAGTAGAGCGTTTCTCTCCCCAACGGATTGACCCATTTTCCCCAGGAGAGTCATCTTATTCCCCAGTGGAGTTGTCTTAACAAGAGGTTCTTATGTCAAGTTCCTTATCCCCAGCGGATCTCTCATATCCTCAGCAGCTCGCTTTGAAGAATTATTCATCTTCCCCACCGAATCTTTCCTCAGCAGAGATTCGCCTGCATCCTCAGCAGAATCTGTTTCCTTCAAGGATTTTCCCAGCGGAATGCGTCATACGCAAGCTAGTTGGTCAATCCCCATCAGAGTTGTCTTCATGACTTGCCCTTATCTCCACATCCCCAGTATGTCGAGATTTTGCTTCTCCTATGAAGTTGCCAAGGTATTCCCCAAGCAGTCATTTGGGATGTTCATATCCCCAAGCAGGATTTATTCCCCAATCAGAGCTCGCATCCAGATTTGATCATCTCCAGCAGATTTCTGATCCATCTTTGCCAGCTCGCAGTTTGTGACCCTTGGTCACTCATCTTGTCCTCCCCGCAGAGTTCCGTACTCTCTCTCTAGGACTTCTTCAGCAATTCAGTGCTCATCCGTTGCCTCCCTAAGCAACGTTCGAATCATGCATCATTTGCATTGCATTCTCAAAGCGTATAACGTCTTCCTTCTCGGAAACATTATTCCATACACATTCATACATGCATCATGCATAAATCATATCATATCTGTTTCTTTTTGCAGGAAAGTTATCCAGATTTAAATGCTCCCCAGATAGCAACTCGCCTAGTCATTACGGGCGCTTATCCTGATGTTTTGAATCAGAAGAGGATTGTTCTACTTATTTTCTGGTATAACTCAGATCAGTTCAAAGACATTCCTATTCCCGATGCCCCCAGATCGGTAGAAGATATTTGTTCCTATCCTGGTATCCAGCTCAGTTGAAGGAACCGCCTCCGGATCTCCCAAGATCTTACGAAGGAGCAAGCCCTCTGATACATCATATCAGTTGGAAATATCTACTCCCTGACGATTTAGTTCGTTCAGAAGAAGAAACTCGCCTGCCCAGTCCTGATGCTTAACCATCAGTTGAAGACGCTTTCTTTACCCGGCGTACACAGTTCGGAAGAAACATCTGTTCCTATCCTAATATCCAGTTTCAGATTAGTTGAAGGAACCGCCTCCGGATCTCCCATGATCTTACGAAGGAGCAAGCCACTGATATCATCAGATCAGATGGAGATGTTTGCCTGATCGACTTTGTCTTTCAGATGAAGATTGTCCTACTTATTTTCTAGCATCATGTCTAGATCAGTTTAAAGGCATTCTTTCCCCGGCATACACAGTTCGGAAGAGATATTGTTCCTATCCTGATTCCCAGTTCAGTTGAAGGAACCGCCTCCGGATCCCCGTGGTCTTACGAAGGAGCTAGCCGCTAATTCCCAGATTAGTCGGAATATCTACCTGATGATTTAATTGCATCAGAAGAGATGTCTGCCCAGATTCCCAGATCATGATTCCCAGATCAGAGATACTTATTACCCGTTGATGTTCAGATCAACCGATGTATCTCCTTCGATTCCCAGATCGACCTAAGACATCTATCCCGATGCATGTTCGGAGACATCTGCTACGTCTGATATTCAGATCAGTCGAGATGTTCCTTCTCTTGATGCCCAGATCATTTGAAGTGTTTTCCCCTTCCTGTGGGTGCCCGTTCCTCCTTTTTCACAAGGTGGAGCATATTTATTATCCAGATCAATTGAAGTTTTTTCTCCTCGCTTGCGGGTGTCGCACCCCAATTTTTGACCCACATATTTCATTCATGTTGTCACGTCGCGCTCATATTTCATGTGCATTCGTCGTTCAATCATCGCATTTTCACACATCCCGGAAAATTTGACTTTTTATTAAAGTCAACAAAAATAGCCTTCATTCGCATTTTTGCATGTTTTAATTTTTTGTTTGATTTCATTTGTATAAAAAAAATATAGTTTTGATAACTTTAGTTTATTTTATTTTTCATTAGAGTGGGTTTTAATTTTATTTTTTTAGTTGAGATTTATTTTAATTTCTATGAGTCAAAAATATCAACAAAAAAACATAGAAGTTTAAATTTTTATTTTTTTATATAATTTAGGCCCATTTATTCTTTTGTTATAAGCCCATTTTTCCCTCTTTTTGGTATTACATCAGAACAAAAATAGTCAAACAAAAATAAAAGGGTCTTCCTTCATCTTTCTCTATCTCACGCTGCTGCAGCATCCTGCTGTCCAGAGCCATGCCAAACATAACAGTCCAAATACCCTGTGCTCTTTGCTGCTATAACCAGTCCATAATCTGTCCAAGACTTTCACTAAAATGTCCATAACACAGACCTGCATCAAGAAAGAACAGAGATCAGTTAACCAAAAATGTTCAAATCTCACCAAACTTTCCCCCCAAAATCATTTTCATCTATCTATAAAACAAGAGCAACAGCAAGCAAGAAAGGGAGGACTCTTCAAAAACCTCTGTTCCATTTTCTTCCAAAAAAACTACCTCTGCCCAGAAATCATCCATCAAAAATCCCTCTCCAAATACAAACTCTCCATACACACACCATTGAAAAACTCTGAAAGAGAACCTCACCTTCAACTTCTCAAAACCGAACCTCACCTTTATAAACCCTCATAAATCACTCCCATTCTAAACCAGTCTCCAAACATACACATCGCAAACCTTCAACAGAGCAAACTCACAAAACCTGCATCTGCCCAGAAATCATCCATCAAAAATCCCTCTCCAAATACAAACTCTCCATACACACACCATTGAAAAACTCTGAAAGAGAACCTCACCTTCAACTTCTCAAAACCGAACCTCACCTTTATAAACCCTCATAAATCACTCCCATTCTAAACCAGTCTCCAAACATACACATCGCAAACCTTCAACAGAGCAAACTCACAAAACCTGCATTAACGAAACCATCAACAACAACAGCACTGACGCAACCTTCAACGCATCAACACGACTACATTCGGCGTTCAACTCAACAACAAAGCATCAACAAGTTAAGCAGCGCACGACGGAGAACGAGAACACAACCGAATCGTCGGGTCCTTCAATAGCGGTAGCTTCGTTTTTCTTCGTTTGTTCTTTTTATCTTGCTCAGATATTGTTGTTTGGTTTTGATTTGTGAATCCATGTATTTTGCTTGCACTATTTTGCTTGTTGTGTGAATCACGAAATCGAGTGAGAACTGAGAGAGATTAGAGATCGTGATGGAGTATCACGTGAATCGAGAGTTGAATCGAAAGAGAGAGGCCGAGAGAGGTTCGTGAACGTGAGAGACGATACCGAGAGAATGAGGTTCGATCAAGAGAGTGTCGTATTTGTTGTTGTTGTTTGTTTGTGCGAGAGAAAATTGCGAGACGAGAGAGAGAGAAAACGAGAGAATGGCGAGAGTAGAGAGATAGCGAGCGATTTGAGGGAGAGAACTCAGTTCTTTTTGTCGTGTTTGTTCGTTTACTGAGAAACAGGGGCGGAAAGATAGAGAGGAATAGAGTGTGACATGTTCTCTTCATTCCAGTTAGGGTTGGAGCTTTTGTCTTTCAGGTTGTGGTTTGGGCTTAGCCCAATTGTTTTTCTAATTAAACCCCCTATCTACTTCGCCTGAACCCTCCATTTCTTTCTTTTGAACCCAACTTTTTATTATTTTAAGTGCCTTCATTTCAATTTATTTTTAATCTTTGTTTTAATTTCAAAAATGTTTTTATATATTTAGATTCTATTTTTATTATAAAAATACAAAAAAAATATTATATTAATTTCATTCAAAAACTAATAAATCTTGGTCCAACGCCAAGGCGATTCAAATAATTTCTCGATCCAACGTCGAGTTTCATCCTTTCAAAAACCTTTTTTTAAATCGAAAGATCGGGTGACAAGAAGTGTACACCTCTTGAATACCTCGATTCTTTTGAATTAAAACATTAAATAAAAAGCTTTCTTAATGAAACCGAAAGATCTTGTGACAAGGGGTGAACACCTCTTGAATACCTTGATCTTTCGAATCAAAACACATTAATCAAACCGAAAGATCTTGTGACAAGGGGTGAACACCTCTTGAATACCTTGATCTTTCGAATCAAAACACATTAATCAAACCGAAAGATCCTGTGACAAGGGGTGAACACCTCTTGAATACCTTGATCTTTTGAATCAAAACGCCTTAATTAAACCGAAAGATCCTGTGACAAGAAGTGCACACCTCTTGAATACCTTGATCTTTTGAATCAAAACTCTTTAAACAAACCAAAAGGTTAAGTGACAAGGGGTGGACACCTCTTGAATACCTTGATCTTTTGAATAAGGACAACAAGTGACAATGGGGCTAGCTCCTGTTCAATACCTTGGGTAAAGACGCGCTAGGTACACACCTATGCTCAATCCTTTGCTAAACGTCCCTCTAAAACACAATCTCAATTTCATTCAACTTTTTTTGCCTCATGGCCTTTTCATTTTAAAACTCTTCTCATAAACGAGACACTTATCCAATTTTCAATATGAACATACTTCCACATGTGAAGATCGAATATCTTCCACTCGAATGCGATGATGGCCAAAATCATGTCTTATCTTGATTTAGTCGTCCATTCTTGTAGTGATATCATATCCATGTGCGCGTAGTATTTCCATTTGAAAGCGATCGAGTACCTCTCGCTAAAATCAACCAACAAACTTTTCGTGGTTCCTAGTCCGAACTACGATTGCTCTGACTTTCCCATTGCACGAGGGAATACGTAGGCACAAGATGCAGACGTCTTGGCGAGCATAATAATAAAAAATCTTTTCTTTTCTTCACAATAATAAAAACTAAAAAAATCTTTCTTTTATCTTTTCTCGATTAATAAGCTAAAGAACACAAACATTACGCTAACACTCAAACACGAAACTAACTAAATGGGTCCCATCGAGTACGATGGAGGTGAGGGGTGCTAATACCTTCCCCTTGCTTAACCGACTCCCGAACCCTAATTTGGTTACAAACGACCATCTTATCCGTTTCTTTTTATCGTGGGTTTTATCGATATTTTCCCTTTCCTTCTTGGAATAAATAAAGTTCGGTGGCGACTCTGTTGTACTTCGAATGCGCGATAAACGCTCGAGTCACATTTTTACCGCTACAGAAAGTGGCGACTCTGCTGGGGATTTCCTAAGAGAGTCAACCCTAGTCTAGTTTGATTTATGTTTGAGTGTTTTCTTTTGTTTGTTTATTCTTGTGTCTTTTATGCTTATGTTCTTTATATTTATTCTTTTATTATTTATGTTCATTTACTCTTGCTTTATCGCTTTTTATTTATTTCTGTATATACTCATTTGTGGGTATGGGAATGATACTTGAGTGAAGCTCTCAACCCGAGCTTTGAAAAACAAGAGAAAAACATAAGTTAGGAGGTGGTTGTGTAGTGCTAGTCCCCAAGGTGAACACCTTGAATGGCTAATACGAAAACCCCACTTGGAGGAGACTTAGTCATGAGATTTGTCATAAGATGGTTCGCCCATCGCATGGCAGAAATCTGATTTCGTCGCTAACTCCAAGGACCTTTAGAACCCATTCCATATGTAGAGGTTAAGTTATATCCAAAAACTCTAGAGCTAACCTTGTGAGGGGATTTTTGGGTGAAGAACTTAGAACTGTCCTAACTTAAGGAGCCTTCCTCAATAGGTTGTTATTGTTATCACGCTTTGCATCCAACATTGCATGACATTGCATAGCATTTGCATCATGCAAGTACCTCATTCCAACTGTCTCTTTCATTCAGTTATCGGTCAACTGTCAAACTGGTTCCTCCACACGAGTACGAGACTAGAGCCAACGTCAGACGAAGAATGGCGGACCAAGAACAACACAATGCTGAAGTTAGAATGGAGATTGAGGATTTGAAGTCAGGAATGACTAAGCTCACCGAGATGTTGCAAGTTCTGATTGCTAGAGGAGAACCACCTCAAAGGACTGCCATTTAAGAGGTCGCCGACGATGTTGAAGACCCTATTCCTGTTCAGAGGCCCGCCACTACTTGGCCTGAGTTTGGTTTACCTCCAGATTATTCTCCACCTCACGCTACTGCTGCTATGGTTGGTCAAACTTCACGACCAATATTCCAAGCTCCAATCATGACTGAGTCTCAGCCAATCGTGCACGCTGCTGCCCAAACCGCTTATGGAAATCCTCTCTTTGAGTACCATGTTGGAGATCATCAAAGTGAAAGTCAAAGAGAAGCTGGTGAGATTGATGAAGTCAAAGAACAATATCAAGTCTTGGAGAAAAGACTAAGAGCTATGGAAGGCGCTGATTACTTTGGGGTTGCTGCTGAGAACATGTGTTTGGTTTCCGACCTGGTCATACCTGCCAAGTTCAAAACTCCTGAGTTTGAAAAGTACAAAGGGTACACTTGTCCAAGAAGTCATTTGACTATGTACTACCGCAAGATGGCTGCTTATACCAAGAACGACAAATTGCTGATTCACTGCTTTCAAGATAGCTTGACTGGTGCTTCCTTGAAATGGTATATGGGACTTGAGAAGAGTCGTATTCACTGTTTCCAAGATATGACAGATGCTTTCATGAAGCAATACAAGTACAATCTAGACCTGGCTCCTGATCGTCGTCAACTGCAAAACATGTCTCAAAAAGAAGGAGAGTCTTTCAAGGAGTATGCTCAACGTTGGAGAGAGCTAGCTTCTCAAGTGGAACCTCCTTTGGTTGAAAAAGAACTAACTGGAATGTTTATGGATGCTCTCTCACCTTTCTATTGGGAGAAGATGATTGGAAGCATGTCCTCCAACTTTACTGATTTAGTGACCATCGGTCAAAGGCTAGAGGAAGGGATCAAGAATGGCAAAATTGCCAATGCTGCTGAATCTTCTAATGGGGCAAGAAAGTCTTTTGGAAACTTCCATAAGAAAAAGGAAGGAGAAACAAATGCTGTGAGTGATGAGGGAAGAAGACCTCGTCAAAGGACTAATAACTATGATCAACCAATTGTAGTTACAGTCGCTCCTGTGACCAAGGTTCCGCAAGTCCAAGCTCCTCAACCTCAAGCTGCCATTCAGAATCAGAATCGTGGAAGGACGACCTATGATCCTATTCCCATGACTTACACTGAGCTATATCCTGCACTAGTCAAGAAAGGTCTGATTACAACAAGAGCTTTTACTCCATCGAATCCTCTTCCACCCGGTTTCAGATCCGATCTGCATTGTGAATTTCATCAAGGTGGTGCTGGCCATAATTTGGAAAGTTGTTTCGCATTGAAGGCTAGAGTGCAAGAATTGATGAGGGCAAATATGTTATATTTCAAGGATATCAATCCCAATGTTGTCAAGAATCCTTTGCCTGAGCATGACAAGAGTGGCTGAGGACAAAGAAAGCCAAGTTACCTCCCTAAAGCCAAGTGTTTCGTGATAGGATAGCTCCTTCTTATCGCTGATTAGTCACTAGGCCTTGTTTCGTTTTGTTTGCAATTTCCTTATGTTATTTTGTGTACTGCATTTGAACTTTGTTTGTTCCTTAATGTTAATTTTAATGAAATGAGCATTACATATTTGAATCAATCCATTTACATTTACTGTGTTTATCTTTATGCTTTCTCTTTCAAAAAAACAAAATATATATCTCTTCTTCTTTCTCTATCAAACTTATGTTGGAGGGAGAATGATGAAAACAAAATACCCAAATTGTTGAATTGTATGCTTTCAAATAAAACTTTGCTGATGATGTAAAGGCATTGTTTCAATCCCCAAACACTGGAGAAATAAGGAAGTTAATCCCTAGTCGACCCCTTTGAGCCTAGAAGTTGGTGTTCCTTTATGTATGAAAAACCCGCAATTTTAACCTGGGGCAGGGTAGTTCTCAGTTAATTGGTTTATGCATTCAATATCAAGAAAATCATTAAGTACACCTTCCAATAAGGGTTTCAATCAAAAGTGACCAAGATGGTTATCATTAATCATTTTCAAGGCAGTCACTATCTTTCAAATACAAAAAAATATTTCAAAAAAAAAAAAAAGATCCCGCTAAGTCAAAACCTATGAAGGAGACTTAGGCAAGATTGGGGCATCCCGCTGACTGTAATTTCAAATAAAGACAGTTCAGGCAAAAGTTAGGGATATCAAAAAAGAGAAGTCTATAATTTCCTTGAACAACAATAAAACATTGTGAGTATCAAAAGGAAGAAGTGACTGTCATCTCAAAGATTCCATTGGCCTTTAAACCATTATCATTATCATAGGAGCAATTCTAAAACCTCTTGGAACCTGAATGTATAGTTTAACTAAGCGTAGGATTGGAGATCATCACGAAGAATAGGTGGGTACAAATATACTTTGAGCCTATATCCTTTGTTTCTAAAACCGTGAACCAAGCCACGTTGCAACCCTCAAAAGACCTAATTGAAGCAAGGTTTATTTTGAAAGCATACTACAACAAGGTTGCGTTAACCTGACTCCTAAAGATTTTTGCAATTCGTTTGTTTTACCATATCTTTTGCTTTATCCATCACTTTGAATGTCTAAACAACTGTGTTTGGTTTTTTGAATCATTTGCTTTACATCAATAATATCATTCCTAAATGATTTGATTTCAAAATATGCTTTGAGCATTGCATTAAAATTACCATTTTTAAATGAACATTTTATTTGCAAGTACTCATCTTTCAAGGAAATTCAAACAATCGAGAAACTCGATCAGTGATCCTATCAGGGGCATGCTACTTTGAAATCTTGTTGATCGGAACTTATGCTGGGGCATGTATTACCAACATTCATTTCAAGAACTGAAACAAGGATCAATTCACAATCAGTCAATCAGGGGCATTTCCTTCAAGTGATCCCCAAGCAGTTTACCAGTCCTTCTAAAAAGGATCATCAGTGTGACATAACAGAGTTGGCAATGTTCTTGTGTTGAGGAATCAGAGTTCCAATCTTCCCTCACAAAAGAGTCTACCTCAGTTGTCATAACCAATTACATTACATTAATCATTCACATCTCATGCATAGAAAAATCAAATATTATGCATAGAAACAAAATTCATACTCATTTGCATTCTTTCAAAGTTTCGTTGTTATCAAACATCTTACCTTGAGATCTAAATCCAACTTACTTGGCATCTACCAAAATGATGTTTGTCTCTTCATCCAAAGCTACTCTTGGATTTGTATTTGTCTCTCTTCGTTCAATGCTACTATTGGACATCTTTCTGTTCCTCTTCATCCAAATCTACTCTTGGATTTGTCTTATTGTCTCTCTTCGTTCAATGCTACTATTGGATGTCTTATTGTTTCTCTTTGTCCAAAGCTACTCTTGGATTTATATTGGTTTCCCTCTGTCTAAAGCTACTGTTGGACATGTTGTTTCTCACTTTTTATCCAAAGCTACTGTTGGATATCACAATCCATAGTAAAGTGTTATTCAAAGCTACTGTTGAATGATCTTTATATCTTTGAGCGGAAATACCATCCTTTTCTCATCCAAAGCCACTCTTGGATGTTCTTGAGCTTGTTTTTTCCTTCCCATCCAATGCTACTATTAGATGGTTGCTCGTATTTTCCAAAATTGGTATCCATTTTATCTATTACTCCTCAGGATGACTCTGATATATTTTCTGGTTCAGGTTTCCTTTTTGCATTCAAAGCCACTATTGAATCTCTCTGGTTTCCGTATTATCCAAAGCTACTGTTGGATTGTCCCCGATGTTTTTCAGAGTTTGGATTCCATCCGTTCAAAGCTACTCTTGGACGTCTCTGCCATATCTCCGAGTTTGTAGGTATCCTCTTGCATTCAAAGCCACTATTGAGTCTTGTTGGTTTCCTTCCATCTGAAGCTACTATCGGATGTCTCCGATGTTTCCCCAGAGTTTGGATTATTTTCATATTCATTCAAAGCCACTCATGAATGTCTTTGATGTTTGGGGTCGTCTAAAGTCACTCCTAGACGTTCCTTCCCGAGTTTTATTTCAGATTCACTCAAAGCTACTCTTGAATGTCTCTGATGATTTCCTCCGTCTAAAGCTACTCTTAGACATTCCTACTATCTTTTTACCCAGAGTTTCATCTCTCGTTTCCAAGTTTCTCCATCAACAGTTTGTCTCCTATGACACTATATTCCCCACAGAATTCAGAGTGTCCCATATCATATTGCATTGCATTCATCGTTGCAGCGATCTTAGGACAAAAATTGTGTACTTTGTATTTAAGTCTCTTCCTACCTTCGATAGAAGAAACTTAAATAGGGGCATCTGTCGCACCCCAATTTTTGACCCACATATTTCATTCATGTTGTCACGTCGCGCTCATATTTCATGTGCATTCGTCGTTCAATCATCGCATTTTCACACATCCCGGAAAATTTGAATTTTTATTAAAGTCAACAAAAATAGCCTTCATTCGCATTTTTGCATGTTTTAATTTTTTGTTTGATTTCATTTGTATAAAAAAAATATAGTTTTGATAACTTTAGTTTATTTTATTTTTCATTAGAGTGGGTTTTAATTTTATTTTTTTAGTTGAGATTTATTTTAATTTCTATGAGTCAAAAATATCAACAAAAAAACATAGAAGTTTAAATTTTTATTTTTTTTATATAATTTAGGCCCATTTATTCTTTTGTTATAAGCCCATTTTTCCCTCTTTTTGGTATTACATCAGAACAAAAATAGTCAAACAAAAATAAAAGGGTCTTCCTTCATCTTTCTCTATCTCACGCTGCTGCAGCATCCTGCTGTCCAGAGCCATGCCAAACATAACAGTCCAAATACCCTGTGCTCTTTGCTGCTATAACCAGTCCATAATCTGTCCAAGACTTTCACTAAAATGTCCATAACACAGACCTGCATCAAGAAAGAACAGAGATCAGTTAACCAAAAATGTTCAAATCTCACCAAACTTTCCCCCCAAAATCATTTTCATCTATCTATAAAACAAGAGCAACAGCAAGCAAGAAAGGGAGGACTCTTCAAAAACCTCTGTTCCATTTTCTTCCAAAAAAACTACCTCTGCCCAGAAATCATCCATCAAAAATCCCTCTCCAAATACAAACTCTCCATACACACACCATTGAAAAACTCTGAAAGAGAACCTCACCTTCAACTTCTCAAAACCGAACCTCACCTTTATAAACCCTCATAAATCACTCCCATTCTAAACCAGTCTCCAAACATACACATCGCAAACCTTCAACAGAGCAAACTCACAAAACCTGCATTAACGAAACCATCAACAACAACAGCACTGACGCAACCTTCAACGCATCAACACGACTACATTCGGCGTTCAACTCAACAACAAAGCATCAACAAGTTAAGCAGCGCACGACGGAGAACGAGAACACAACCGAATCGTCGGGTCCTTCAATAGCGGTAGCTTCGTTTTTCTTCGTTTGTTCTTTTTATCTTGCTCAGATATTGTTGTTTGGTTTTGATTTGTGAATCCATGTATTTTGCTTGCACTATTTTGCTTGTTGTGTGAATCACGAAATCGAGTGAGAACTGAGAGAGATTAGAGATCGTGATGGAGTATCACGTGAATCGAGAGTTGAATCGAAAGAGAGAGGCCGAGAGAGGTTCGTGAACGTGAGAGACGATACCGAGAGAATGAGGTTCGATCAAGAGAGTGTCGTATTTGTTGTTGTTGTTTGTTTGTGCGAGAGAAAATTGCGAGACGAGAGAGAGAGAAAACGAGAGAATGGCGAGAGTAGAGAGATAGCGAGCGATTTGAGGGAGAGAACTCAGTTCTTTTTGTCGTGTTTGTTCGTTTACTGAGAAACAGGGGCGGAAAGATAGAGAGGAATAGAGTGTGACGTGTTCTCTTCATTCCAGTTAGGGTTGGAGCTTTTGTCTTTCAGGTTGTGGTTTGGGCTTAGCCCAATTGTTTTTCTAATTAAACCCCCTATCTACTTCGCCTGAACCCTCCATTTCTTTCTTTTGAACCCAACTTTTTATTATTTTAAGTGCCTTCATTTCAATTTATTTTTAATCTTTGTTTTAATTTCAAAAATGTTTTTATATATTTAGATTCTATTTTTATTATAAAAATACAAAAAAAATATTATATTAATTTCATTCAAAAACTAATAAATCTTGGTCCAACGCCAAGGCGATTCAAATAATTTCTCGATCCAACGTCGAGTTTCATCCTTTCAAAAACCTTTTTTTAAATCGAAAGATCGGGTGACAAGAAGTGTACACCTCTTGAATACCTCGATTATTTTGAATTAAAACATTAAATAAAAAGCTTTCTTAATCAAACCGAAAGATCTTGTGACAAGGGGTGAACACCTCTTGAATACCTTGATCTTTCGAATCAAAACACATTAATCAAGCCGAAAGATCTTGTGGCAAGGGGTGAACACCTCTTGAATACCTTGATCTTTCGAATCAAAACACATTAATCAAACCGAAAGATCCTGTGACAAGGGGTGAACACCTCTTGAATACCTTGATCTTTTGAATCAAAACGCCTTAATTAAACCGAAAGATCCTGTGACAAGAAGTGCACACCTCTTGAATACCTTGATCTTTTGAATCAAAACTCTTTAAACAAACCAAAAGGTTAAGTGACAAGGGGTGGACATCTCTTGAATACCTTGATCTTTTGAATAAGGACAACAAGTGACAATGGGGCTAGCTCCTGCTCAATACCTTGGGTAAAGACGCGCTAGGTACACACCTATGCTCAATCCTTTGCTAAACGTCCCTCTAAAACACAATCTCAATTTCATTCAACTTTTTTTGCCTCATGGCCTTTTCATTTTAAAACTCTTCTCATAAACGAGACACTTATCCAATTTTCAATATGAACATACTTCCACATGTGAAGATCGAATATCTTCCACTCGAATGCGATGATGGCCAAAATCATGTCTTATCTTGATTTAGTCGTCCATTCTTGTAGTGATATCATATCCATGTGCGCGTAGTATTTCCATTTGAAAGCGATCGAGTACCTCTCGCTAAAATCAACCAACAAACTTTTCGTGGTTCCTAGTCCGAACTACGATTGCTCTGACTTTCCCATTGCACGAGGGAATACGTAGGCACAAGATGCAGACGTCTTGGCGAGCATAATAATAAAAAATCTTTTCTTTTCTTCACAATAATAAAAACTAAAAAAATCTTTCTTTTATCTTTTCTCGATTAATAAGCTAAAGAACACAAACATTACGCTAACACTCAAACACGAAACTAACTAAATGGGTCCCATCGAGTACGATGGAGGTGAGGGGTGCTAATACCTTCCCCTTGCTTAACCGACTCCCGAACCCTAATTTGGTTACAAACGACCATCTTATCCGTTTCTTTTTATCGTGGGTTTTATCGATATTTTCCCTTTCCTTCTTGGAATAAATAAAGTTCGGTGGCGACTCTGTTGTACTTCGAATGCGCGATAAACGCTCGAGTCACATTTTTACCGCTACAGAAAGTGGCGACTCTGCTGGGGATTTCCTAAGAGAGTCAACCCTAGTCTAGTTTGATTTATGTTTGAGTGTTTTCTTTTGTTTGTTTATTCTTGTGTCTTTTATGCTTATGTTCTTTATATTTATTCTTTTATTATTTATGTTCATTTACTCTTGCTTTATCGCTTTTTATTTATTTCTGTATATACTCATTTGTGGGTATGGGAATGATACTTGAGTGAAGCTCTCAACCCGAGCTTTGAAAAACAAGAGAAAAACATAAGTTAGGAGGTGGTTGTGTAGTGCTAGTCCCCAAGGTGAACACCTTGAATGGCTAATACGAAAACCCCACTTGGAGGAGACTTAGTCATGAGATTTGTCATAAGATGGTTCGCCCATCGCATGGCAGAAATCTGATTTCGTCGCTAACTCCAAGGACCTTTAGAACCCATTCCATATGTAGAGGTTAAGTTATATCCAAAAACTCTAGAGCTAACCTTGTGAGGGGATTTTTGGGTGAAGAACTTAGAACTGTCCTAACTTAAGGAGCCTTCCTCAATAGGTTGTTATTGTTATCACGCTTTGCATCCAACATTGCATGACATTGCATAGCATTTGCATCATGCAAGTACCTCATTCCAACTGTCTCTTTCATTCAGTTATCGGTCAACTGTCAAACTGGTTCCTCCACACGAGTACGAGACTAGAGCCAACGTCAGACGAAGAATGGCGGACCAAGAACAACACAATGCTGAAGTTAGAATGGAGATTGAGGATTTGAAGTCAGGAATGACTAAGCTCACCGAGATGTTGCAAGTTTTGATTGCTAGAGGAGAACCACCTCAAAGGACTGCCTTTAAAGAGGTCGCCGACGATGTTGAAGACCCTATTCCTGTTCAGAGGCCCGCCACTACTTGGCCTGAGTTTGGTTTACCTCCAGATTATTCTCCACCTCACGCTACTGCTGCTATGGTTGGTCAAACTTCACGACCAATATTCCAAGCTCCAATCATGACTGAGTCTCAGCCAATCGTGCACGCTGCTGCCCAAACCGCTTATGGAAATCCTCTCTTTGAGTACCATGTTGGAGATCATCAAAGTGAAAGTCAAAGAGAAGCTGGTGAGATTGATGAAGTCAAAGAACAATATCAAGTCTTGGAGAAAAGACTAAGAGCTATGGAAGGCGCTGATTACTTTGGGGTTGCTGCTGAGAACATGTGTTTGGTTTCCGACCTGGTCATACCTGCCAAGTTCAAAACTCCTGAGTTTGAAAAGTACAAAGGGTACACTTGTCCAAGAAGTCATTTGACTATGTACTACCGCAAGATGGCTGCTTATACCAAGAACGACAAATTGCTGATTCACTGCTTTCAAGATAGCTTGACTGGTGCTTCCTTGAAATGGTATATGGGACTTGAGAAGAGTCGTATTCACTGTTTCCAAGATATGACAGATGCTTTCATGAAGCAATACAAGTACAATCTAGACCTGGCTCCTGATCGTCGTCAACTGCAAAACATGTCTCAAAAAGAAGGAGAGTCTTTCAAGGAGTATGCTCAACGTTGGAGAGAGCTAGCTTCTCAAGTGGAACCTCCTTTGGTTGAAAAAGAACTAACTGGAATGTTTATGGATGCTCTCTCACCTTTCTATTGGGAGAAGATGATTGGAAGCATGTCCTCCAACTTTACTGATTTAGTGACCATCGGTCAAAGGCTAGAGGAAGGGATCAAGAATGGCAAAATTGCCAATGCTGCTGAATCTTCTAATGGGGCAAGAAAGTCTTTTGGAAACTTCCATAAGAAAAAGGAAGAAGAAACAAATGCTGTGAGTGATGAGGGAAGAAGACCTCGTCAAAGGACTAATAACTATGATCAACCAATTGTAGTTACAGTCGCTCCTGTGACCAAGGTTCCGCAAGTCCAAGCTCCTCAACCTCAAGCTGCCATTCAGAATCAGAATCGTGGAAGGACGACCTATGATCCTATTCCCATGACTTACACTGAGCTATATCCTGCACTAGTCAAGAAAGGTCTGATTACAACAAGAGCTTTTACTCCATCGAATCCTCTTCCACCCGGTTTCAGATCCGATCTGCATTGTGAATTTCATCAAGGTGGTGCTGGCCATAATTTGGAAAGTTGTTTCGCATTGAAGGCTAGAGTGCAAGAATTGATGAGGGCAAATATGTTATATTTCAAGGATATCAATCCCAATGTTGTCAAGAATCCTTTGCCTGAGCATGACAAGAGTGGCTGAGGACAAAGAAAGCCAAGTTACCTCCCTAAAGCCAAGTGTTTCGTGATAGGATAGCTCCTTCTTATCGCTGATTAGTCACTAGGCCTTGTTTCGTTTTGTTTGCAATTTCCTTATGTTATTTTGTGTACTGCATTTGAACTTTGTTTGTTCCTTAATGTTAATTTTAATGTGTCATACCCCAAAATTTGCCCGGTCAATTCATGTCTTTTAATTCATCAAGGACCAAAATTAAGAATCATGGGGTTTGACATTCCTATTGTCAAACTTGCGTTCTTATAGGATATCCTGAGTTAAAATGAGGGGTAGGGTTAGAAAGTGCTGGAGCCTAGTCATCTAACCCATCTGTGCCATCTCCGAGATTTTTAGTCCGTTTCACAATTGATCATGTAGCTTATGATTTTTTGTCGGACTATTTCACTATTTGATTTGATCATTTTTAACTATTATTATTATTAATTAGTATTGTCTGATTATTAATATTTGGTGTGAGTATTTTCTATTATTGTTAATTATTGTCATTTGTTAATTAATATTAGTTATTATTAGGATTATCTTTATTTTTGAATATTATTAGTACTAACTGTTATTATTAATTTTTATAAGTTTATTTTTTTTATTAGTTTTAATTATCATTTACCTTTTAAAATACTAAACACAATAAAAAAATGTCAAATGAAACGGAAAAAAAGTCTGAGAAATAGAAGGAGGATGAAAAAAGGAAGATTGGATGATAATTCTGAATCAGATTTTTTGCATTTAAGAACAAGATTTTTATCAAAATTTGTTAACCTAACTTGTGTGAGATATATATACTAGGATTTCCAGGGTTAAAGGGGGATTTTTTGGCCGTCAAAGGACCCAGGGCAGAACTCAAAAGATCTGAATTCGGATCCCATGGCAGAATGAGTTGGGGATCGATTCAAGTTCTCTTACACGGTCAAAACAATTCCTCATGATCTTCTGAAGTTATAGGATTCATCACCGTCGCCTGAAACGCTTTGAATCGGCCTAGGCAAGCCTCACGATGTGCAGACTTTGGATTCTTTGGTGACGACGCTCCTCGCTTCGTGAATGCGTTTTGACCATATATTTATGCTTAGAATCATATATGTGAACTTTCTGGATACTTTAATTCGAATTTGAGTGCAGGTTCTGAAGAACACCATGGCTAGGGTTCCGGATTCGTGATTTGGGGGCGCGTAATTAGAGGCCATATTCATCAAAATTGACAGCGTTTTTGTGCTTAGGGGTTAACGTTCGGATAATCTGGGTTTTTATTGGAGATTTATTTGGCTCGTATCATGATTTCATGGTTTGCAGGTTATAGCTACAGGAATATTCGTAGCTAAAACGTATCTGTCACATAGCAAGCAGGTTAATCCAAAGGAAGAAGATGAAGTCTGGGCGCGGTGGTTTTTAATTCAAATTTATCTGTTCCGTTTTTATAATATATTTTTATGGCATCGTTACTATGACAGGTGACCATCCCAGTTGAGATGGCTGAGGGGCGTATTGTGCAACCACAAAACCTGGGTTCGATCCCCAGGGAAAACAATTTATTTTTAACACTTGCCACTTTGACTGATCCAGTACTACTCATCTGTACTTGATCATGGTACACCCTCGGCATCCCACCTTTGGATGAACAGATCATCAGATCTGACGCTTACAAAGTTGCAACCCCACCATACACCATCAAAGGCTATCACACATGATCCCAACCCAGGTTTCCTCTATTTTTATATACTATTTAATTTATATAAGTGTTTAATTGGCTTAATATATTTTTTAGTATATGTTAATTAAGAATTAGAATAAATAAGGATTAGGATTATGATTATTTAGAATGGTTTTTCCGATTAATTTCCCGACTTTTCGATTTAACTAATTTTAATTAACTATATTAAAACCACTAAAACCCTCGAAAAATTATCATGTATTAGGGTTCGCCCCATCCCATTGGCTACTAGCCAAAGTATTAGGATTTTCTAGCCAGCGTAAACTTTAGCCAAACAAATTTAGAATTTTATTCGCTTCGATTGAATTAATTGATCGCGGTGGGTAATAATCAATCCTTTTAATTAAAATGCAATTCAATTATATTCGATTAAATGGTTGCAACTATCGTATTAGTTGTGATGATTAATCCTTTTTTCTAACTTCAAATTTGTTTTTCTTTTTAATCGAATCAATCGATTGCGAGGGGTAACAATGCAAATCAATTCATAATTATTAAAAAATATCATAATTCGTTATCAGTAATAATCAAATCAATTGATTAAAATTGGTAACGATACAACTTCGAATCTGTTAACCATGGTAATTGAATCGATCGATTATTGCGGTTAATAGTGTCAAATCAAATTAGGGTTGTACGCCCAAATCCTAAAACACTCAAAATACACTAAACCACAATACTAAGCTATGGATTTTCATCCTCATCAATTAGACAATTCAAAGACGCTTTTCAAAGCACAAACAATTTCAAACCTTAAGGGCGTACAACCCGTCCCCCGAACTACGTTGACTCTGATTCTCCATAAGGAGATACGTAGGCACTTGGCAACAAGGCGAGTCCCCTTCCTCAAAATCTCAATTTTCCCCCTTATTCAATTCTTTAGCATAAACCTTACCTTAATACTCTTAGCCATCAAACCTTTGCCTTAGATTCAAAGCCAATAGGAAAGGGTTGAGGGTGCCTAACACCTTCCCTCGACCTGAATATAGTAACTTACCCTGAATCTCACATCTGCGTAGGGTTTCCTATTCGCCCTTCAGAATAGGTGGCGACTCTCTAAGTTAAATTTTTAGGCAGGTTGCTACAGCTGGCGACTCTGCTGGGGACAACTTAAATGGTGAATACTATGCTCCTATAGGTTTTAGGTCTTGGCAGGGTTTGAGTTTTTGGCAAACTTTTTAGGGTTTGGCTAATTTGCCATTTTTATGGTTTGTGTTTCATTTTATTTTTATTTATTTCTGCCTAAAATTATTTAATTATATATGTTTATATATTTGCATTTAATTGCATAATTGTTATATTTTTATATACACTGCTGGCATTATGTTGTGTTAAAACCCTAAGTGTGGGGGTTAACTTTGAGATCAATAGGGGAGTATGAATCTCCTACGAGTCTCATTGATAACTCCACTCGGAGTGGGTTGAGTATTCGGAAATGTCCAAAACGAGGCTTGACTTTGTTGAGGGCAGGACTGGATACTTGGCTGATCTCTCCGAGAACCTACCCCAAAAATTCGAACCTCATGGATAAAATGAGTTGTTCTAAAAATCCGAAGAGACAAAAAGTCTCGGAGGTTACGAACGACCCCATGAGACCTTCTAGAACCCCCCTATAAAAAGGTTGGCTCCCAAGAGCCGCTACGTCGAACCTATGAACCTGGATTTCTTGAAATACTATGATATGATTTGCATTTTTGCCTTATATGATTTGTTTTTGTTTTGATTGTCTGTTGCTACATCTCTGTGTTTTCATGCATCATTCCTCATCTGCATTCTTGCATCATGTCTTATCCAAAAAAAAGATATAAAAAAAAAAGATTTTATCCATAGATGTGGGTAAAGGCATCAATACAAACAAAGCATATCATGCATGGCATACACATCATTTTCATGGCATTAAGAGAAGATTTCTCTTCTATCTTCAGACCAAGGGACCATTGGGAAGGATAACCTAACATCCCGACCGTCTTATCAAACCAGATTTCAGCAAAAGAAATTGATGGAGCAGCTAGAACAAAATCAAACTGCCCTTCGTGAAGATGTGGATCAACTAAAGGTTAGTGTGGAAGAGGTTAAAGGAGGTATGGCTCAGATGCTAGAATTCATGAAGGCCCTCATGGACAACAAAGAAAAGGCAAAAGAGGTTCAGTCTAGGGATACCCTGGTTCAGGATGAGATCCCCAACGACGAAAACCCGCTGCTAGGATTTGTTCCAGGCTTTGGCCCTACTAAGGACAGACCTCAAGTCCGATCTGTCAGGAGAGCTATCCAATTCCAAGAGAAAGGAGAGACCTCCCAAGAAGGATTTGTCCCCACTCCACAAACAAAAGGGACAACCCGCACAGTTCGCATTCCTGCTAGCAATGTCCCTAAAGACGATGATTACCTGGATCTACAATACGGAGTGCAAGAGGTGGACAACTCAGACCAAGTACCTCAGACACAACAGTCTATTCCTAACTCTAGGGAAGACTCCAAGGGTAGTGACCAAATCAAGGCACTGGAGGAGAGACTAAAAGTGATAGAAGGATACGATGTCTTTGATGTGGATGCCTTCGAAATGAGTTTGGTCTCAGACTTGACCATCCCTCGCAAATTCAAGATTCCCGATTTCGAGAAATACAAAGGACTCACATGTCCGAGGAATCACTTGCGCATGTATGTACGAAAAATGGCTGCTTACGCCCACGATCAAAAGCTGATGATACATTTCTTTCAAGAAAGTTTAAGCGGAGCGTCTATTAACTGGTACATGCAACTAGAGAAGTCTTCTGTCCGAAGCTGGAATGATCTGGCCAACACCTTCTTAAAGCATTACAAGTACAACCTGGACATGGCACCCGATCGGATGCAATTACAAAACATGTCACATAAGAAGGATGAATCATTCAAGGAGTATGCCCAAAGGTGGAGGGAAATGGCTTCTCGAGTCCAACCTCCCCTAATGGACAAAGAACTGGTGGACATATTTATGAGCACTTTGCAAGGACCATACTACGACAAGATGGTCGGATGCACATCTTCGGGGTTCTCGGACATGGTAGTCATTGGCGAAAGAATTGAAGATGGGATAAAAAATGGGAAGATACAAGGGGCACCCTCAGGTTCCTATCACACAAAAAAGTCATATGACGGAAAAAGGGAACCCAACGCTGTTGGAGCGATCCTGGTTAATCAGACACCAGTATTACAACAAAGGGATCAGCAAAAGCACCAGGGTGGCCAACGCACCTGGAGGTCCAAGCCAAAGCGATCATTCACCCCGTTGTACATGCCACTGTCTCAAGCTTTGCAACGTCTACTCAGTCAGAACTTGATAACTCTGCTGCCTCCATATTCAGCTCCGACTAACCCCGCTCCCGGGTACAAGCATCATGCTAAGTGCGCTTATCATTCAGATAGTCCTGGTCATGATACAGAGGATTGTGGTCCATTGAAGCACAAGATCCAAGATTTGATTGAAGAAGGGCTCATTGAGTTCGAAGATCCTAGCAAGTCTAACACCATAGGTGGCTAGAAGGAGGATTTTTTAGATCATTAGTTTTGTTTCCATTTGCAATTTCGTTCTGTTTGTTTAAACATTAGTCTTATGACATATGCTATGTACTTTTTCAAAAATCATTAATGCATTGCTTACGTTTGTCTTGATTCATTCCTAGTGTTCTCACTATATTTAAAACTGTGTTTTTACCGGTTTTCTCATCTTGTGATATTCAACTCTCGATTAAAGTCGTACACCTTTTGAGGGAGAATGACGAAAACGATACCACAATTTCATGCACTATGCTTTCGAACAGACTGTGTTGACGATGTACAGGCATTTGTTCAATCCCTAAAAAATGGAGATATAAGAATGTTAATCCCTCGTCAACCCCTTTGAGCCCAAAGAAGTAGGAGTTTTCCTTCATACAAATTAAAACCCTTAATATATAACCTGGGGTAGGGTAGCTGCTCAGTTAACTTAATTATTCCAAGTTGTTCCTTTGAACATAATCACCGATGGTTCCCCATCATCATTAAGTCCGGCAGTCAATGTCCTCAAAGAAAAAGAAAGCAATGCAAGAGCCTGCTAAGTCAAAACCTATTAAGGAGACTTAGGCAAAACTGGGGCATCCCGCTGACTGTAGTTTTAAAACAAACAGTTCAGAAGAAGTTAGGGATAACAAATCCGAAAAAAGGTTACTATGTACCTTCGACAAAAGGAAATACTACAAAAAGGAGAATGACTGCCTCTGCAGATAAACCTTTGGTTTTTGAACCATCATAAATGTCAATGCCACAATTCCCAAATTCTTTTGGAGACTAAATGCATAGCTAACTGAGCATAGGACTGGAGAACATCGCGAAGGTTGGGATGGGTACAAATAAACTTTGAGCCTCTATCTTTTGTTTCTTTAAACCGTGAACCAGGCCACGTTACAACCCTTAAAAGTCCTAACTGAAACATGGTTAGTTCGAAAGCATACCGTTGCCAAAGGTATCCCGACTCCTTAAGGTCCACTACAATTCTTGAGTTGATGTCACTTTCTTACAAAAAAAAAACTTCGTTTTACTCAAAAAATGTTTTTAAACTTTCAAGACAGACATATGCATTCGCATCTTATGAATTTCATTACAAAGCACACTTGTCTATATAGATTTAAATGTTAACATCAGGGAGAAGTTGCATGGGGCATGACTAATGGCTAAAAATCCTACTGACTGACGAAGTAGCTTTAAAAACTCGTCAAAAGAAGAAACGTCCCTTACGCATGACTGGGATGGCTAATGTGTACACATGGCATAACTCGTCATCATCCCATTTACATGGGGCAAATCTAATCAAGATCCATAGAATCTCTCGAAGACGCTGAAAAGCCCATGGGGCAAGTCCATCACCTGGGGGCATGTTGCAAAGGTCACTCATTATCAGATGGCATTAATACCACTCTCACATCCTTTCCAGGAACCTTTATAGGATACTTTTCAATCTGCCCATATAGTCTTCTTTAAGACATGTTCAAATACTTCTCACCCTTTTTAGGAGCCTTTTCCAGATAGTATTTTAAGACCCATCTTCTTATCCTTTCTATTTTCAAACCCTTTCAAACAGTCTTCTCTAAGACATATTCCTTTCTACGAACCCTTTCTAGGTAGTCTTCTGTAAGACATCTCTTAACTTTTTCAGTTAGTCTTTTTTAAGACATATTCAAACTTCTCTTACGCTTCCAAAAAAAACCTTGTCAAACTTTGTTTAAAGTACAGAATCTTTTCTAAGACAATTCACCGTCCTTTCTAGGGGTAATCTTCTCCAAGATGTCTTTTCCTAAGTTTTGTTTAAAACACCACAAAAACAGTCCTTGTCCTCTATAGGAATATTTTTGACACTCCTCACAAACATATCCCTTTGAGCTTTGTTTAAAGCGCAGTCTTGTTTAAGACAATTTCTCATTCTTTCCAAGGACCTCTTCAGGTAATCTTATAGCAGACATCATCTCATTCACGAGTACTCAGCAAATCACTGTCCGTCAGGCGCGACCAAAACGCATGACTCAGCATCTGCTTCATATTCAAATCAACGCTTAGCATCAAGGAGACCTCTAAATTGGTCTAATCAAAGACGATCATTCCTGATAAAGACCCTTAGATGGGGAAACCACGTTCAGAGGGTTTTCCTAGAACAGGGGCATACAATCCAGAATCCTATTGACTAGGGGCATATCTTTCAAGAATTCAAACACTGGGGCAATGCATATCAGGCAAGACATGGTGAAATTCGAGTTCCCTCGAAAGGTCCCTCCTTCAAATCAAGGGGCACATCTCTCAAAATTTCTGATATTCAGGAAGTCATACTAGCATCATACAAAGAGCGTTGTTGCATATTTGATCTTCTCACGCCTGTACTATTCACATCCCGCAGTGTGGGATAGGCGTACATGCATAATTCTCATTGAGAATCTCATTACATGGTACATGCATCATGACATTGCATAAAAACTAACGCTACCTTTTCAGGTCACTTCATAATCAAAAAGATGTTATCATCTGATTACAGTGCAAATACGATCGTATCAACGATTCAACCTTAACAGATACAATTCCAATACCTCATTCCAAGTCTTTCTCCAAAGACGATCCAGAAGCAACCAAAGAATTTCTTACCTCTCCAGGTAGTCTTGTCCAAGACAATTATCCAAATCTTTCCAAGCAGTCTTATTTAAGACATATCCTAACCTCTCTAGGTAGTTTTGTTTAAAACGTTTCGTGTCCTTTATAGGAACCTTTCTAGGTAGTTTTGTTTAAAACGTTCCACTCCCTTTATAGGAACCTTTCTAGGAAGTTTTGTTTAAAACGTTTCATGTCCTTTGTAGGAACCTTTCTAGGTAGTTCTGTTTAAAACGCTCGTATCCTCTATAGGAATCCTTTTAGACAGTTTTGTTAAAAAACGTTTCACATCCTTTATAGGAATCTTTTTAGATAGTTTTGTTTAAAACATTTCATATCCTTTATAGGAATCTTTTTAGATAGTTTGTTTTAAAACATTTCATATCCTTTATAGGAATCTTTTTAGATAGTTTTATTTAAAACGTTTCATGCCCTTTATAGGAATCTTTTTAGATAGTTTTGTTTAAAAACATTTCATGCCCTCTATAGGAATCTTTTTAGATAGTTTTGTTTAAAACGCTTCATATCCTTTATAGGAATCTTTTTAGGTAGTTTTGTTTAAAACGTCTTGTATCCTTTGTAGGAACCTTTTTAGGTAGTTTTGTTTAAAAACATTTCATGTCCTCTATAGGAACTTTTCTAGATAGTTTTGTTTAAAACGTAGCGCATCCTTGCAAAAAAAACTTTTCTAGGTGAGTCTTGTTTAAGACATATCATGCCTTTCTAGGTAACTTTCTTAAAACGTTTATCCAACCTTTTCTAAGATATACCCAGTTCTTTATAGAACTCCTCAGTTAGTCTTCTCCAAGACATTCTTCCTAAGCATTGTTCAAAGTCTAAGCTTCTTCGCATCAACCTTCGATACACCCTATTCAGGAGCCTCTTCAGGTAGTCTTATATAAGACATTACTTTATATATCTTCAGATACAATCAAACCGGTGGCATCTATAAATCCATCTCCCACAGAACTCCTTCCCTACGCAAGCAAATTTCAGGGCATTTCAGTGTCCAATCATCTTCTACCTCTTCAGGTTCAAGAAGATTGAACAGGGGCAGCTGTCATACCCCAAAATTTGCCCGGTCAATTCATGTCTTTTAATTCATCAAGGACCAAAATTAAGAATCACGGGGTTTGACATTCCTATTGTCAAACTTGCGTTCTTATAGGATATCCTGAGTTAAAATGAGGGGTAGGGTTATAAAGTGCTGGAGCCTAGTCATCTAACCCATCTGTGCCATCTCCGAGATTTTTAGTCCGTTTCACAATTGATCATGTAGCTTATGATTTTTTGTCGGACTATTTCACTATTTGATTTGATCATTTTTAACTATTATTATTATTAATTAGTATTGTCTGATTATTAATATTTGGTGTGAGTATTTTCTATTATTGTTAATTATTGTCATTTGTTAATTAATATTAGTTATTATTAGGATTATCTTTATTTTTGAATATTATTAGTACTAACTGTTATTATTAATTTTTATAAGTTTATTTTTTTTATTAGTTTTAATTATCATTTACCTTTTAAAATACTAAACACAATAAAAAAATGTCAAATGAAACGGAAAAAAAGTCTGAGAAATAGGAGGATGAAAAAAGGAAGATTGGATGATAATTCTGAATCAGATTTTTTGCATTTAAGAACAAGATTTTTATCAAAATTTGTTAACCTAACTTGTGTGAGATATATATACTAGGATTTCCAGGGTTAAAGGGGGATTTTTTGGCCGTCAAAGGACCCAGGGCAGAACTCAAAAGATCTGAATTCGGATCCCATGGCAGAATGAGTTGGGGATCGATTCAAGTTCTCTTACACGGTCAAAACAATTCCTCATGATCTTCTGAAGTTATAGGATTCATCACCGTCGCCTGAAACGCTTTGAATCGGCCTAGGCAAGCCTCACGATGTGCAGACTTTGGATTCTTTGGTGACGACGCTCCTCGCTTCGTGAATGCGTTTTGACCATATATTTATGCTTAGAATCATATATGTGAACTTTCTGGATACTTTAATTCGAATTTGAGTGCAGGTTCTGAAGAACACCATGGCTAGGGTTCCGGATTCGTGATTTGGGGGCGCGTAATTAGAGGCCATATTCATCAAAATTGACAGCGTTTTTGTGCTTAGGGGTTAACGTTCGGATAATCTGGGTTTTTATTGGAGATTTATTTGGCTCGTATCATGATTTCATGGTTTGCAGGTTATAGCTACAGGAATATTCGTAGCTAAAACGTATCTGTCACATAGCAAGCAGGTTGATCCAAAGGAAGAAGATGAAGTCTGGGCGCGGTGGTTTTTAATTCAAATTTATCTGTTCCGTTTTTATAATATATTTTTATGGCATCGTTACTATGACAGGTGACCATCCCAGTTGAGATGGCTGAGGGGCGTATTGTGCAACCACAAAACCTGGGTTCGATCCCCAGGGAAAACAATTTATTTTTAACACTTGCCACTTTGACTGATCCAGTACTACTCATCTGTACTTGATCATGGTACACCCTCGGCATCCCACCTTTGGATGAACAGATCATCAGATCTGACGCTTACAAAGTTGCAACCCCACCATACACCATCAAAGGCTATCACACATGATCCCAACCCAGGTTTCCTCTATTTTTATATACTATTTAATTTATATAAGTGTTTAATTGGCTTAATATATTTTTTAGTATATGTTAATTAAGAATTAGAATAAATAAGGATTAGGATTATGATTATTTAGAATGGTTTTTCCGATTAATTTCCCGACTTTTCGATTTAACTAATTTTAATTAACTATATTAAAACCACTAAAACCCTCGAAAAATTATCATGTATTAGGGTTCGCCCCATCCCATTGGCTACTAGCCAAAGTATTAGGATTTTCTAGCCAGCGTAAACTTTAGCCAAACAAATTTAGAATTTTATTCGCTTCGATTGAATTAATTGATCGCGGTGGGTAATAATCAATCCTTTTAATTAAAATGCAATTCAATTATATTCGATTAAATGGTTGCAACTATCGTATTAGTTGTGATGATTAATCCTTTTTTCTAACTTCAAATTTGTTATTCTTTTTAATCGAATCAATCGATTGCGAGGGGTAACAATGCAAATCAATTCATAATTATTAAAAAATATCATAATTCGTTATCAGTAATAATCAAATCAATTGATTAAAATTGGTAACGATACAACTTCGAATCTGTTAACCATGGTAATTGAATCGATCGATTATTGCGGTTAATAGTGTCAAATCAAATTAGGGTTGTACGCCCAAATCCTAAAACACTCAAAATACACTAAACCACAATACTAAGCTATGGATTTTCATCCTCATCAATTAGACAATTCAAAGACGCTTTTCAAAGCACAAACAATTTCAAACCTTAAGGGCGTACAACCCGTCCCCCGAACTACGTTGACTCTGATTCTCCATAAGGAGATACGTAGGCACTTGGCAACAAGGCGAGTCCCCTTCCTCAAAATCTCAATTTTCCCCCTTATTCAATTCTTTAGCATAAACCTTACCTTAATACTCTTAGCCATCAAACCTTTGCCTTAGATTCAAAGCCAATAGGAAAGGGTTGAGGGTGCCTAACACCTTCCCTCGACCTGAATATAGTAACTTACCCTGAATCTCACATCTGCGTAGGGTTTCCTATTCGCCCTTCAGAATAGGTGGCGACTCTCTAAGTTAAATTTTTAGGCAGGTTGCTACATAATGAAATGAGCATTACATATTTGAATCAATCCATTTACATTTACTGTGTTTATCTTTATGCTTTCTCTTTCAAAAAAACAAAATATATATCTCTTCTTCTTTCTCTATCAAACTTATGTTGGAGGGAGAATGATGAAAACAAAATACCCAAATTGTTGAATTGTATGCTTTCAAATAAAACTTTGCTGATGATGTAAAGGCATTGTTTCAATCCCCAAACACTGGAGAAATAAGGAAGTTAATCCCTAGTCGACCCCTTTGAGCCTAGAAGTTGGTGTTCCTTTATGTATGAAAAACCCGCAATTTTAACCTGGGGCAGGGTAGTTCTCAGTTAATTGGTTTATGCATTCAATATCAAGAAAATCATTAAGTACACCTTCCAATAAGGGTTTCAATCAAAAGTGACCAAGATGGTTATCATTAATCATTTTCAAGGCAGTCACTATCTTTCAAATACAAAAAAATATTTCAAAAAAAAAAAAAAGATCCCGCTAAGTCAAAACCTATGAAGGAGACTTAGGCAAGATTGGGGCATCCCGCTGACTGTAATTTCAAATAAAGACAGTTCAGGCAAAAGTTAGGGATATCAAAAAAGAGAAGTCTATAATTTCCTTGAACAACAATAAAACATTGTGAGTATCAAAAGGAAGAAGTGACTGTCATCTCAAAGATTCCATTGGCCTTTAAACCATTATCATTATCATAGGTGCAATTCCAAAACCTCTTGGAACCTGAATGTATAGTTTAACTAAGCGTAGGATTGGAGATCATCACGAAGAATAGGTGGGTACAAATATACTTTGAGCCTATATCCTTTGTTTCTAAAACCGTGAACCAAGCCACGTTGCAACCCTCAAAAGACCTAATTGAAGCAAGGTTTATTTTGAAAGCATACTACAACAAGGTTGCGTTAACCTGACTCCTAAAGATTTTTGCAATTCGTTTGTTTTACCATATCTTTTGCTTTATCCATCACTTTGAATGTCTAAACAACTGTGTTTGGTTTTTTGAATCATTTGCTTTACATCAATAATATCATTCCTAAATGATTTGATTTCAAAATATGCTTTGAGCATTGCATTAAAATTACCATTTTTAAATGAACATTTTATTTGCAAGTACTCATCTTTCAAGGAAATTCAAACAATCGAGAAACTCGATCAGTGATCCTATCAGGGGCATGCTACTTTGAAATCTTGTTGATCGGAACTTATGCTGGGGCATGTATTACCAACATTCATTTCAAGAACTGAAACAAGGATCAATTCACAATCAGTCAATCAGGGGCATTTCCTTCAAGTGATCCCCAAGCAGTTTACCAGTCCTTCTAAAAAGGATCATCAGTGTGACATAACAGAGTTGGCAATGTTCTTGTGTTGAGGAATCAGAGTTCCAATCTTCCCTCACAAAAGAGTCTACCTCAGTTGTCATAACCAATTACATTACATTAATCATTCACATCTCATGCATAGAAAAATCAAATATTATGCATAGAAACAAAATTCATACTCATTTGCATTCTTTCAAAGTTTCGTTGTTATCAAACATCTTACCTTGAGATCTAAATCCAACTTACTTGGCATCTACCAAAATGATGTTTGTCTCTTCATCCAAAGCTACTCTTGGATTTGTATTTGTCTCTCTTCGTTCAATGCTACTATTGGACATCTTTCTGTTCCTCTTCATCCAAATCTACTCTTGGATTTGTCTTATTGTCTCTCTTCGTTCAATGCTACTATTGGATGTCTTATTGTTTCTCTTTGTCCAAAGCTACTCTTGGATTTATATTGGTTTCCCTCTGTCTAAAGCTACTGTTGGACATGTTGTTTCTCACTTTTTATCCAAAGCTACTGTTGGATATCACAATCCATAGTAAAGTGTTATTCAAAGCTACTGTTGAATGATCTTTATATCTTTGAGCGGAAATACCATCCTTTTCTCATCCAAAGCCACTCTTGGATGTTCTTGAGCTTGTTTTTTCCTTCCCATCCAATGCTACTATTAGATGGTTGCTCGTATTTTCCAAAATTGGTATCCATTTTATCTATTACTCCTCAGGATGACTCTGATATATTTTCTGGTTCAGGTTTCCTTTTTGCATTCAAAGCCACTATTGAATCTCTCTGGTTTCCGTATTATCCAAAGCTACTGTTGGATTGTCCCCGATGTTTTTCAGAGTTTGGATTCCATCCGTTCAAAGCTACTCTTGGACGTCTCTGCCATATCTCCGAGTTTGTAGGTATCCTCTTGCATTCAAAGCCACTATTGAGTCTTGTTGGTTTCCTTCCATCTGAAGCTACTATCGGATGTCTCCGATGTTTCCCCAGAGTTTGGATTATTTTCATATTCATTCAAAGCCACTCATGAATGTCTTTGATGTTTGGGGTCGTCTAAAGTCACTCCTAGACGTTCCTTCCCGAGTTTTATTTCAGATTCACTCAAAGCTACTCTTGAATGTCTCTGATGATTTCCTCCGTCTAAAGCTACTCTTAGACATTCCTACTATCTTTTTACCCAGAGTTTCATCTCTCGTTTCCAAGTTTCTCCATCAACAGTTTGTCTCCTATGACACTATATTCCCCACAGAATTCAGAGTGTCCCATATCATATTGCATTGCATTCATCGTTGCAGCGATCTTAGGACAAAAATTGTGTACTTTGTATTTAAGTCTCTTCCTACCTTCGATAGAAGAAACTTAAATAGGGGCATCTGTCGCACCCCAATTTTTGACCCACATATTTCATTCATGTTGTCACGTCGCGCTCATATTTCATGTGCATTCGTCGTTCAATCATCGCATTTTCACACATCCCGGAAAATTTGACTTTTTATTAAAGTCAACAAAAATAGCCTTCATTCGCATTTTTGCATGTTTTAATTTTTTGTTTGATTTCATTTGTATAAAAAAAATATAGTTTTGATAACTTTAGTTTATTTTATTTTTCATTAGAGTGGGTTTTAATTTTATTTTTTTAGTTGAGATTTATTTTAATTTCTATGAGTCAAAAATATCAACAAAAAAACATAGAAGTTTAAATTTTTATTTTTTTATATAATTTAGGCCCATTTATTCTTTTGTTATAAGCCCATTTTTCCCTCTTTTTGGTATTACATCAGAACAAAAATAGTCAAACAAAAATAAAAGGGTCTTCCTTCATCTTTCTCTATCTCACGCTGCTGCAGCATCCTGCTGTCCAGAGCCATGCCAAACATAACAGTCCAAATACCCTGTGCTCTTTGCTGCTATAACCAGTCCATAATCTGTCCAAGACTTTCACTAAAATGTCCATAACACAGACCTGCATCAAGAAAGAACAGAGATCAGTTAACCAAAAATGTTCAAATCTCACCAAACTTTCCCCCCAAAATCATTTTCATCTATCTATAAAACAAGAGCAACAGCAAGCAAGAAAGGGAGGACTCTTCAAAAACCTCTGTTCCATTTTCTTCCAAAAAAACTACCTCTGCCCAGAAATCATCCATCAAAAATCCCTCTCCAAATACAAACTCTCCATACACACACCATTGAAAAACTCTGAAAGAGAACCTCACCTTCAACTTCTCAAAACCGAACCTCACCTTTATAAACCCTCATAAATCACTCTCATTCTAAACCAGTCTCCAAACATACACATCGCAAACCTTCAACAGAGCAAACTCACAAAACCTGCATTAACGAAACCATCAACAACAACAGCACTGACGCAACCTTCAACGCATCAACACGACTACATTCGGCGTTCAACTCAACAACAAAGCATCAACAAGTTAAGCAGCGCACGACGGAGAACGAGAACACAACCGAATCGTCGGGTCCTTCAATAGCGGTAGCTTCGTTTTTCTTCGTTTGTTCTTTTTATCTTGCTCAGATATTGTTGTTTGGTTTTGATTTGTGAATCCATGTATTTTGCTTGCACTATTTTGCTTGTTGTGTGAATCACGAAATCGAGTGAGAACTGAGAGAGATTAGAGATCGTGATGGAGTATCACGTGAATCGAGAGTTGAATCGAAAGAGAGAGGCCGAGAGAGGTTCGTGAACGTGAGAGACGATACCGAGAGAATGAGGTTCGATCAAGAGAGTGTCGTATTTGTTGTTGTTGTTTGTTTGTGCGAGAGAAAATTGCGAGACGAGAGAGAGAGAAAACGAGAGAATTGCGAGAGTAGAGAGATAGCGAGCGATTTGAGGGAGAGAACTCAGTTCTTTTTGTCGTGTTTGTTCGTTTACTGAGAAACAGGGGCGGAAAGATAGAGAGGAATAGAGTGTGACGTGTTCTCTTCATTCCAGTTAGGGTTGGAGCTTTTGTCTTTCAGGTTGTGGTTTGGGCTTAGCCCAATTGTTTTTCTAATTAAACCCCCTATCTACTTCGCCTGAACCCTCCATTTCTTTCTTTTGAACCCAACTTTTTATTATTTTAAGTGCCTTCATTTCAATTTATTTTTAATCTTTGTTTTAATTTCAAAAATGTTTTTATATATTTAGATTCTATTTTTATTATAAAAATACAAAAAAAATATTATATTAATTTCATTCAAAAACTAATAAATCTTGGTCCAACGCCAAGGCGATTCAAATAATTTCTCGATCCAACGTCGAGTTTCATCCTTTCAAAAACCTTTTTTTAAATCGAAAGATCGGGTGACAAGAAGTGTACACCTCTTGAATACCTCGATTCTTTTGAATTAAAACATTAAATAAAAAGCTTTCTTAATCAAACCGAAAGATCTTGTGACAAGGGGTGAACACCTCTTGAATACCTTGATCTTTCGAATCAAAACACATAAATCAAACCGAAAGATCTTGTGGCAAGGGGTGAACACCTCTTGAATACCTTGATCTTTCGAATCAAAACACATTAATCAAACCGAAAGATCCTGTGACAAGGGGTGAACACCTCTTGAATACCTTGATCTTTTGAATCAAAACGCCTTAATTAAACCGAAAGATCCTGTGACAAGAAGTGCACACCTCTTGAATACCTTGATCTTTTGAATCAAAACTCTTTAAACAAACCAAAAGGTTAAGTGACAAGGGGTGGACACCTCTTGAATACCTTGATCTTTTGAATAAGGACAACAAGTGACAATGGGGCTAGCTCCTTTTCAATACCTTGGGTAAAGACGCGCTAGGTACACACCTATGCTCAATCCTTTGCTAAACGTCCCTCTAAAACACAATCTCAATTTCATTCAACTTTTTTTGCCTCATGGCCTTTTCATTTTAAAACTCTTCTCATAAACGAGACACTTATCCAATTTTCAATATGAACATACTTCCACATGTGAAGATCGAATATCTTCCACTCGAATGCGATGATGGCCAAAATCATGTCTTATCTTGATTTAGTCGTCCATTCTTGTAGTGATATCATATCCATGTGCGCGTAGTATTTCCATTTGAAAGCGATCGAGTACCTCTCGCTAAAATCAACCAACAAACTTTTCGTGGTTCCTAGTCCGAACTACGATTGCTCTGACTTTCCCATTGCACGAGGGAATACGTAGGCACAAGATGCAGACGTCTTGGCGAGCATAATAATAAAAAATCTTTTCTTTTCTTCACAATAATAAAAACTAAAAAAATCTTTCTTTTATCTTTTCTCGATTAATAAGCTAAAGAACACAAACATTACGCTAACACTCAAACACGAAACTAACTAAATGGGTCCCATCGAGTACGATGGAGGTGAGGGGTGCTAATACCTTCCCCTTGCTTAACCGACTCCCGAACCCTAATTTGGTTACAAACGACCATCTTATCCGTTTCTTTTATCGTGGGTTTTATCGATATTTTCCCTTTCCTTCTTGGAATAAATAAAGTTCGGTGGCGACTCTGTTGTACTTCGAATGCGCGATAAACGCTCGAGTCACATTTTTACCGCTACAGCGGGGTGGTACATTTCTTTCTTGTTACAAGATGGAATCTTCTATTGATCAAGAGCGCAAATTTTCGAGTTCATTCCGGTATTCAATCTCCTTCCACCTCAACGGTTCGAAACTTTCATTTCTCCTCGTCAGGTTCAAGAAGTTTGAATAGGGGCAGCTGTTGCACCCCAAAATTTGCCCTCTTTATTTGAGCTATAAGTTAATAATGACGTTTATTTCGTCATTTCAAAATTGAAGAAAAATAATAAAGAGTTTTCATGGGTTTAAGAAGAAAGGCGTGAAAAATGGTTTAAACAGTGGAAATACGAGAAAAATTCGCAAGTCATATTTGGAAGGTGATATGAGCTTAGTTCCCGCGTTATCTTGACTGTTTCGACGATATCTACAACTTTCGTGTTCGGCTCAGAAGCTAATTCTTTGAAGAAGGTCTTCAAATTGGCAAATTGCTTGAGATTTCGTAGTGAAAAATAGTGCTGAATGTAGGGTTTTGCGCCTCGGAAAATTCATATCTCCTAATCCGCTCGCCGGATTCGCTTGAAAATTTAACTGGAGCTCCGTGACATCATTACCAAGATTTCATATGTTCGGACCGAAGGCCAAATATGCACGGAAAGCTCCCAGCATTTTAAAGATCGTCATGTCGTTTTGGTAAAAAGTGTGTTTTCGTGTATGTCGCGCCGAGTTCGAAAATTCATAACTTCTTCGATTTTTATCGTATGAAGTCCATTCCGGCGGCATTCTCTCAGAAATTTCGTTAGCTTCGATTCTTTGTCACACATGCCGGTTCAGATTCTGAGCCGAAGATGGAGTTTTATCGAGTTCTGTGAGCGGTACTCACAAAATTCTGCACAGTCGCACCAGATGAATCGGCGTTTCTCGCCATTCAAACGCGCATATTTTCTTCATCGCTTATCGGATTGAGGCGATTCTCGCGGCAACGGATCACAAATTTGGTCATCTTCACAACGGTATTGGTTTCGTTCCGAAATTCAGAGCCGAACCGAGTTTCCTTAAAAACGAGCCAAAATGAGACGTACCGAGGGCAATTTGGACATTTCGCATTGACAATATATAAACATTTTGCTCTTCACAAATCAAGGAGGAGGACTCTCACAATTTCAATTCACCAATTCTTCACAAACACTTTCTCCTAATTCTCTCTCAATTCTCTTGAATCAAAACCACAAATTACATAAAACTTTCATCAATATTCATCAAATTTCATCAAGATCAAGAACATGGATTGAAGAATCAAGGATCAAAGTTCGAATTTCTCTCCCTCTCCCTCACTAAGCTTGCGCGCCTCCCTCTCTATGCTAATCCGGATTTCGCTTTCGAGATTCGAGTCGTGTTCGCGTTCGTATCGTGTTCGTATTCGCACTTCGGTTTGAATCTTCATTCGGTAAGCCTTGAACCTTGAATTAAGTGCTTAATTGTTGATTATCATGTGAATTCAAATCTAGATCTACCTCTTGTTCTTGATTAATGGATGATTGATGATGTTTGATTGGTGAATTTGTGTATTTTTGCTCGAATTGATCGTGTTCATATGGATTTTGGTTAGGATTGATGTTCATTGTATGTAATTGATATCCGTTGATGATGAATTGTGTTATTCGTGTTCGGATCCGTGATTTGTCGGTGATTTTGTGTGTATAATTGTTGTTGATAATTTGTGTTGCTTGCGATGTACTCAACGTGTTCGTATAAATGCATGTGCCATATTTTCGATCGATCTTGGCCTTATTTGACGCGTCGCACTTAGCATAATTGTTGACATGAGGATCGTTTGATGTGTGAATGTTGGTATGTTGTGATGTTGATGTTTGTTTGTGATCAATTGGTACGTTTTGGATCGAGTGCGAATGGCTCCAAGGCCTTTAAAATGCATAAAATTCTGTTTTCACACGCCAGGAACCGGGTTGTCCCAGGCGGGAACCGGTTCCCACTCAATCCAAAATGTTGATTCTCTGGTTTTTTGTACCAGGAACCGGGTTGTCCCTAGGTGGGAACCGGTTCCCAGCTTGCTAACTTGACTATTCTCTGTATTTTTGTATGGGGAACCGGGTTGTCCCTAGGTGGGAACCGGTTCCCAGCTTGCTAATTTGGCCATTCTCTGTGTTTTTGTACCAGGAACCGGGTTGTCCCTAGGTGGGAACCGGTTCCCAGTTTCTGCCTCTGTTTTTTTGTATGGGGAACCGGGTTGTCCCTAGGTGGGAACCGGTTCCTGAGTGCAATTTTTTGTGTTTTGCTTTTCTAACTTCAAACTTTCGTATCTTTTTACTCGTAACTCCGATTTGCACGTTCTTTAAATCGTCGGAAAGCTTATGAGATGTACTATCTTGCTAGATGCTTTGTTTGCATTAATTTGTAGATCATTCATGTTTGATTTCTCTTTGATGTTTCATTGTCCATTTCATGTTTACCTTACTTGTCGATTTCCTTTCGTTTTATAGTAATAACGCAATTCCGATTGCGATGTTTGTTATCTCTAACCTGTGTGCTAGTGTGCAAGGCTTTTGGATAGTCACCGATTGATACTCATTGCTTGAGTGTTCTGCTTCACTTGCGGAATACGATTATATCTCATTGACTTGTATCGTGCCCTCGACTTGGAGACACGATCTTATTGCTTTATATCTGCTTGTTTGGTTTGCTTGTTCCTCTTGCAGGTGTATCGTGATTATGCTCGATGTGCGAGTCGACATTTGTGCGCTTTATGGCTAATCGGTGTGCTGACTATTTGCTTTTGCTTTGCTAGCTCGCTCGCGGGATTCTCTTTCTTCGCTTTGCTTCGCCTTAGTTTACGGATCATAATCCGTTTGGTATTGATCTCGTTTCATTTTATTTCCTCGCACTTCGTCGTTTTCTCGCATCATCCTTTAACATGAGAAGTAGGACCTAGACATGCATCTGGCCAAGTCCTCGAAAGAGGCTCTGTCTTTGTTGGTGTGTTTACATTTGTGCTTTGCGGCAGGGAGTCACGGTGTAATAAGTCCTATATGGCACTCCGTTAAGTCCTCATGGAAGGCATGCGGTCAAGGGTTCGTAATCAACCCCCGCCTAGTCTCATCGAGTCTGTTCAGTATGCGCACGCCTCGCGTTGCTCGCTTCCGAACGTGCAAAAGATCTTGTTATCGAGTATGTCAGGTAAAGGGTTCATGCAATCGGACCCCCGCTTTTCCTATAGCTCGCGTCGCTCGACGTTGATGCTCGGTGTACGCACGCACCATTTTCCTTTATGATCCGTGACGGCTTGGTTGCTGAGAGGGGTCCGCCCTCTTGTCTATGGCCCGATCATTTTCGCGAGGTCTAATGCTTGGTTGACTTGGGTTGAGCTGCTCCCCTTGGCTATGGCGGGACCGCTTTTCTACCATTCGGTCAGTACCGTTGGTTTTGTTTGCTTTACGAGTGGATGCTCGTTTGTGTGATATTATTGTGTGCTTCCCCTTTTCCCTCGTAGGTTGATAGTTTAGTTTAGACTTGTACCCTTTGTATGATAACATTAGGTAGCAAGCTTTCCCCCTTAGCTTAGGTCTTCCTCATGCATTCTTTAAAACACAAACCACACTCTTTGATTTTCTTTTCTTAAGAGCTTGTTATTTCCGCTCCATTCCCAGCATAAGTCTCCAAAGGTCGAGCAGCGGAGCGTGAATGTAACCTGTTCACCTAAAAAATACAAAACAAACAGAAATTAGTTAGCCGAGCTACGGTAGCTCTGATTCTGCAAAACAGATACGTAGGCAGCGGGGTAGGGTCCGTGCGAGCATAACACTTTCTTTTCCCTACATTCTGCATTCATTTTAGTCCAGATTAGCGTAGATTTGTTACACACCCATAGATTTAGGCACAAGCGTGGATACCATCGAGTACGATGGGCGCGAGGGGTGCTAATACCTTCCCCTCGCGTAACCGACTCCCTTACCCTTTTTCTCTGGTCGTGAGACCGTTGTTTTGTTTTGTGGTTTGCTGGCATCCCTTTCCTTTTCAGGATAAATATGTTAGTGGCGACTCTGTTAATTTTCGCGGGTAGCGACAAAGAGGCCCTTAGGATTTGGGGGCCCTGTGCAATAGGTCTTGTTGCACCTGCACAGGGCCGGCTCTGCTAATGCCTATACAGAAATGAGTTGCTCATGATGATAACCCGACCTAAATGACTGGAGATCCCAAGAAATAGGTTCAATGGGTAATAACAAGTTGTGAGTAATATGTAGCGATCATGCTAGAGTAAATATGAGAAGCATGAATCCTGAAGTAATAAGAGGATGAGATAATAGAAACTCTTAATGAGATCTATACTCTATATGAGGGAGTACCTAGGCTACAGGAGTACTCTTGATAGACTCACCTATGTGATTGTGAAACTGAGACCGGTTCCTTTGGAATTTCGAGGCAGAATTCCTAGAGTCTTCACTAAACCGAGATACACCTACAGGGCCATTAAAAGCACGGGGTAAGAATACACCTTAATGAAAAGGTTGTGTGCATGTCTGATGTCTGAGATAGAGTTCAAGAAAAGTGTCACTCTTGTTAAATCGGAATCCTACTTGCTACACAAAGGTTCAAGTCGTAGACACCTTTGGTTATGCACAATCTTAGAAACTTTTTGACGTTACTTTTAATATCACCTTTAAATTCAAGTGGGGGATTGTTGGAAACTTAACGTGAATTGAAAGGGTCATCCTATTTTTATGGGAGTTAATTTTAGTGGAATTAATTATTAATATTAATTAATTATTAATTAATAATGAGTCACTCATCAAAACCTAGTTTTGACTAAGTAACTTCCTCCCACTATTTGAATCATTTACTTATAAATATGATTCTTAAGCTTTTTAGTAATGTACGTTAGATTTCTAAATTTTGGAAACTCTATTCTCTTCATCTCAAAATAATTTCTTTCTTCATTTTTCGAGTGGCCTTGTGTGCCATAAACGACTAAAATTGTTTCAGATACTACGAATGGTTTTTTTAACCATCATCTGAAGGTGTATCACTTTGACCGATTCTCGCAAGTGCAAGTGACAATCGTAATTCCAGAGCGAGCTGTTTTATCCTGGAGGCGTCGTGTGTATTTTGGAGCTGCTTTATATAATTTTGACAGTACCACGAAACGTCTTAAAGAAAGCGACCTAATCCGCGACTCAGCCGATAATTTTATCATTGGCAATTTTTTAAAAAACCGAAAAAACAACAATCAACCTTAATCAAATGTGTCTCTAAGACGTGTTCTTAATACTTTGGTGATCTAGTTCCCTGCAAAAAGCCATAGGCAAACATGCGACGCCGACGTGAATACAAACAGATCAACAGGTTATTTTAACATGAAAGCTGAGCCCACCATGCGACAAATTGACAATTATGCATAGTACTAACAACATGCGTGCCCGCATATACCGACACGGTTAACATAACAGTGTGCGGTACGTAGCATATGGGTTATGGACACACTTGACAGCTAAGTCATGATATATAAAAATGTTTGTGGCATAATTAAATACGATATCTACTTTAAAAAATGTCAATATCAATGCAAGTAAAGTACTACTCCACATGACTACTACAAATACAATTAGATATTGTCATTGTCTGTTCTGTGTGCTTTTTTTTTCAACATTGAGATTTGTCATGTTTCGTCATTTCTTCTAGAAACAATGGCGTCTTTTTTCAAACCACTAGTACAATCAGCGTGCGCTCCACGACACTGTGATACTGTACAAATATAGCTACGTTAAAGAAAACGATATAAATAAAACATCGGAAAATAATAATATCTAGTAATATTTTATTATTGAGGAATGAGGATCGTTCATTAACACAGTATCAAAAGATTCTATATATTTCTCTTCAAATTTTATAAAATTTTAAAAGTATCTCTTTTGTTTTATCCGAATAATAAAATTTGAATGCATCATATTCAATCAACACTACTTTATTTATTTCATTTTAAATTATTAATGTGATTTTCTTAAACTGTTGAGATAAAAGAGGATAATGTCAAGCGTTTATTTTAATGGCACTTTTAGCCTTATCCATCATCTCGGTCTTCTGAACCTGTGTAAGTCCTGCATGTGAGAACGCTTCACTCTTCAAAGCATCGATACACTTCTCTTGAATTAAAATTGCTTGCATCTTAATTTTCCACAACCCTAAGTCGTGTTACCGGAAAATTTCTCAATCTCCCATCTACTAACCATGGTATTCACTTGTAAACAATACCTCTTTGCTCCACGCTCACCGCACCACTTGATGTGAATCTTGTTGCGAATTACGATAAAATTCAATATCAAGTTGTGAGGCAAAAAATAGTAGCAACCAAAATAAATGGTCTACAACAATAATAATTTGTACACAAATGATATAACAGAATAAGGCGAAAAAAAGAGGAGATTTGTTTACCCAGTTCGATCAAACGATCTACTCTGAATGAGAGAGCAGCTCTCCAATTCACTATACTCAAAAAGTTGTTACAAGAGATTATAGATGAGTTACAAGAAAATAGTCTTCACAGTTTTCAAAGAACAAACCTTATTTTCTACCCCAAGTGTTTCTCAACCTCTCCAACTCTCAATATAAGAATCATTCAAACCAAACAAAACCCAAAGTGTTTAGAAGTATTTTTCAATCCCTTTAGAAACTCTAAAGGTTTCCCAAAAACCGTTGCCTTTCTAAATTTTTCCTTAAAATTCCCTAAACCCTTATTTCTTCATTTTTATCTAAAGCTCTAAAATTGTCACACTATAATAACAGAAAAGATATATATTTATAATAGTCAAAATCCAACAAATTCATAACAAATCCCAAAACATATCTCCTTAATTGTTAGAATAAAAGATATTTTAATTTTATAATATCTCTCAAATATTATAAATATCTTATAATATCTCTTTGAATATTATAAATATATATCTTATAAAATATTATAAATATATATCTTATAACATCTTTTAGAATATTATAAATATTTATAATATTTTTTATATTAATTTATATAATTTTTAAAATATAAAATATTCTAACAATGAATTAGTGAACTGAACCGACGGAGTTTGAAATTCGTGAACCGCTCGGACCATACTACTTCTTGACTTTCTGATTTCTGAGAATCTCAAAATATATATTTTTTCTTTTCATCAACAAAAGTTTTAAGGGTATACTTCAATATTATTTTATTTAATATAACTATTTGATCAATTCTTTCACTATGCCAAATTTGTCTTTTAGCAGCACCCCTACTAAAGCGCTTTTTGGAGAAAGCGCTGGCATAGGTTTCGCTAAAAACAAAATAAAAAAATACGCAAAAAAAGCGCTCTTAAAGGGGGGGTACGAAAGCGCTTTCTAAAAGCGCTCTTATAGGGGGTACGAAAGCGCTTTCAAAAAGCGCTCTTATAGGGGGGTACGAAAGCGCTTTCAAAAAGCGCTCTTATAGGTGGCTTATGAAAGCGCTTTCAGAAGCGCTCTTAAAGGGGGGGGGGGGGGTTACGAAAGCGCTTTTACCCTAAAAAAGCGCTGGTAAAGGCAGGGCTACCAGAGCGCTTTCTAAAAGCGCTTTCATAGCTGTTTTGTCAATTAAAATTTTTAAAATCCAAATAATAGCTGTTTCATAATCCCTAATTTTCTTTCACTGTCATTGCTGCCCAGAACGAAGAAACACTGCCATCTACGAAGAACTCCATAGAAACGCTGCCATCTATTAAGAGAAGAGGAAGACGAAGCTAGAACGAATACGAATTCGAGAAGACCGTATCTCATCCTCAAAACCACCCAGAAAAACAAATACGAAGAGAAGACGAAGCTAGAACGAAGAACAACACTTGCCCAGAAAATGAAGACGAAGGTACACGATTTATTGGTTATTCGCGATATCGCCAATATGTTTTCTTGTGATTTTGTAGTTTTCTCTAGGAATGTGTAACTGTAAAGAATTTGGTTGTGTATTATATTAGGTGTTCTCTTCTGCTTCTATGTTGTAACTGGGCATTGGATAATGGCACTGTTTTTGACATTTGAAAGATGAATGCAATCGTTTTCTATGCTAATACTCACATTAGCATAGTTATGTGTCGGGTTTGAGTATAACTATTGGTGGTTCTTTTTGCTAAGTGTTCGATAATCCATATATTGTATTAGATTGGGTTTGAATGATATTGTGCTTCTCTTTGAGTTTTGGTTTTGGTTCATGTTCATGGCTGCCCGAGTTCGTTGTGTAAGACATGTTTGAAGTGAACTTAAGTATGCGTTAATAGGTTGGTGTAGTGGCTTCCCGGTTTCTAAGTTAATTGATTCAAAGGTGGTTGGAATTGATCTCATGTTTTGAAGTGGAATTAAGTCATATTTTGTATTGATATTATTTGATTTTGATTCTAAAGACATCGTTGAGCTTTGATATTTGAATATGCATGATTTTGGTTGATCGATAGATCTTTTGGCTATGGTTGAGTTTACTTTCTTTCATCTTGAACTTGTTTGAAGTGAATTTTGAGAGCCAATTTATACGTATATCATGGCTGTCCGGGATGTTGGTTTAGGGATTTAGAACTTGTTTTGAACCCAATTTCTCATGGTACAATGTGACTTCTTGCATCTTGTTTCATTTTTGGTTTGAAAATTGTGTTAGTTTGTGAGTTTACTTGAATTTGAATGCATTTGACATAATGATACAATGCTGATTTTTTTAAGCTATGGATTATGACCTAATTTTTATACTCTTCAATTAAGTTTTTTATATTATATTTTTTAGGAATATCTTTGCTAGATAGGGGTTACTTGTGAAGAGTGAAAGTTTGATCTCATTCAAGAATCTTACATTGTGTGGGTCTAGAAGTTGCTTACTACTATACAGGTAATTAATTGTTCTCTCTCGCCAAAGTAATATGTTGCGTTTTATTGCTTCTGATTCATTCCGTGTATCCTTTGCGTTTTGACAGAAACGCATTATACCGTTCTGTTCCTTAATAATTAGTTGTTTTTGTTTAGCTTAATTAATTAAGACATGAGTGTAATACTCATTATTCCGACATGTGGAATATTCTCTGATTTTTAAGTGATGAACTTACTAACTTTGTAACTTTTAGATTATATTAAGTAATACTCATTATTCCGACATGTGGAATATTCTTGATGTCAATTTCGTTAATCGTTAAGTGATGAACTTACTAACTTTGTGAATTAAATTCGCCATAGGGGTTACTTGTGAAGAGTGAAAGTTTGACCGTTTTTGTTTAGCTTAATTAAGACATGGATAAGACATGGATAAGACATGGATGAATTCAAACCGATTGTCGAAAGAGTACGAGAAAGGGGTATGGGAATTCGTTGAGTTTGCGGTTGCGCACTCCGAAGACCCGCTTCGAATGCCGTGTCCTTGCTTGGGTTGCTGTTATGGGGGTAAGGTTGACGGGAATAAGTTGGCATCTCATTTACTACGGTTTGGAATTGATAGAAGTTATACATGTTGGACAATGCATGGTGAGAAAAGTAACGGGAATGCTGAGTCGAGGTGTAATAGGAAGTATGCTTCAAACGACGATTGCACAGACACATACGATTGCGATCGAGTCGAAGAGATTGCAGAAGCGCTTGAAGAAGATCTTGAGGATTGTCCCAAAATGTTTGAGAGGTTGGTAAGCGATGCAGAGAAACCGTTGTATGATGGTTGTTCAAAATTCACAAGATTGTCTCATTATGAATCATTTAGTTTTTGAATGTCAATTCTGCACCGTTACGTTAATTATTTTTTACATTTTAATTTTAGACTGCTCCTACAAAACCCGCAATTAAGGGCAAAGGGATTTTACAGGAGGAGTCTGTTGCATCACTAAAAGAGGTACATTTAAGGAGTTAATATATAATTTGAATCTAAATTGCATGATTTTATATTTTATCGATCGTTATATGATTTTTAGGCATCTGCTCGGGGGTCACAACAAGTGACACAGGAAGTTCGTAGCGTACCACCTAAGGGTCCTCCGAAGCAAGCGACAAAAAAGGTGGTGCTTTTATGGCTCGATACCGGACGACTCTCGGAACACTTGTTGATATGTCCGATTTGAAGGAAGGTGCTCTCCGTCAAATCAATATGGAGGAAGGTATCTTTGGTGTCGAATTCATGTCACATATTGCAATAGATGACTTGGAAGAGATTTTTACGCAAGAACAACTAGGCGTCGCTAATATGCACTCGTACATCCGGTAATATTCACTCATCCGATATATTATTTAATTAGTCGAACAATTTATTTACACATTATGTTTATTATGTTTTTCACTCATCCGGTAATATACACTAATATGCACTCATACATCCGGTTATTCACTCATCCGCTAATATGTTTATAATGTTTTTATTTAAGGTTGTTGCATGACAGAGTGTTGCGCGGGACTGCATTGTCAAACAGATTCCGTTTCGTGTCTTCCGCCCATTGCAGCGGAATGACAATTGCTTCGGAACCAGAATCAGTTAGACAACGCTTAGTCGATAGATTCATGTCATACGGCAATACAGAAAGTCTGATTCTTTGGGCGTATAATACCCGACCAGTAGGGTTAGTTTCTCATTCTTGGTTCATCTAATCTCTATTTGTTTTGTGTATAGCAAAATTTTCATATAACCTATTGTTTTAATTTATAGAGCACACTGGTTGTTGCTTGCTATCAACCCTATAAGAGAAGTGGTGTATTATCTGAATTCGGTAAATGGTGACTGGACCAATTATCCGGCTATGAAGGAAATCATTGATTTGTAAGTGGGATCGTTCTAAATATTCGTGTATATTTAATTATTTGTGAGATTGATCTAAACATATGCTTTTATATATTTGTTAGATCAATACAAGTGTTCTGAAGTCAACGAGACGCACAGGTATCCCGGACTAAATCAAACAACATTACTTGGATCAAAGTGCAGGTACATTATTTTTCACAATTTTGCTTATAATATTTATGCTACTTGATAAAATAAGACAACTATAAAATCTTATTTGTTTTTCTATGTAGTGTCCGATACAGGCACAGCGGAACAGTTCAGACTGCGGATACTTTGTTTTGAGGTTTATGAAAGAAATCCTTCAAATGAATCAATTAGAGATTCCAACCACGGTATGGATTTATAACTTAATTAAATAACTTCTTATAATTTATTACATTTAACTAAATCATTCATATTATGTTTTTATTCTGTAGTACTTTGACGAATTCCGTGCTGCTACTTACACGAGACTTAAGTTGGAAGAAATCAAAGAGGAATTGTGTTAATTTTATATTCATCAGCTATTCATGTAGTAGAATTTGTGTCGATTTGAAGAGAATATTATAGTACTCTAGGATATATGGTTACTAACTTTGTTCATATTGTTGCCAATTAATATTTGAAGTATAATATTGTTGATGTTAGAGATTTAGTTTGATTGACATAATGATGTATATATATAATTTTGGATATTATAATGGTATTATATTAGTATATATATATAAACCTACCTATGGTTGAAAATATATCGTCGAAAATATATTACAGGTCGAAAATATTACAGGTTGAAAATATATTACAGGTCGAAAATATTACAGGTCGATCTGGGAGGCTGAAATTATAGGCTGCACTTTAAAATATCTCATTTAGCAACGACAGCGCTTTTAAAAAGCGCTCTTAAAGGTCCACATACGAAAGCGCTTTGTTACAAAAAGCGCTGCCAAAGATTAAAAATAAGAAGAAAAAAAATACGCAACCTACCAAAGCGCTTTTAGAAAAGCGCTCTAGTAGGGGGGCTACCAGAGCGTTTTTTCCAGCAAAAGCGCTCTTATAGGGGGTCTACCAGAGCGCTTTTTCCATAAAAAGCGCTCTTATAGGGGAGTCTACCAGAGCGCTTTTTATGTAAAAAGCGCTCTTATAGGGGGGTCTACCAGAGCGCTTTTAAAAACGCTTTCGTTACCTACGCCAGCGCTGGCTATGAGAGCGCTTTAAAGCGCTGTTAAAGGCCAAAAAAAGCGCTTTAGAAGCCCTTCCGTATTGTAGTGTTTTAACAGTTGAGATTTGAAGTCAAATTAAACTTTATCATCTTAATGTCTTTTTATTAAAGTCAAATTTTGTAACAGTTGAGCTTTATGGAAGTATTTTAGACTTATATCTGATACATAAATATTGTGTTGATATCTTTAAGTTGGATAAGAACTAATTAGTATAATAAAAACAACTCAAATCACTAATATCTAATTGAATATTTGGTATGAACTTGTATACTTCATAAATTTAAAATTATACTTTATAATAAGTGGCGGATGCATGTAATGGAGGTTGGGAGCTAAGGGAAAAAAAAAGATTGTTTGATGCTATTAACATATTTTTTATAATCTTATAAATCTTAAATAATTTCACTAATTTAAATGTATTTATTCACTTTAATTAAATTTTTTTAATTTTAAGTTTTTTCAAGATAGTGATTATAAACTCTTTTACTGTTTAATTAATATTTTCACACACTTTTTCTTTAAACTATAATCTCTTTATTGAGATGTATGATTATCTTTTTTTTTCAGGAGAGCAATGAAAACTATTATCTCTTTCTTTTGTTATTATCTTTTATATTTAAAGTTTAAATTTTTTTATTTAAAATTGTTTATCAAAGAATATTGGTATATTAAGGCATTCAGTTGCAACTAATACTATATTTAAAGGTAAATCTTTTTACTTTAGTCAATCTTGTTTTTAACTTTTATATTCTTAACCAATTGCATATTTTGTAGAAATGATTTGTCTTTGATTTAAGAATTAAGTATATGTAAATAGTTTTGTTAGGAATTTTTTTCTCTATATGAACATTGAAAGAGAATAGAAAAAGCAGTCTCATAATTTATCATTTATATAATAATTATTATTTTTTAACTTGTGTAAAAAGTTTAAAATAAATTATAATAAAAATCGGAGATAGTATATGGTAAAAAAGAAGTCTCATAACATCATTCACAACCATATTGAACAGAATTAGATTTTGCTAGAAAATGAAATGTAATGTAAGTTTTTGACGACATTCTAATTGATGAATTTTAATTGGTTAAATTTTAAGAGAATTCTATTTTTTAAAAAAGAAAAGTTCTTTATATAAGAATTTTGAAGGTAACACTTTAAAACAAACATAATAAGCATAGAGAAAGATTAAGTACTCTAAGTTTGACATGGATCTTATTTCTAATCTCTTAGACATATAATTAAATTGTTTATATGTTTTCATCTAATTTTGGTTCTTACCCCTCAGATTCTTTTTTTATATATTTATTTTTTGTTAATCATTTTAATATTATTATTTTTAAATAAAAAATTCAAATTACAAACCATAACGTATAAAGTAGAAAAGTTAAATAAATTTAATGATTAAGCTTCACCAAATAGGTTAGATTACAAACGAAAAATACTAAAAAATAACAATAAAAAAACAATTTGCCTATCTCTAAATTATATCTCCATTTGATTTTCCATCAAGTTAACTTCAAAATTGCAATTCTTAATTTAGTTTCAACTATCAAGAGCAGTGGGCATTGAATATCGACACAGAGGACAAGTATTGCTAGTTTGTAACCACTTGACGATACATTGTTCATGAAACACATGATTACAAGGCATGGTGCATACTTTTGATGTGTCATGAATATGATCAAATTCATCCATACATATAGTACAACATAATATGTCTCTCAATTTTGTAACATTCAAATCACATGTTGTTTTCATTGTCTTGATGGCTTCTTTTGAAGCTGGAACCATTCCAACTTCTTGTATGGATTCATCATAATATTCTTCTTCAATTTCCATCTCTAGTTCATCACCAATATCATCTTTATGAATCTCCATCTCCAAGCTCAAATTGAACACTTTTGGTTGTGAATTGTGATATAAAGGTGTTTCAATCAAGTTATTACTTTCTTCATCAACCATGTCAATATTGTATAGTTCTTGAACCTCATGTATTATATTACTTATTAAGTCATCAAGCATATTAGAGGTTAAAAAGAAAAGTTTGGAAAAATGTGTTCGAAGGTAATCTTGACCTTCTTGACTAAATAATTTCTTGAAAACTATGGTTAGAGGGTTGAATGTTTCACATTGTATGTGACTTAAATTATCAAAGTGATGAATATGAACCTTGAGTTCTAAGAGATCTCTAAGATTTGGATGCTTGTGATTCCTATAACTTTCATGTTGGAGTTCCATGATAATTTAATTAGATTATTCCTATGTTTAGTGAAAGTATTGTAGGTATTTATAATTCAAGTAGATGTTTATTTAATTTAGGAAAAGATTTAAAAAATTAATAAAATATTATCTTCAAAAGATTATGCTAATTATTATATATAACTAATAAATATAACGACAATAAATTGTTGTTTTTATATAATGTTAACAAAATTTTAAAAGATATAGGAACAAAATATTACTTTAACTTCAAATTTGCATTTTAAAATAAAATCCAGATATTAAAAAAGATAAAGTTAACCACCCACACATCAAATCGATGAGGGTACTGGGTCACTGGTTTATTGGTCAAACCACTGTATCGCTAGTCGAATCGCATGATTAAATCGGGTTAAACTGGATAATTCGGTTAAATAGACTGGTCGTTATAACAAAATTATATAGGTATAAAATCTGTCGAATCAATGATTCAGTCTCTACAAAATATAACTAGCACTTAAATTTTTTGAAAACATCATATTATAAAAAAATTCACAAGTTCATAATTTAAATTCAAATTTTACACATAAGTATCACACACAATAAAATAGTACATAATTATAAAATATAATTGCAAACAAAAATTTAATCACAACATAATCTAATTGAATAATTTATAACAAAATAATTACATAGTCTACTAAATTTAATCTCAATAAAAGAAAAATTGTTTCAATGTTGGGACTTCCTTCTTCAATATCAAAATCATCGGTAACAAAATCAACCGCATGTCCGCATCTGCAACAATTTTTTTTTTATTTCATATTTTATATTTTAATTTATAATTAAAGTTTTAATTTTTTTAAATATAAAAAAAATGCATTTAAACTGCCGGTTCACAGAAAACCGTCGGTTTTCCGATTTTAGCGGTTTACACCAATTTTAACCAGTTCACACCGATTCAATAATATTCCCGATCCAGCTATTGAACCAGACCGGTTCCCGATTCAACCAGTCCAACCGGCCGGTCCGGTCCAGTTTTTAAAATACTGTATAAGAGATCAAACTTTCTTAATTAAAGTAACAAGATTTTGATTTGAATTGGGTAGGGTAGGGTCTCATTAACTAAAATTTAACTCAGAATTCGAACCGCTAGACCACACACGCACACATTATTATTATTATTATTATTATTATTATTATTATTATTATTATTATTATTATTATTATTATTATTATTATTATTATTATTATTATTATTATTTATTCCATTTTCTTTTAGGGTGTGTTTGTTTGAGAGATTAAAATTATAATCTAAGGAATGTTAATCCTAGAATTTTATTCCCATCAATTTGTTTGATAAATAGTTAAGGTTTCTTGGAATAATTTTGAATTTTAGTTTATTTATTATTTTAAAATTTTAAAAATAAAAAATAATGGGTTGAAATAGTATGGAAGTGGGTAGTTATAGTTAGTTATTTTTTATTTCCATGGGAATAAAAGATTCTCACCCTTTGATATGGGAATAAATATTTACAATTTCATGAGTAACTTTTATTCCTGGGTATTAATTATTCCAAGACATTTTTTTTCTTTTTCATCTACCAAACAAAGGAATAATTATTTCCAGCCTCAGATTCCCAAGAATTATTTCTCTAACACCGAAACAAACACACCCTTAATTTTATTTAAGAGTTTAAAGGTAGTGCGATGTCACTGGTCAGTGCATCACACCCCTTATAAAGAAATATCTTATTTGTGATTTAAAGAAAAAATTAAACTTCTACAAAAATTAAGGTTATGATTGTAAAAATATTATAAATTATGGATGTATTTTCATTAAATCATTTATTTATGTTAACTTAACAACAATAAGATATGTTAAACTATAGTGCTAAGTATTCCTACGTCGGTGTGTGGGTGACCCGGATTCAATAAGAGAAAATTGCAATTTTTATCATTTTATTTTACACTCATACTAGTCCGAACTTTTAAATTTATTTATATGTAAGAATTAAAGAATAAATTTAATTTAAACTGAAAAAAATTCAATATCCTATGTTCTAACCATGTGTTTATTTGTATAATGTATATGTCCTGAGACTGATTTTTTAAATTATTCATATGTAAATAATTTAAGATTAAATTTAATTTAATATATTTAAACTGGAAATAAATTCAATATTTTGCGTTCTAACCATGTGTTTGTTTTAAGATGTGTTTATTTTATTTGATGGTGAAGCATCATCATTTAAATATGTGATATGCATTTTTGTAAGTATTTGTATTTAATGATGAATTATCATCAAAATGTTTATGAATTTTTAATTTTGAGTATGTTATATAAAAATATTTATATAATTTAAAATTATTATTTTAAAAGTATTTAAACAAAAACAAATAGGACTCTTTTAGGCTTTAATAATAACAAAAATTACTTAGAAGTTATAACTAGATTATTATGTAGATATTATGCGCAAAAAGAAAGTAAACAAGGCCCTTTGTTATAATGATTTAATTTGTAACAAAACATTTTTTTAAACCATATTTGGTGAGATATTAAATTTATTTGTCAATTTTCATTTAAAACATAACATTCATTTTTTAAATAAAAAAAAAAAAACAAACCATAGAATAAATAGAAACAAAGGAATTAACGGTATAGCATGAGATGGGATGCTATTGGTTTCACCTGTTAAGGAATGGATGATGATTTTTTTAAAAATTTATAATTATGCGGGCCTGATGGGCTATCCACGACCCATATGGGCTAGCCCTAATGGGTAGCGGACTTTTCAAGGCTGGGCTAAAAAAGCCCTGAAAAATATGGGCTCTAATTTTAAGGCCCAAGCCCTATGATTTTTCGGGTCTGGCGGGCCGGCCCATATGGGCTAGCCCATTTTGACAGCTCTATTGTGAACATCGAAAGAGAATAGAAAAAGCAGTCTCATAATTTATCATTTTTATATAATAATTATTTTTTTAACCTGTATAAAAAGTTTAAAACGAATTATAATAAAAAACGGAGATAGTATGTGATAAAAAATCATTCAGAACCATATTGAGCAGAAATAGATTTTGCTAAGGAAAGAAACGTAAGTTTTTGACGACATTCTAATTGATGAATTTTAATTGGTTAAAATTTTAAGAGAATTCTATTTTTTTAAAAAGAAAAGTTCTTTAAATAAGAATTTTGAAGGTAACACTTTAAAACGAACTTAATACGCATAGAGAAAGATTAAGTACTCTAAGTTTGACATGGATCATTTTTCTAATCTCTTAGACATATAATTAAATTGTTTATATGTTCATCTAATTTTGGTTCTTACCCCTCATATTTTATATATATATATATATATATATATATATATATATATATATATATATATATATATATATATATATATATATATATATATATATATATATATATATATATATTTTGTTAATCTTTTTAATATTCTTATTTTTAAATATAAAATTCAAATTACAAACCATAACGTATAAAGTAGAAAAGTTAAATAAATTTAATGAATAAGCTTCACCATATAGATTAGATTACAAACGAAAAATACTAAAATATAACAATAAAAAAAAAAAACAATTTGTCTATCTTTAAATTATATCTCCATTTGATTTTCCATCAAGTTAACTTCAAAATTGCAATTCTTTAGTTTCAACTACCAAGAGCAGTGGGCATTGAATATCGACACAAAGGACAAGTATTGCTAGTTTGTAACCACTTGACGATACATTGTTCATGAAACACATGATTACAAGGCATGGTGCATACTTTTGATGTGTCATGAATATGATCAAATTCATCCATACATATAGTACAACATAATATGTCTCTCAATTTTGTAACATTCAAATCACATGTTGTTTTCATTGTCTTGATGGCTTCTTTTGAAGCTGGAACCATTCCAACTTCTTGTATGGATTCATCATAATATTCTTCTTCAATTTCCATCTCTAGTTCATCACCAATATCATCTTTATGAATCTCCATCTCCAAGCTCAAATTGAACACTTTTGGTTGTGAATTGTGATATAAAGGTGTTTCAATCAAGTTATTACTTTCTTCATCAACCATGTCAATATTGTATAGTTCTTGAACCTCGTGTATTATATTATTTATTAAGTCATCAAGCATATTAGAGGTTAAAAAGAAAAGTTTGGAAAAATGTGTTCGAAGGTAATCTTGACTTTCTTGACTAAATAAATTCTTGAAAACTATGGTTAGAGGGTTGAATGTTTCACATTGTATGTGACTTAAATTATCAAAGTGGTGAATATGAACCTTGATTTCTAAGAGATCTCTAAGATTTGGATGCCTGTGATTCCTATAACTTTCATGTTGGAGTTCCATGATAATTTAATTAGATTATTCCTATGTTTAGTGAAAGTGTTGTAGGTATTTATAATTCAAGTAGATGTTTATTTAATTTAGGAAGAGATTTAAAAAATCAATAAAATATTATCTTCAAAAGATTATGCTAATTATTATATATAACTAATCAAATATAACGACAATAAATTGTTGTTTTTATATAATAACAAAATTTTAAAAGATATAGGAACAAAATATTACTTTAACTTCAAATTTACATTTTAAAATAAAATCCAGATATTAAAAAAGATAAAGTTAACCAACCACACATCAAATCGATGAGGGTACTGGGTCACTGGTTTATTGGTCAAACCACTGTATCGCTAGTCGAATCGCATGATTAAATCGGGTTAAACTGGATAATTCGGTTAAATAGACTGGTCGTTATAACAAAATTATATAGGTATAAAATCTGTCGAACCAATGATTCAGTCTCTACAAAATATAACTAGCACTTAAATTTTTTGAAAACAACATATTATAAAAAAATTCACAAGTTCATAATTTAAATTCAAATTTTACACATAAGTATCACACACAATAAAATAGTACATAATTATAAAATATAATTGCAAACAAAAATTTAATCACAACATAATCTAATTGAATAATTTATAACAAAATAATTACATAGTCTACTAAATTTAATCTCAATAAAAGAAAAATTGTTTCAATGTTGGGACTTCCTTCTTCAATATCAAAATCATCGGTAACAAAATCAACCGCATGTCCGCATCTGCAACAATTTTTTTTTTATTTCATATTTTATATTTTAATTTATAATTAAAGTTTTAATTTTTTTAAATATAAAAAAAATGCATTTAAACTGCCGGTTCACAGAAAACCGTCGGTTTTCCGATTTTAGCGGTTTACACCAATTTTAACCAGTTCACACCGATTCAATAATATTCCCGATCCAGCTATTGAACCAGACCGGTTCCCGATTCAACCAGTCCAACCGGCCGGTCCGGTCCAGTTTTTAAAATACTGTATAAGAGATCAAACTTTCTTAATTAAAGTAACAAGATTTTGATTTGAATTGGGTAGGGTAGGGTCTCATTAACTAAAATTTAACTCAGAATTCGAACCGCTAGACCACACACGCACACATTATTATTATTATTATTATTATTATTATTATTATTATTATTATTATTATTATTATTATTATTATTATTATTATTATTATTATTATTATTTATTCCATTTTCTTTTAGGGTGTGTTTGTTTGAGAGATTAAAATTATAATCTAAGGAATGTTAATCCTAGAATTTTATTCCCATCAATTTGTTTGATAAATAGTTAAGGTTTCTTGGAATAATTTTGAATTTTAGTTTATTTATTATTTTAAAATTTTAAAAATAAAAAATAATGGGTTGAAATAGTATGGAAGTGGGTAGTTATAGTTAGTTATTTTTTATTTCCATGGGAATAAAAGATTCTCACCCTTTGATATGGGAATAAATATTTACAATTTCATGAGTAACTTTTATTCCTGGGTATTAATTATTCCAAGACATTTTTTTTCTTTTTCATCTACCAAACAAAGGAATAATTATTTCCAGCCTCAGATTCCCAAGAATTATTTCTCTAACACCGAAACAAACACACCCTTAATTTTATTTAAGAGTTTAAAGGTAGTGCGATGTCACTGGTCAGTGCATCACACCCCTTATAAAGAAATATCTTATTTGTGATTTAAAGAAAAAATTAAACTTCTACAAAAATTAAGGTTATGATTGTAAAAATATTATAAATTATGGATGTATTTTCATTAAATCATTTATTTATGTTAACTTAACAACAATAAGATATGTTAAACTATAGTGCTAAGTATTCCTACGTCGGTGTGTGGGTGACCCGGATTCAATAAGAGAAAATTGCAATTTTTATCATTTTATTTTACACTCATACTAGTCCGAACTTTTAAATTTATTTATATGTAAGAATTAAAGAATAAATTTAATTTAAACTGAAAAAAATTCAATATCCTATGTTCTAACCATGTGTTTATTTGTATAATGTATATGTCCTGAGACTGATTTTTTAAATTATTCATATGTAAATAATTTAAGATTAAATTTAATTTAATATATTTAAACTGGAAATAAATTCAATATTTTGCGTTCTAACCATGTGTTTGTTTTAAGATGTGTTTATTTTATTTGATGGTGAAGCATCATCATTTAAATATGTGATATGCATTTTTGTAAGTATTTGTATTTAATGATGAATTATCATCAAAATGTTTATGAATTTTTAATTTTGAGTATGTTATATAAAAATATTTATATAATTTAAAATTATTATTTTAAAAGTATTTAAACAAAAACAAATAGGACTCTTTTAGGCTTTAATAATAACAAAAATTACTTAGAAGTTATAACTAGATTATTATGTAGATATTATGCGCAAAAAGAAAGTAAACAAGGCCCTTTGTTATAATGATTTAATTTGTAACAAAACATTTTTTTAAACCATATTTGGTGAGATATTAAATTTATTTGTCAATTTTCATTTAAAACATAACATTCATTTTTTAAATAAAAAAAAAAAAACAAACCATAGAATAAATAGAAACAAAGGAATTAACGGTATAGCATGAGATGGGATGCTATTGGTTTCACCTGTTAAGGAATGGATGATGATTATAATACTACACCACAACTGCAACTACAAGAAGTCGTTGTAGTATAGTGGTAAGTATTCCCGCCTGTCACGCGGGTGACCCGGGTTCGATCCCCGGCAACGGCGCTTTTTTATTTTTTTTCCATCATTTCGTTTTACAACCATACTGGGCCGGATTTTTAATTATTCTGGACTCAATTTACTGTCTCCTTTCATTTGATACAAATAAACCACAACATTAAACAAAATTATACCCCTGCATGTTCTTTATATATTAATGATAAATATGTTTCTACCTTTTTCGTATATTTTAAATTTGTAATTATCAAATCATTTATAAATCCAACGAACTATTATAAATTTATGGGTTTTCTAATAGATTAAAAGAAACTCATTTTATCTTTATATTTTTTAAAATATGTTTTATGAAAATTTCTAAAAACTTTTACAAAAGTAAGCGTTTATCATGCATATTACGCAACTTAAACACTAGGCAGTAATAAGTATACATCAAGTGATCAAACCATAGGTTAGTTGAATCTCTATTTTAAAAAAAATTACAGATTCTTTATATTATGTGATTCAATACAAAATAATTTATTCTACTTATTCTTATTCAACACATTTTACTATTGAAGTAAAGTGCAGTCATATATTTATTTAAAATACAATTATTTATAAATAAATTTGACATAATAACTTTTATATAATATTTATATATTGACAACTTTACTTACCTCATTATTTTTACAGATAATTCAATATTAATATTACAACACGAATTGAAATATTGTTATAAGAGAGAGGGTTTGAAACAATTGATTTATTTGTGTAACCTTGTCTCCTAATTTGAAAAACTAAAATATTGAAAAAAAAATCTATGACATCTTTACTTTCTAAAAACATTTTTCATTTTTTATTTTTTAAATTTTATGTTCGTTGTTAACGATTATTAGGGTGGAAGTAGGTCAAATCAAATAACAGAAAAGCTAGCATAAATAGATTTAAGTCATATTCAAACATTTCACCGCTAGACCACACACGCACCCAAAAAAATAAAAAAAAGTTTTGTGATAAGCATATTTAGTGAAAAGGCTAAGCCACATACCAACAAAAAAAACTTTTTAGTCTATAAAGTCAGTCTATTTAAATAAATATGAATAATTTTATTATTATATGGTGTTTGTATTTTAAATTAAAATACGAAAATAAAGTTTAGTTGTCTAGAAGGACTTATGAAAATAAGCAAAAAAAACAAACTTTTTGTACAATGTCATAAGTTATTTTCATAAGTTCTCTCAAACAAATAATATCACAAAATATATGCTAATAAGTAAACTTGAATAAGTCAATGCAAATAAGTATTTAGTCTAAATAATCTTTTAATTTGTTAGTCTATTTTAACACTAGTTGAATTGCTTATTTGAAAATAGTGAAATAAAACAGGTTTTTATGTAGGCTAATAGGTCAACCATGTAGACCTTCGAAAATGCTAAGCTCAAACCTAAATACAAGCATTTGATAGTCCAAGGCCAGACTTTGAAATTTTTAATAGGTGAAACTCAGACATGACAAAGTCTAACTCGGCTCAACCTATTTCCACCTCTAACTATGATATAAGACTGTCTATAACATATAGAAGAGAAAAAGACAACATGTGACTAATGCATTTTTAAAAGTAAAAAATATATATTTTTTGTTATAATAAATAATAAAATAATTTATTGTTATTTAAAAATATTTTTCTAAAATGTCAACTTAAAATAATAATTTAAATTATCTATCAAAGTGTCAACTTAGAATAATAATGTTTTATTTACCATGTAAATTCTTGCATTCATTTAATAATTATATTTTTAATAGTATAATTACTTCATTTGTTTCATGTAAAGATACACCAATTCTCTTTGAGAAATATAAGATATCACTCTATGTTCTTGTCTCCTTATTCTCTTAGTTTGATTTAAATATTCGAGTTTTTTCAACATGTTATCAGCACGATCGTTTCTATCGAAAGTTATTACTACACTAGAAGGTTAGATATGGAACAGGTCAAAGACATTTGTATTTCGAACAGTGGAACTACCCACACGATCCTCAGAGATTACAACACGTAACATGATTAATCTTCCAACGAGCTATTGTAAAAGCAGGACCCTTTCGTCTAAAAACACATAAATATGCATCAAAACTTCTCCTAAATCAAGGTGAGTACCTCTGCTAAAAAATCCAAGACCTTCGTCACTATAGAAGCTACCACAATGAAGGATACCAAGGTTGTGAAGGAATACATTGAGCAAAGAATTGAAGATATCAAGCCCTCTGAAGCAAGCACGACTTCATTAGTTGTGAGGCCATAGAAGACTTAAGTGGCAACAAAAAGGAGGAAGTCAAGGTAAAGTAAATAGGAAGAAGAAGTTTACTTTGATTTAGACGATGAGGGTGAGCAGGATTATAATTGGGGAAACTTTCTTAAGGCCAAACGTTGGAGATTTGATCTGTAGTTTTTTTTAATCTGACTGTAATCTCCTTTTGTTGGAATGAAAGTTTAAACTTTTTTTCATTAGCATGCATACCCAAAGTTCTTCTTACTGAACTTTTAAAAAAAATGCACAAAACAACAAAACATGTATGGGAATAAAATAATTCTTTAGTATATATGATAAAAAATCGATATTAACTACTTTGGGTTAGGGATGTCAACTTGCCTCTGTTAGCGGGGATCCCCGTGGAGATTCCCCATTTGGGGCCCCAAAGACGGAGAATTTTTCCCCCACGGGGACGGGGATGGGGAACAAAGTCTCCCCGAAGACACTTCGGGGACGGGGGTGGCGTAAATATCCCCCGCCCCGTAGAGTCCCCGCCCCGCCTAAACTAGCATAATGTCCTGAATTTATGTATAATTTTAAATTATTATGCAAGTTTATTTTTCATTTCATATGATTAATCTTATACAAAAATTAAAAATATATATATTGTTTGTAAAAGAGTGAGATCTAAATGATTATTTCAATTTTTTTGTTTGAAATTTTGGTGGTCATGACACTCAATATTATAGATTAAATATGGTTAAAAACAATATATTTATCATAAAGGAATAATTTCTAAATTTTGTTTTGGTTAGTTTTTAAAGCTTTTACTATTTATTTGATTTAAAATAATATAAAAAAAATCATGTTTATGGATCTCCGCATGAACCGCGGGGATCCGCGGGGACGGGGATGGGGGAGAAAATTCCCCCGTAGCGGGGACCCGAAGCGGGGATGGGGAATAAATTTGAGGGCGGGGATTGTGATGGGAATCTATCCCCCGCCCCCGCCCCGCCCCATTGACATCCCTACTCTGGGTTCCATCAAATAATGAACAATTAGCATAGATTCAATTTCTCGTATAGTCAAACTAATTCTGATACAATAGAGCACATAGATTAAATGAGAGCTTTAATTGTAGAAACTTTAGGAGAGATATAGAAATGTAATCTTTGTCTAAAGAAGTTTGAGACATAAAATATTGTGCTTTTTTAGTGATAGACTCAATTGATGACCAATAAATTTGACTAGCTTTAGTCATAATAGATGTAATACCAAGAGAAGTTTAAACACGATTTTTAATTTACCATAATTTAAATATCTAATCGCAATAAATGTATCGGAGTTTAAAAAATGTAAAAAAAAAATCAAAGACTAAGATGTTTCGGAGGTTGCATAACATCATGAGCTATATAGGAGCTTCTTGATATGGTTATTTTTGATCATTTTCTGATACTGATTCTCCATTCAGAAATAAGCACAATCTTGGATAAACACCATGATTAGATTCTTTTTTATAAAATCAAATCTTTCAATTGTAAGAGGCTTGGTAAAGATATCAGCCCATTAATGATTAGTATCAATGAATTGAATCTATATTATACCCTTCTGAACATAGTCTATAATAAAGTGATGTTTGATTTCAATGTGCTTACTTCTAGAATGTTGAACATGATTTTTTGTTAAACATATGACAGCAGTGTTATTGTAGAAAATAGGAATACTGCTACCCAAATTTAATAATCTTCTAGCTCATATTTCATCCACAGTAGTTGTGTATAACATTTAGTAGCTGAGATGTATTTTGCCAACCGTGCCAGATAAAAAGGAGTGTGTCTTTGCCTGCGGGCAGAGTGTATTGGACCAATGCGTATTGGACCAAGAAGTGGATTGGGCCAATTGGGATGATTGGACTAGTCCAGAACATATATATTTTTGCATTGGTTGATCTGAATTCCAGGGAAAATTTTTAATTCTCCCATCATGCTCATCCTAAACTCAGCCTGCATTGTTTCAGAAAGTTGCTTGCAAATAGAGGAATTAGTATAACAAAAAATTATGTCAGAAACTCTAGAGTCTTTGTGAATAATGTAGTATCAAACTGACCTTTTTTTAAAACCATTTTCTATTAGAAAATTACTCAATCTCTTATACCAAGCTATTGGAGCTTGTTTGAGTCCATACAATGACTTCTTAAGTTTGAAGATAAAGTCTGGGTGGACAGAATCCTCAAACCCGGGAGGCTATTTGGCATACACTTCTTCAGGAATAGCTCCATTTAAGAAAGCACTCTTAACATCTATTTGATATAAAACAATATCATGATTAATAACATAAGATAGGAGAAGTGTGATTGCCTCTAACTTTGCAATTGGTGCAAAGGTTTCAGAGAAATTTATACCTTCTTGCTGATTGTAACTTTGAGCTACAAGTCTAGATTTATTCCTTACCACTTCTCCTGGCTCATTCAGTTTATTTCTAAACACTTATTTTGTTCCAATAATGTTTTTTTGATTTGGTCTATGGACCATATCCCAAACATCATTTCTCTGAAATTGATTTAACTTTTTTTTCATAGATATAATTGACTCATCATTTGACAGGACTTCATCAACAAAATTCGGCTCAATCAAGGAGATAAACCTTATCATGGAATTTTCATTTCTGAAGGCATATCTATTTTTCAAAGGATCATATTTATTTCTAATTATTAGCTCTTCTGAATGAGAAATTTTTTATTGAAAGACTTCTTAGGAGGAGTTGAAGCTTATGAACCATCTAGGGTTTCTTTTAAATTTGCATCCTCTCATGAACTTCAGGAGTTGGGTTAGTTTCTTGTTCACCAGCAGCGGAGCTAGCAACTTTTAAGCTCCTAGCTTTTGAAGGTTCAACTTCGGGATATTCTTCAGAAACTTGTATATCTGCAAAATTTTCAACAAGCTCTAGCATTTCATAGTCAGCCTCTTTGTCATCAAATTTGACATGTATAGACTCTTCGACCATTTTGGTTTCAGAGTTATACACTATGCATGCTTTATAGCGTTCAGAATACTATAAAAATATACCCTTTTGAACCTTAGCATCAAATTTCTTCAGATAAACTTTATTATTCAAAATGTTACATGTACATCCAAACTGATGAAAATAAGATATGCTTGGTTTTCTTACTTTAAATAACTCCTATGATGTTTTGTTCAGAATTGGTCTTATATATATTTTATAATGAACATAACAAGAAGTATTATTAACTTTTGCTCACAAGTACTTTGGAAGATGTTTCTCATGGATCTAGCCACTTCTTGCAAAAATATGTTCTTTCTTTCTTGAATCTCATTTTTTCGTGGAGTTTTAGGATAAGAGAACTCGTGGATAATTCCATGTTTTTCATAAAATAATTCAAATGGATCATTCTCAAATTCACCGCCATGATCCCTTCTAACTTTTAATATTTGTAATTCCTTTTCAGATTATACTAGTGTGCAAAAGATGTTGAATACTTTATATGATTCATATTTAGATCTAAGGAATTTAACCCATGTCCATATGCTATAGTCATCAATAATGGTCGATCCATATTTCTCCCTATTGATTAAAGTAGTTCCAACATGACAAAATAAATCAATGTGAAGTCATTCTAAAGGTCTAGAGGTGGAATCAATGTTTTTAGATTTGAAAGAAGTTTTATTATTCTTTCCCACTTGAGATGCTCCACGGGGAAAATCTGAATGATAATCAAGATATGGAAGCCTTTAACAAGTTTTTGCTTGTAAAGTTTAGAGATTAACCTCTAGTACATATGACCTAACCTTCTGTGCCAGACCCATTTTTCATCATTCACTGACATCAGGCAAACTACCTTTTGATCATCCAATTCTGAAAGATCAATTTTATAAACATTTTCATTCCTCTTACCTTTGAATAGAATGGATTTGTCAGATTTATTGATGATTGAACATATGTTTTTATTGAACAAGACATCATAACCACTGTCACACAATTGGCGGATGTTTAGCAAGTTATGTTTGAGTCCATATGCTAACCAAACATTATTGACAGAGATTAGGGAGTTACCAATAGTACACATACCAATGATCTCCCCTTTCCGTCCTCCTTCAAACACAAAACTTCCTTCCTATTTTTTTAGTTATGGTTTGGAACATATGCTTTTTTCCTATCATATGTCGTGAGCAGCCACTGTCCAGGTACCAAGATTGTTGCTTTGTTACTCCTTTTAAGTATATACGTAGTAGGAGTGGCAAAGCGGGCTGCCCGCTCCGTCCCGCCATATGTCCGCCAAAAAAAGAGCGGGGCGGGAAAACTTGCCAAGTTTAAACGGGCCTAAGAACCTAGCCCGCCTATTTTCTACTCTCTTTCGTCCTATTTATAACAAAAACTTTACTTTTGAGATTCATTGAAAAGTGATATATTTGATCCATATATTGTCTTGATACATTAGTTACTCAATATATCTAAAAATCAAATTTTTTCTTATTAATAAGACCAGAGGGACTATTTATTTTTTTCTTTTATTTTTTAATAGATTAATAGACTTTTTTTAACATTTTAATTAGATTTTTCACATAGTTTTTAAAACAATATTTTATAAACCATCTTTTTAACAAATTATACTTAAAAAATATTGCATATATTCACAAATAAATGTATAAAATAAAACCATCAATAATTGAAATTACTAAAATTAACTAAAATAGAGCGAATTTTGATGGAGCGGCGGGCTATGGCGGGCGACAGGATTTGGCGGACGGCGGACTCAAAATTCTAACTAAGCCGCCCTTTTTTGGCAGGTGCGCGGGCCGGCTAGGCGGGCTACAACCCATTTTGCCACCACTAATATGTAGTAAACACAATCTCCTATTTAGTTACCCATATTCATATGGGTCTTTTAATGTTGCTTTTGACAGTCTTCCTTTTATTTTGAGTTTTTGCCTAATTAAAAGGTCTAGGCTTATTCCAAACTTTTGCTTATAAATTTTTTGTCTTTGATAAGTTTTGGCTTTTGTTTTTGAACCCTTCGAACAGAACCTTTGGTTCAAAAGTCATAGGTTCTTCTTTCTTTAGAACCTTTGACTAGGAGTTTTTGGGTTTTGGTTTCTTCTGAACCCTTGACTGTTGGATCTTAGAAACTAACTTCTTCGGAACCTTTGACTTTAAGGTCCTAGGTACTGATTTTTTCAGATCCTTTGGTTCAATTATCTTAGGTTTTGATTAGGTCAGATTCCCACCCTTATCAGAAGCATGCACAAAATAAGTTTCCAATAATATTTAAGCATTGCTTGAAGAAGAGGCATTTGAGGGCTTCTTTAGAAGTTGAACTTTGGGGCATTCTCCATTATAACCAAGACCTTATCCATACCTGTTGTAATAAAGCTTTAAAGATCCATTTCATGCTTATTTAATGTTTTACCAAAAAGTTTTATTTAAAAGAGCATTATGATCTTTTTTTCAAGAGATTCAAATTTATATTGAGATATTTTTAATTCCTCTTTCAAAAGATCATGATCTATCTTTAAAATTCTCACGTGTCTCACTTTATCTTTGCAACGACTCATGAGGTCTTGAATGACATTAATAAGATTAAAACAAGATAAGTTATAAAATACATCATCTTCATCTTCTGATTCTGAACCACAATATGAATCAAATGATGTGATAGCCATTAGTGCTAGATTTATTTCGCCTTCATCTTTGCCTATATTGTTTTTATTATCAAGTTCATCCCATGTTTCCAAGAAACTCTTCTTGAATTTACTTATGAAGTTGTCCTTCTGGAAGCTTCCTTTGTTTGATTTGTCCTTCTGCAAATCAAGACATTCGACTCTAAAATGACGAAGCTTCTTGTAGTTGAAGCCGTTTTTATGATCATCATCTTTGTCTCTTGAACTATAGCCTCTGAAACCACGACTTTTACCATAGAATCTCTTGTTCCTTTTAGCCAACTGTTGAAACTTTTTTATGACAAAGGTCATTTCCTCATCATCAAAGTCACCATCAGAAAATTCTTCAATAGAAGCTTCTTATGATTTCCAAGCTTTTAAGGATCCGACAACTTTATCACCATATTTCTCAACAAGTGATTTTAAAGCCAGTGTTTAGACATCTTCACAAGCTCATCTCCATTTAGTTCCATTTCATGGCTCTGAAGGTTGCTTATCAGACTTTGAAGACTCACAGTATTCAGGTCTTTGACCACCTGAATATATGTGACTTTAAATCTGAATCTCACAGGAAGACTCCTCGAGATTTTCTTTACATGGTCAGATATAGTGTAACTTTTGTTCAGCACTTGAATGTCTGATACAAGAACTTGAAACATAGAGAGCATGCTTTCATTATCTTCATCATCCTTCATTTTGAACAATTCAGAGTGTTGTACAAAAAGGTTGGCCTTTGCCTCTTTAAATTAAAGATTCCCTTCATAAGTATAACACAAGAAATCAAAGATAGTCTTAACAGTAGACTTATCAATGATTTTAATGTACTCATAGTGAGGTAGAGATTTAATCAAAATCCCTTTAACTCTATGATGTTTCCTCTAGAGTTTCTTTTGAGCTGTTGTGAGAGTTTTTCCGTCAGCCACTATTCCAACACTATTGACCTCAATGTCAATATCATCCTCAAGGATATCCCATAACTCATCATCAAGACCAATAATGTAGGTCTACATCTTACTTTTCCACCATTCAAACTGAGTGGAATCACCATTGAATGTAGGTGGTCTAGCATAATAGTGACTCTTTTCAAGAGCATTATAATAAAATGGTATACCAGTAATATTACTATCAAACTCACTCATCTAGTATACTTTTCTCTTCAGGATCTTTTTATGTGCCACTCTTGAGTGTTTAGCACAAATTGTGCTCTGATACTAACTGAAGATAAGAAAAATATACAAGAAGGGAGGTTGAATTGTGAGTGTGTGGTGAAATCTTTTGCTTATAGTATAACAACTTCAAAAATTGATTGTTAAGATCAAAATATGATTGTAGAGCGGATAACACAAGAAAAGTGCATAAACAATAAGTAAACACACACAAAAATTATACGGATTCATGTACAACTGAGATAAATTATAGGTTTAAACAAATTCTTTAGAATTCTATTAAAAACTAATGTGATAAAAAGTTAGAGTAAAAAAAAATTATTGTAGTTATTCTCTCTTTACGATATTACAAATCGTGGACGGCAGGATTCGAACCTGCGCGGGCAAAGCCCACATGATTTCTAGTCATGCCCGATAACCACTCCGGCACGTCCACCAATTTGCTTTACATTCAGAAAATAATAAATATCACGTAGCTTATTCGAAATCTGTTCTTCAACTCACTGATAAAAAGTTGTAATCAAAACCTTTCACAAAACACTGCAGCGAAAGAAAGAAGAAGAAGCAACTAATCAACCAAATAGGTTCTCCTTTTTCTTTCCCTTTACCGTTTTATTTAATTTCCTATCCGTATATTTTTATTCTAAACAAGTTGAATGCATGTTAAACAATCCTCAAAATCCATTGTATGTTTCTATCGATTGATGAAAATTTGAAACAATTTTTGAATTTTTTACCAAACCCTAAATGCAGGTTTTTCTACTGTAACTTGGGTGTAGTTATTGTCATGTCTGATATTAACAAAGGTTCCAAGAGAAACCTTCCATCATGGATGAATTCCAAAGATAATGATGATGATGAAAATTCTGGAAAGAAACCGGTTTTGGATAGTGAAAGTGGTGAGAAATCCAGTGAAATTGAGATTTCCAAGAAGAAGGCCAAACTTCAATCTTCTGCTTCTTGTTCGGAATCTATAGGCTTTGACAAGCTTCTGGTACATTATTAAGGATTATTAGTGTTTGTTTTTTTTTTTGTGTGTATTTTTGGTTGTGATTGTGTTGTTGTTGACTGAGCTTATTTTATTAACTCGTTGAACTGGTTTATGGATGGACAGGAAGGTGTAGTTTTTGTGCTGTCGGGGTTTGTGAATCCCGAGCGTGGGATTTTGAGGTCGCGTGCTATGGAAATGGGAGCAGAGTTTAAGCCTGACTGGAACTCTAATTGCACCCTTTTGGTTTGTGCGTTTCCAAATACTCCTAAGTTTCGACAAGTTGAAGCTGATTGTGGAACTATTGTGTCAAAGGTTTTTCTTTGTTCCTTTCTTTTTACTCTTTACATGTGAATGGTCTTTCAAAATACTACTTATCTTTTGGGAAGGATAGCTGTGGAAAGAAAGAACTCCTCGAGAATGTATCACTATGTGTTATACTCTTTAGGAATCTATTTTTAATTATTTGATATTCTCGCTGCTTTTGGTACGGATAAGTACATTGTTCTATGTGTTGTTTTACTAATGTCTCATGGCCAGAATTTTTAGACAGTTTATCAACAAATAAGATCTCTGGTGTTGATCCTTTGTTAACAATCCCATAGATTTAAATTGAAACTTCTGTCTTCAATCTTGAACCTTCTAATAGCCAAGAAGGTACTAGGTCATCTCAATGTATAATGTCATTTTTCTTTGAGTATGGAATAATGCTCTGTGTGCAATTCAGCGTCAATTGCTGTAGCTCGTAGCCGTAGTGTCCATAATTTGCAATGGTATTTAGAGGTTGGTACTCGAGACATAGGATAGTGATTTATGAAGCAAATTAAGGATGTTTTACCTTGGCTGACATTTGGATGTTAAGCTTCTTACTCGAGGAAAGGATACCGCCCAATAGATTTCCTTGCTCTCTGTTGTGTCAACATGAATGTGATTCTTATATAAGGTGCTAATCCAAGCATTTCACTAAGGAGAATCCTATTTGTTGTATAATCCAGACCATGACATTTTTTTAACTAATATTGGAGTATTAATTTGTCAAAATTATTGGGTATCAAGCTTACTACTCTTTAGATTTTGATGGGGAAATTCGAGTAATGTTATGCTGATTTTGGTTGTATCATTGTCTATATATTTTATTAACAAAAATTAACTTGATGTATCCTTTATTTTGTTTTTGGGTGTGTGATAGGATTGGATACAAGAATGTTACACCCAGAGGAAACTCGTCGAAATTGATAGTTATCTTATGCATGCCGGGAAACCATGGCGTAAAGGAAGTAGATCACACGAAGTCAATGAAGGTGACATAACTGTATATTCACTAATAAATTGATAGGACCTTTAACCAAAGTTCTTTTGGTATTAAATAAATGCTTTACTGATTGCTACATGCATCTTATATATAAAATGAGATTTGAGCTCAAAATATGGTAATAAAGATTGCACGGAGCTGTGGACCTTTGTGACTTGCATCTTAGATCTCACATTTCATAGTCATCTCTCCTCTCTCTCTCTTTTTTTTTTTCTGGAAAAGTAAATCCTAAAAAGTAAAAATTACTTGCTTCTGAAGCAGAATCCCTATTTTAACAAGAGAAAACTCCATTATCTGCAAGTTATATTGATAATATACATGCTTAATTATTTCTGAAGTTTCTTAAAAAAGACATCTGTGTTTTTAAAGCTTTATTTACAACTATCTTTTCACCGAAAGACATATATTAGTGCGAAATTGTAATGGCAAATCTGTATAACCTGATGACATATGCATGTTTGCAAACCTCCTACGCAAGTCCCACACCATTGTCTCCGTCCAGCTTCACATCTGATATTTCCTTCTTGTGATTTTATGGGTGACTGCAGAACATAAACCATCTCACAGACCACCAAGGCACGTTGATAGAGAGGCTTCAAAGGCAAGTACTTCTATAAAATCGAAGGTAAAAGTGGCAAACTGTTTTATAATTTTACATACTTGGTTTGAGAATAATGGAACCAAATAATATTTATTTTATCCGTTAAAATTATATTTGCTACTTTTTTGTTTATTACATATTCCAGGGAAAAGACATTGATGGCGCTAGGAAATGCTTTGAGCCTTCTGAAGTAAAGAAGTGGGCTCTTGATGATTTGAATAAAACAATTCAGTGGTTGGAGAGTCAAGAAGAAAAGGTTATGATCTTCCATTTCCTGTATAATAACTGTTTCTGTTACTTTAAGTAAACATTCTGAACTTGCATTGAATCAAACTAAAAGATAAAAAACAGGTAGGCACTGGGCAGCGGATTCAAAGTCGTTTGTTAGAAAACATAGTATTTAAGTGCTCATTCTTACAGTGATAAATACTCAGAAGTTGGGCCTATCTGTTGTTCTAACTTAATTGTGTTCAAGGTCGTTAGTTATATCCTATGTGAAACTAAATTCTTAAGTGATCCTTTCAGCCAGATCCAAGTGAGATAACAAAAATAGCTGCAGAAGGGATTCTGACTTGCTTGCAAGATGCAATATGTTCTCTCGAGGAAAAACAGGTAATGCACATAATTAAAACTGGTTTTTAGTTTTTTTGTTTACCTTTGGGGTTGCTAATATAAGTAAAATTTCCCTTGTATAGAGACACTTTAAATTCTGTGAGAAAAATGATTAATGAGATTATTGGACTAATAATAGATAATAGATGCAGGGCACGGATTTATATTATTATTTAAATACATTCATTATTATTTGAGAATTCATTGCAATTTGCGTATCTTTGTTGGCAAGGTATGAGATGAATTACACAGGAAACATAACAAATCGTAAGCATGTCAGAGTTTCTCTTACATGAATTCCAATAGTACTTGGTATTTTCTATTTCCTAATCATGAATGGACGAACAATGTATAATGCCTACAATCTATGTACCAAATGATGCTGACTAATTATAATGCCCAAGTATCCATGTATCTAATGATACCGGATAGATTTACTTGAATTAGAATTGGTTAATCATTTGACCGAGTCATTCCACTGAATGACACTTGTTTACATTGAAAATATCCTTTCAAAGTCATTAATAATTTGCATCTAGACTTGTTGAAGTGCTTAACACAGATGTCTGAATTCTGTGCCATTTCGGTATTCTTACTTTTAGTTTCAATGTGGTGCTGTTATATCAAAGATTAAATGAAATGCAGAATTTTGGAGCTGATCGTGTTTGTTTTGTTAACTTTAACCAGGACATTGGGAGAGGAACTGAAGACTGGAAGTTCTTACCTCGAGTTGTTGAGGAGCTTGCGAAATTGGATGCCATGGGAAACATTAGGACTTCAATGTCAAAGGAAGATGTCCACAAACAAGCACTGGACTGTAAACGTATTTACGAGGAGGAACTAAATAGGTTAGATCATGAATCGACAAAGAAATCCAAGATAAATGAACAACAAAGAAGCAAAAAGGGAAAAACAAATGCCGCATCTTCTAATGCAGCTGACTATGATAGTGATGATACAATCGAGATGACAGAACAAGAAATAGACCTTGCATATAAGACTTTATCCTCTAACATGTGTCACATGTGAATGTTTGATTGAACTTGTTTCTTCTTTAGGGATGAAAAGTAGATAGTTTGGTTATTAGAATTTTTTGTTTCTTTTTCTATACCAATATACTGCAGAAAAGGCTCAAGCCTGTTACCTGCCTCTGTTTAGACTTTAGAGTTAACTTCTTCACATCTCAAGTCTGTTTTGCTGCTTCAGTATATACTATATTGTACTGCTTTTCACTACAGACTCCATCTTAGATAGAGCTTGGTCACAAGTTTCACTCATTCTTAATCTTCTCTTTAATTATTAGTTTGTTAGTTTGTCTGATACATTGTTCATATGTGATCCATTGTTTGCTGTGTGATCATGGATTGTGCTATTTGTGCATGACATATCTATGTGCATCATGATCATTGCATCAAATAATTAATTTTATCTGCACTAAACCAATTTTTCATGAGCATTACATTTTTTTGTTTGTGTTACTTAAAACCATATTTTTAATTTAAAACTTTAAGTCATCTTGCATTAAAATAATCTTGGCATTTAAATCTATTTTTAAAAAACTGAGTTTTGAGTTGTTTATTTGAATCAAAGAAAATATTGATTTGAATCAAAGATGGAAATGAGCAGATGATTCAAATCACAATATTGGTTGAATCAAATTACAGTTTGACAATTCTCAAACTCTTCACCTTTGTTAACATGATTCAAATCACCAAAAAGTGTGATTCAAATCATCGTGCATGACATGTCTATGTGCATCATGATCATTGCATCAAATAGTTTTCATCTATATTAAAATAATTTTTCATGAGCATTGATTTTTTTTCATTAAAACCATACTTTTCATTTGAAATTTTAAGTCATTTTGCATTAAAAATAATTTTGGCATTTAAATCTTTTAAAAAATATATGAGTTTTGAGTTGTTTATTTGAATCAAAGAAAATATTGATTTTAATCAAAGAAGGAAATGAGCATATGATTCAAATAAGAATATTGGTTGAATTGAATTACAATTTGACAATTCTCAAATGTTTCACATTTGTTAACATGATTCAAATTACCAAAAATTCTTATTCAAATCAAGTAGAGTTGTTGATGAATTTTGTATAACTGAGACCTGAACACCTAGGATCCACCTAATCAAACACATTCTTGAAAGCTTCGTTGACAACGTCATCAAGTCCTTTCTCCAAAACTACTAGCTTCTCCTTGCAGGCCTCTCACTCTTCAGCTCGATGAGCCATCTCTTTCTGAAGAGAACCTTCAATTGAGATAACTTGAGAGGTCAATGCCACCACAAAAGCCTTCACGTTCTCAATGGCCTTTTCCTTAGCTTCCAATGATGCTTGAGATCTGGTCACCTTGGTAGCCAAAGAATAAGGAATGCCATGAATGTCCACCTTATTTTGAAGGTTAAATAATCTTTCCATTTCTTTATTAAGACTGGATAACTGCTTTTAGAGTTGGATACGCTCATGGATGGTCACACCATATTTACCCTTTTAGGAGTCTCACTCTTTGAAAGAATTGACTAGGGCCAAAACTTTTCCTTGTTTCGCAGTCGCCAAGGACATTAGGGACGCACTACAGAATATATAGAAGGCAACCTCAGATATCAATTTCATCTTCTCCATGTCATGAAGCTTCTAGAGGTAAGCAAGATCCTGCTCAAGTATACAGGCATGCGGTACGGGGTACCGTGGACTGATGAACAGTATAAAATGTATGAAGAGTGTAACACTCTTCTAACCCACAAGGAACATTCGCCATATAATACAAATTAACATTAAAAAAATCACCAACAAGGGTGTCACATCGTCATATAAACATCACAATAATAGTCTTGCTCCGTAACACGGGTTGCATCAATTTCATTTCAAAACTATATCTCATTCATCATCATAAATCAAAGCATATTATCTCGCAGCGGAATCCACAACTTTAAACATCTTTAAAATAGTCTTCATAAAACATCAATTTAAACTTCATGATTCATGAGTTATAACTGAAAACATCAACCTCAAAATGTAAATGAAACTCAAATAATCAAAGTGAACATGATAGTTCTAAACACAGCGACTCATCTTCGATGTTACGTATCAGAGCAAGACTCTCTTCAATCTAAACAACGTTAAAAGGACGCCATGAAGTTATCCTCAACTTCAACGGACTATTCCTGATTACCTGCGTGTTACTCGCGTGGAGGCAACATTCAAACAGAAAGGGTGAGTATTTCATAATCATTATGTAAGACATAAGGAATATATATAGTAGTCGAATACATATAATCAACCAAACATATATCGATATAACATATTCATCATATACGCATACTTACCAACACCTGCACATCATCACATATTCACCATATCACCATATAATTCAATCACAATTATCAATTAGATACACCACATCACAAATAATTAATATCATCAAATCATACATCATCACAATAATGCAATGTAACAACAATGAACCCATGCATGTGGTACCAATTCCTCATCGCGACTCCGTCATCGTCCTCCAAAGATCCCCACCATAGGATCGATTTTCGCTTGAAACCGAAACTCAACACAAACACACTTAATCCACACAATGGGATTAAGGCCAACACTGGACCAAAGGCCCTACAACATCACTGGACTTTCGTCCTACAATTATGCTATGAATGCATGATGCCTAACTTCACAAAATCAACGACCACGACTAGTCAAAATAGCATCATCATTCATGTATTCATCAACGTTATGTCATCATTCAAACACACCAAATCACAAGCATCTTGTTCAACATAACACATCAATCACCAAATAATCATGTTATCCATCAACGCAACAACATTCACCAAAATCTAGTACGGAAACACAAGATTTCACAAAGTCAATTTTCACACAAAATGCCCCCTAAACCTACCCAACGTGCAAAGTAAATTCCAGAAAATTCCCAGAAATTATATTAAAATATAAGTTACCATATTCTGAAATCAATTTTCAAAAATAATAATTTTCATTTTCAAGGACCGCGCTAAGCACGACCATACCGCGCTAAGCGGGCTACCTACTGTAATCAGACACATTTTATTTCATAGAGCGCGCTAAGTGGGCTCCACCGTGCTAAGCAGGCTCTACAATTCTAAAGAAAATTCCCGCGCGACCTACATCAAACTAGACCCAATCCTTTGCCCAAAAACTGATTTTAATCAATAATTTTTTACGATTTAAGGTCTATAATCCTAGTTCTTACATGTATTAATCATATTCAACATAAAAACACAATTATTCATTATATTCCCAAACATCTTCATCAACCCTAAACCTTCTAAATCATGTTAATGGGGGATTTAACTCTACCTCATGGGATTAATTATCAATACAACCATCATCGTCATATAACATATTATTCACACAATCAAACAAACAATCATCATGGATTCATCAATTTCATCAAGATCACCACAAACCCCTAACATACAATTATCATTCCCTTAAATCAAACATAATAACCACGATAACCCCCTTACCTTAGATTATTGGCTAGTTTGACCTTCTCTTCGAATTCTACGTTGATCTTCTTTTCCTCTCTTGCCCTAGCTTTCTCTTCTTTTCACGTTTTCTCCAATTCTACGACTAATGAATTTCTCTCCTTTTTCTCTTTTTACCTAGTTAGTCTTAGGACTCTTATTATGAACTTCCTATTCTGCCCTTACTGACTACTCCTCATTACCTCTTATTTTATTTTATTCAAATAATAATGCTAATTAGAAAATATATTATTATTCTAATTAACACCTCAACTCTGCTACCACACACACATTAACAGAAGCATCACACGTCACACATATTCATCGATAAATCACTGTGACTCATTTAATCACATTCAAAAACATCAAATAATCAAATAAATAATTAAATCAAAATATCGAGGTGTTACAAAGAGCGAGAAAGTTTTAATGCCAAATAAAGTAGATATGGTAGGGACATGGTCACACAACCCAAATCATTTGTCTAGGCTTTCTTCTTGGTCGAGCTTCTAATTTGGCCTTTTTATGTTGTTGTCTTCAATAAAAGCCAAAATTCAGCCCTCACACCCCTTATCTGGCTTTTGGGATGAAGGTTGGTCCTAACAAGATAAGGCCAATGAAGATTGAGCTACAAGGTTGGCCCCAACATCCTCTATAAGCCTTTCCAAAAACACCTCTATGCATATAGGAGTATGATTAGGAGAAAAGTGATAGCTACACTGACTCCTGACCGAGCTTTCTTCTTCAGGAAAATATTCTTTATTGAAGCCATGTTATCCACAAAGATAAAAACAAATTAAATTAACACTCGTTAATTAAAGAATACAAAAGCAAGTATACTTAAAGAAGAGTTTTATCTCCTCACCAAAGTGTTATTTCCTCTCGCAAGCATCAAATGCATATACTATTACAAAGGGTGTCAATAACCTTCCTCTTTAGCATAGATGGCCATACATATGAAGGTCTAATCCTTTCTTAGATATTTTATTTATTAGCTTATTTGTGTGTTTTATTAATTATTTTTTTATTTAATTATTATGTGGTATTACTAATTAATTGAAATATCTAATTATATGCATAGTTGTGTTTTATGGTTTCATTAGGTTATTAGTAGTATACTATGTATTGGGCCTAATTAATAATTGGATGGGTGGGTAATAACATAACTAAGCCCATTAAGAGAAATATAGTAAGAAGAGGAAAACTAGGGTTTTAGAGATAACACAATTTGGGGAAAAGAAGAGAAGAGAAGAGAGGAGAAAGAACAAGAGGAGAGGAATTGTAGATTTCTTGAAGTTAGAAGGAGAAATTCAAGAGGTAAGGGTTTGAATCCAAGTTCTTATAGGTTTATATGATTGGGTAATGTTGTGTATGCTTTCTATTCTTCCATTTCATGAATTTAGAAAATGATAGGGTTTATGTGAAATCAATTGGATTTTGTGGTTTGTTCATGTTCAATGTGTTGTATGGATGACCCATGGTTAGGAACATGTTTAGGAACCTTGTATATGTGCAAAACTCGTTTTCAATTGATGTAGGGATTGTGTATGGGTTAATGGATATTGTATGAGGGGATTAGGGAAGAAAAATGGTGAAATCTGAGTTTTCACGCAGCCTGGGTCGACCTATGCAGAACCTGAGTTGACCTAAACAGTCCAGAATGCCAAAAATCTATTTTTCCTTCTGTTAGGTCGACCTAGAGGAGTTTTGAGTCGACCTAACTGAGTTGCGTCGACCTAGAGGTTCAATTTTGAGCAGATTTTGTAAAGACCATAACTTTTGATCCGTAACTCCGTTTTATGTGCCGTTCGAAGCGTCGGGAAGCTAATGAGATTTTCTACATGATAGAGTAGGGTTGATTGGCATTTGTTTAATTTAATTACGATGTTAATTGAAAATAACATGTAGTTATATGTGTATGTTATGGATGAATCTTGTATGATCAATGTTCATGGATGCCTTATGAGATGTTAATGTCATGAATTATATGATTGATTGCTAAATGCTAATTGATGTGTAATATTGGATTGAAATTCATGTTGTGTGATGTTGTGCAAAGTTGTAAAGATGTGATTGTGTAGTTTAAGAGATAGAGAGATCGTCTTAAATGCATGAGTCTTGTTTTGTTGCACACGTACACAAGCATGAGTCTTTGAAAGTGGCAATGTTGGGTAATCTCGCGAAGGTTATTTACTTGTCCCAAACCTAACGAGTATGGGGTTTGAAAGCTTAACGAGTATGGGGCTTTGAGGTGGTTATCTTGTCCGTAGAGAGTGGCAATCGGCATGACCGAAAATGATAACGGAGGGATCCACATGTATATTGCATAGAGTCACACTTGAGTCGCACGTGTCGGTGTGAAATGTTATTATGTGTGATTATGTGATATGAATGTGTGGATGTGAATTTGATTGATATGCATATATGTGGAATGATGAATCATTTGATATGAATTAGAGAATGTGATGAGAATGAGATATATGTGATTAATACATATTTGATGTGAAATGTGGAGTGTATATATATATATATATATATATATATATATATATATATATATATATATATATATATATATATATATATATATATATATATATATATATATATATATATATATGAGTGATATATGTGTATATGTAAATCATCAATGTATGAGGTTGTGAATTAATTGTGATGCTTAATTTTATTGAACATGTTAACTTTATATTGGAGATAAATGCATGTTTTGAGAGGAGTAAAGAATTGTGAAATGTATGCTTATTTTTGTTGCATTTCCCATTATTATAATTTCTATTTAGAATTTGAATTCTCACCCTTCTGTTTGAATGTTACCCTTGGTTGGTAATGTGCAGGTTCAGAAGAGTAGTTGCTTGATTCGTGGCTTAGCCGAAGAGCTCCGAGGTTTCGTTTGATTAGGTAGAGAGTCATATGCTCTGATCTTGTAACACTTAGGGGTTTTCTTAGACTTATGTTCATGTTTGAATATTTCTACTTCTTATGTTTGTTGAATATTGGATGAATGTGATAACATTTGGTTATGTTGATTTAAAGGCCGTTGTAGCCTAGAATTGTATGTTCGAGTAACAAGGATATTGTTGTTATTTGAACTTGGTAGATGGATATAGTATGGGATATATTCATTGAAATCTTTAATAGCAATTTTAATTGCTTTCCGCAAGCGTTTATGCATAATGTATGAGAACATGAAATTTCATTTGTGTTACAATATGATATTTGCGTATTATGGATGTTGTATGTATGTTATTCTGGGATTTTCATTTGATGGAAATCAACATGTGGCGCCCTTTTTCCTTTATGCATGCGTACTCTGTTTGAATGTGTGATATATTTGGGGTTAGAAAAGGGGTGTTACAGAAGCCATGTTATCCACAAAGATAAAAACAAAGTAAATTAACATTCGTTAATTAAAGAATACAAAAGCAAGTATACTTAAAGAAGAGTTTTATCTCCTCATCAAAGTGTTATTTCCTCTCGCAAGCATCAAATGCATATACTATTACAAAGGGTGTCAATAACCTTCCTCTTTAGCATAGATGGCCATACATATGAAGGTCTAATCCTTTCTTCATAGCCATGTCTCTTCTAGAAGGTCGTCAAGTCTTCTTTTATTAACACGTCCTATGGGGTCAAAAAGTCTAGAAGAATGGTATGAGTATGGGATTCCCGACTAAAGTGGTTCTAGATCCAATACCTTCAAAACCTATTTGTGCATCTAGCTGACTCAGAGTTAGGAAAGCTAGTTGTAGGAAGTTTTCCTTTAAGAACCCGACACAAACATAATGGGCCTCCAAAGTTTGAGGGCTCGCAGGGGGGAAATGATCCATAATGTTATCCTAATTCTCAGCATAAACGTCAAATTGTTTGACATCTCGTTGCACCAAGATTAATCCTTAACCTTAAAGGTAGTCATGAAAGGCACATGCCATAGAAAAATGATGAAAGGAAAGATTCAAAGACGGCTTCTGATTCCGAAATTCACACTAAGATTGGAGGGCATGATCTTCAAGTAATTCAACACCCATTCCTTAAATTCGTTGAAGGGCAATCTAAAATTTAGCTGTGTGAACATACACTATTAAAAAGGGATGAAACACATGTAAAAACAACTACATATCCTTTTGTCGAAATCAATACAAAGAACCAACCAATCAAAGGGATGACCTACTTCTATGAGAGCACCTTACACTCTGGCCATATTGTCAAAGAGAGAGATAATCCCCAATAATTCAAGATATACTCAATGATATCAATTTGCACAAGTCTGTTATATAAGGTTGCCACACTCCCGAGATAGAGTATTTCCTCGGCCTTTGAGTATTGGATAATTCCATCTTATGAGCGTTGTTTGGTTATGAGGTTTAATATGTTCTTCGATTTCAATCTCGTTGGGATCCCGACCGTGTGAATTTCTAAAAGACCTAATAAAGTATTAAGTCTCAGCTTATCTCAAACGATGATCTTTGCATCTAATAAAAGCTAGAGAGATAGGGAAAATTACCAATTATCCAATGGGAAACAGAGGCAGTGTTATTTGTTTGGTCACCATTAGCGGATTTCCTAGCACTTTCATAAGAAAAACATGATAAGACTCATATGAGGAGGTTTTATCAAAAGAGAATCCATCATAAGCATCATCACGCTTAGAACTATCATATACAACTATTATATTTGGGTTTAGGTTGATTATTCACTAAGGAAGTAATATTGGGTTATTTGGGCTTTCTACCCCGACATATGATAAAGAGTCACCGCCATTAGAGCTACTTGCCAAACTCATAGGTTGATTATCTATATTGGCCATGACTCATATAAGGAAATGAAAATAATGAAAGAAAATTTAAAGGTTAGAAATGCTACCTTGAGGGAAGGTGAGGTAAATAAACGATGTCAAGCAAAGGCAGTGAAAATTTGATGATGAATCAGAAGACACACTACTCTAAAAGAAAAAGAAAACACTGTAATCAAAGGTAACCAGAAGTTCAGGAAAGGAAAGGTTGATTTCACACAGTCAAAACATGTTTTAATTCTTTACGAGAGCAAAAATTAATCCATAAAGCCAAAACGATATATATATATATAAGCAAAAATGGGGGTAAATCAATCGACAATCTAAATTAAAAGGAAATGGAGAAAAAAAGGCAACATTCATATCTTACGTTGGAAAATGCAACGACACTTGAGTACCCTATAATGGGTCATGCCATAACCTACGAACTTAGAGCCACGTGTATGAAAGTCCTACGAAACATCTAAATGATGGGAAATGCATTTAAAACATCTGTTCCCCATTCCACTTATGAACGGCTCCTTGAACTTTTCCATTATACTAAGGCAATCAACCCGACATTCTAAGGCGACACCAATTTTGAAAGACTTTCCATTCGACACGTCACGTGAAGTCTTTGGGATAACTGTTCTGGGCCGACCATAAGCTCAATGTATAAGAGAACCATTTTCCATCTCCAATGGGCTAAGCCCAGGACATAAAATGTCCACACACCTTTTCATACTCCACTCTATCCCTTTTTCAGACTCAAATGTTTACTTGATAACTGTAGTGCTAACTTTGCAAGTCCACCCAGTATAACCGCTCTAGATACTTGCACCACCACGTATGGAGTCCACCCGCACCACCATGTCAAGAGTCCACTGCCTCAATTCATTCACAACTCTCGTTCCACGACGGAACAAATTCGACCCTAATGAATAAAATATTTTACAATTTATAGAAAAATTCTAAAAATGATAAATCACACCGCACTTATACTTAACCGTGTTGTTATTGCTTAATACCCTGTTTTGTGAAATTTCCAAAATGTTTGACTTGCCTCAACATACTGTTTAAAACACTCATTTGACTATTTGAAGCTTGATACCGTTGTGTAGGCACACCACTATTGACTATCAATTGTAACTTTCTATGATTTTCTTCAGTTTTCAAGTGCCATACCTCTCTTTGCCTAGCCATTATAGCTTTCATAGTAAAATACAACGAAATTTATTTAGTTAGAATGATTTCGACTGGATTTGATCTTTTTCACAAATCTGCATAATCTTTATATTAAAAACCTACAAAATGAAAATAAATTAACAGTACAAGTACTTAAAAACATCAAAATTAAATATTAAAAACCTAGTGTGATGATCCTCGTCACCAAACACAAACTATTTTCTCATTCACCCAATCCAATATTATAATTTCAACATATTTTAAAAAAATTAGATATTTCGCACACACATCTCTATAAAAGAATTAATGAATATTTCATGTTTTCATCATACAATCAAATATTTGTGTAACCATTGATTTATTTGTTTCACGAAATCGATTTAATTTTATACCTCACATTTTTTATAATGGAGTATCGACATAGTTGATGTAAGAAGTATCTTTGCAATACAATTTATAAGTGAAGTATTGCAATGAATGACTATTACACATAACATATATTTCAAGTCTTTTAACAAATTGGGACACATTTCTAGAACTCAAATAATATTATTATCTTTTTCAATTGAACATATAATCTTTGCATCATTAATAAAACTTACTTTTTCAAGTTGAGATAATCTATATTTGTTGGGTCTTACATGTGAATGAATTATTAATACAAGGGCTCCCATACAAATAAATCTATCAAAGTATTAACATATTAACTTTTTTTATTTTATTTACTCATTGTAGATTCCTCGCTTGGTGCTATTGAGAAGAGAAGTAGGGTTGCACGCTGCAGTGTCTCTCCCTACCTTCACTTCACAACAAAAACGAACGCCATCCAGAATCTCAATCCACTTCAAAATCACTCTCACAATCACAACAACAACAACCACAATCACAAAACCCCCTTCGTTAACTCGTTTCGCTCTCTCGCTACTCGCTCTTCCCAACTCACCCTGCGCCGCCGACCACAACAATGGGTGCTACTCTTCCTCCCAAAGAGGCCAACCTCTTCAAACTCATCGTGGTAACCTTTCTTTCTCTTCTTCGCTCGATCCAACTTTGCTTTCTTCTTCGCTCCCTTATAAACCCTAGATTTTGTTCACTTTTTTCTACTTGCTTTACTTGCTCGTAATTGCTCATAATCCACTGTAAATACTTCGTAGAAATAGAAGAAATTAAATCAATCGGTATATGCAGTGTTAATTTAATAATTCATGCTGTTTGCGTTACTTTGACTTTGTACGGTTTTCACTGAGATTATTGATGAACTTGTTTTATTTAATTAATTTTATCAATTTATGAATTTATCAATGTGTTTGTAGATTACCTGAAATAGGAATTTGCTTCTGCAATTGAATATATCAAGATAATGATTTTTTTTTTGAAATTAGAAACCTATGTAGCAGACACCTCTGAAATAAGGTGTGTCTGTCCGAAATCGACTCCGCTGTAGTGATTACGTTTAATTTATTCATTTTTTCAAATTAATATCTGTGTCGACGTGTCAGTGTTGGTGTTGTGTTTGCGGTGTCCGTGCTTCATAGTTAGAAAGGAATGAAACGAAACAAAGATACTACTTGGCTTTGAATGAGACAGGCAAAAAAAGATGCTTCTCTGTCTCATTTGAAGAATGTGTTTAGTCTCTTAAGATAAACAGATTTAACTCTAGGATTATCTCTGCTTTCTTTCTAGTAGTCATGTTAGATGTTGGGTTTTGGTTTTATTTGTATGTGAAAAGAAAGCAAATGTGTGCTTATAATTATATGTAATCAAGTTTGGTAATCCTGGTTGTTGGTAATTTATGAGTAAGTGAAATGGTTTTTTTAACTAATCTGGGAGTGGGAAATTTTACTGTTAATTGGTGCTTAAATTTCTTTGTTATGTTGCTGCAGAAATCCTATGAAACCAAACAATACAAAAAGGGTCTCAAAGCAGCCGATGCTATTTTGAAAAAATATCCAGATCATGGAGGTATACTTTATTGATAATTGCTATTGCATGCTTAGCTTTAACTTTCTCATCTTGAATAGTTTTATTTATTATATGTTTGAGAAACACAAAACACCTATGACCTATGGTTTTTTTTTCTTAACATAAGTTCTTCTCTTTCCATCTCTTAATTATTATGTTTCTTTGGGCACTTTTCTTATTATTTGTCTGTTCCCCCTTCTGGTTGATAGAAACTTTATCGATGAAGGGTTTGACATTAAATTGCATGGATCGTAAATCTGAAGCATATGAACTGGTTCGCCAAGGATTGAAGGTATGCTGCTTTTGGTTTTGTACGACCTATCAATCTTTCAACATTTTATTTATCTGATGCTCCATGCCTAATTTTTGCTCTGCTGCAGAATGACCTTAAGAGTCATGTTTGCTGGCATGTTTATGGTCTTCTCTATCGGTCGGACAGAGAATACAGGGAAGCAATCAAGTGCTATCGAAATGCACTGAGAATAGATCCTGACAATATTGAAATCTTACGTGATCTATCTCTCTTACAGGTAACACATCAAATTATTTTGCTTCTATTTACTAACAAATGTTTCGCAATGACATTTTACCATCACATTAATAATACCACACACTTCATGGATTCTTCTAAGATGTACTTATTTCTTACGAGTGATGTGATTTTATTTACTTCTCATCCACAGGCTCAAATGCGAGATTTATCTGGCTTTGTTGAGACGCGACAACAACTTCTGACTCTCAAGTCAAATCATCGCATGAACTGGATTGGCTTTGCTGTTTCACATCATTTGAACTCTAAGTATGTTACTAGTTTACATATAATTTAATGGCTTTTTTTTTTCTAGTGATGATTGCTTGAGCCACCTTTATATTAAATGGTAGCCATGAACCATATTTTGTTTGCCAAAATTTCTGTTGTTTAATTGATTCTTTTGAGATGATATATTATGAGATTATTTACAAGTTTTTTATTGATACATATTACACATTGGGTAGTAAGGGACCTAAGATAAGGGAAATATGGGATAGAAAAGATCAACCCAAAATATCAATTACACCTTCGTCACCTCTCCTTTCTTTATATTGCAATGGGACCCACAGAGATGTTATTTGAATTTTTCAGTACAAATGGCTGTTGACTGAAGAGTGTTAGATGTATAACTATTCACAGGGCTTCACTATTATGAATTCAACTTTAGGGAGAGTTGGTTCATGACATTCTCATATTTACGATTCATGGTGTCTACTATGTTTGGTATATATATCTATAATAAAATTGTTAATCAAATAGCAATTTGGCAAGCCAATTTCCTACTTTATGAATCACAAGATTCATGACATTTTTAAACATAGCATATAATGCATTTTCTACACTTCGTTAACTTGTTTAAAATGTGAAATCGTAACATTCGAAACCAAATAACTCATCATGCACCCAAAGGCTAAAATATTAGACTCTAAAGTTGATTAGGATTGTTATGCAGTCTAACTAGTGTAGTCGTTGAAAATTTAAATATATTAAAGTTTTCTAAAAAGTTATATGAAGAATTATCTACCTCAAATTATTTAAGATTTATTTTATTTTAATGATGGATCATTAAGCATAACAATTTTCAGGTAGTAATTATATCACACCAGTCTCATATTCTACCCGTTGCAAACATGTTATTATATGCAAGGTTTATTGAGATAATGATCAATATTAGAGCTTTCTTTTGTTATTTTTCATGTTTATAAGGTTAATGACAGTTAGGGCACACATTTTCCAACTGAACGGAACATTTACACAAATTTTATGTTAGTCATATTTATATAGACCAAATATGTAACTTACACATTGTTATTTGTGATTGTAATATGAACATTAGTAATTTGAAACATTTTAATTGTTATACCCTATGATCCATTATTCAAATAAAACAAATCTTAGATAATTTCTGGTAGATACCTTCTTTCAGAAATTTAGTTAACTTTATATATTAAAAATTCAAAGATTTTATAGTTTTGTTCTACAGATAACAACTGGATACTATAGTGGTCAAACTAAGGGGAAAAACTATTTTCTAATGCATTTTTTTTCGGCTTTTCTGTTCCATTTTTTATATACAGAAATGGTGAATAGAAAGGTGCAAGTGCCTCTTTTTTTTTTTCATTCTATCCTGCCAGTATCCTGGCCTTGGTATCATCGATGCTGCTGTTGAAATGGCATTTTTTGAAAATTTTATTTGGTTATTTGTGTTACTGAACTTCAATTCAAATATGAAACAGTGCGTCAAAAGCTATTGAAATTCTGGAAGCATATGAAGGGACATTAGAAGATGATTATCCTCCAGAAAATGAACGGATTGAGCATGGTGAAATGCTTTTATATAAGGTTTTTCCTCTGGCTATTGTCTTCAGTTTTTTCTTGTTGATTGCATAATGCCTATTTTACATTTTTTTTATTGTTCCATGTAACATTTGTCACAATTAGATTTTGCTATAACATTACAGAATTTTGAATTGCCTTTTATCATTTGTGAGATTTAGTAAATGCTGGTGATAGCCTTATGCACCGTGGTCACTATAAAATGAACCTTTCTCAGCTGACTCTAGTCTAGTTATTTTTGTTTTAATGTTATCATTCTGCTGTTTCTTGTGCATGTTTAGGGATTATGGATATGAAGTCTTTCACATTGTTCAAATTTCAGCATTAAATATTACCCTGATTTTCTGCATAAAACATCTTTGTCCAGGTCTCGTTGTTGGAGGAATGTGGATTTTTTGAGAGAGCTTTTGAGGAGTTGCAGAAGAAGGAGACAAAGATTGTACGAGTTTTATTTACTGAAATAATTTGAGAATGAACTTTGAAAGGCATGATTTTGTTACTTTTTTCGGATTATATCTTTTCAGATTGATAAGCTTGGATATAAAGAACAAGAGGTTTCACTGTTAGTCAAGCTTGGTCGCTTAGAAGAAGGCGAGAAATTGTACCAGACATTGCTTTCCATGAATCCAGACAATTATAGGTGAACTTTCTGGCTACTATTTATAGGTTTGCATGTCTAGATATATTTCTTCTTTATGTTCTTCCACTGTTATTGTTTCCTTTTTGCATTAGTCAAACATGTAATATGATAACTTTATCTCAAATGCATTAACTTTTTATGTTGTTCATGTATATGATTTTGTCTTTGATAATGCTCATATACATGTATATGATTTTGTCTTTGATAATGCTCATTTGTGGAAGCAAATCAACAGACAAAAGTTTCACGTTTCATTTTGCTATTCAGCTGCTTTAAACATCTCTGAAGTGTTTTGGGTTATAGTGTCATTTAAATAATATGATGCAAAATAATTGTATGATAATTCCTTTCCTGTTGGTCTGTATTTTTTCTGTCCGTTGTCTTACTGATTCATAGAATGACAAGTAATTATCTGTGCTTCATGTTGATACTCAGGTATTATGAAGGCCTTCAACAATGCGTAGGATTATATTCCGCAGATGGCCATTTTTCTCCTGATGAAATAGATCGATTAGATACCTTGTACAAAACACTTGGGCAGCAATTTAAGTGGTCATCTGCTGTTAAGGTAGTGCGGTCAATTCTTGTATTGCATTACATATACTTTTAGTTTAATAAATAGTCTGCCTTAATCATCATGCATAACAATCATCACTTTAGTAATTCAGCGCCTTTCCTAATTATTTGGAATGAAATAAATCTGTTATTATTATTTTTGTCAGAGAATACCACTAGATTTTCTTCAAGGTGATAGGTTTCGAGAAGCAGCTGATAGTTATATTAGACCTCTTCTAACTAAGGTATACACAAAGCCTCTTTGGTATTATGTTCTGCTCAGTTACCTAGCTTCAAAATTAAACTGTGATTTTGTTCCGTTTCTAGGGAGTTCCATCTCTTTTCTCGGATCTTTCTTCTTTATACAATCACCCTGGGAAGGTTAGTTTTATTATAAATTTGTATTTAAATATTTTGGCTTGTCTTATTATTGCATTGTATATTTTGGTGGTAGAAAATACTGTTTCTGATTTTGTGTATTCTGATTTTTTCCCCAGGCAGACATTTTGGAACAAATTATTCTTGAGTTAGAGAATTCTATTAGGGCAACTGGTCAATACCCTGGGAGGTAACACAATTAAGAATTATAATTACGGTGTTCATGTGTGGTTCAAGGGAAAGCTGCATGCTTTTTCTCTCTTTTTTTTCACGAGATCAAATTTAGTGCTTATGTTAATATATCATGTGAGACGTCTCTCTGAATTCATTATCCCCTCACAAATTTTAATTTCAATTTTTTATGCAAAATCAATAGTGTGTTTTACTTTGGAAGGATTAGCCGAGTTTTGCATTAATGATATTATGTTTTTTTTATACTTAAATTCCCCTAGGTTGCATTAATGATATTATGTTTTTTTATACTTAAATTCCCCTAGGTTGGCTTGCTGACTACTACAAATCAGAAATGTTAATTACTGAGCTATTAAACATCAGCGAAGAACATTGATAAGTGCATCATCTAAATTATTTTAAAGAATATTTGAAAATATTTCAAATTCTAATTATAAGATATAACGAACATATTGCGCGGATATGGGCTGAGTTAGTTCTTTAGTACTCATACCTGCGCTGCGCTCATCCATAGATTTGTGAGTAGTTCCTCAGTGCAGGTCCCTGACCCATTTAATAGGTAAAACCCGATTTATTTTGGATAAATATTTGTGGGCACCCGTTGAGTTTGGCTTCAATTCTGTCTCTATTAGCCATCCCTCCCAGGATGGGAAAAATTATGCATGAGTTATGTACATTTATATACCCATGGTCATGGGTTGGACAAACTAAGGTGCCGAAGTAGCTATTTTTGTAAATGACTATCTGAATTATGCTTGTTTAGTTACCGAAAAATGAAACTGGAAAAGTGGTTTTACATGCCATTAATATAATGTAGACTTCGTTCCCAATAAATGCACTTTCTGAAAATCTCATAGCCACACTCTTAAATGAAACAACAACAGTTCTGACCCTATAGTTTTTGGTGAAAGAAATTTTTTCAGAAAAAAGAAATAAATAATGCAAGTCTAGGGGGAGAAATAGTCAAATTGGCTAAAAAATAAAAAGTTGCTATAAGTCTACACGGAGGAATAAGAGCCCATGAAAATACTATCCGGTTGCAATACTATAGCCAAGACCTATAGTTGATAATGAAATTTAGATGCTGTTGCACTTCTATCTTGTGCTGGATCACTAACCATCAACTATCTTGTATACAGAGTAGAAAAAGAGCCCCCATCAACTTTTATGTGGACTTTGTTCTTGTTGGCTCAGGTTTTTGACTATTTTTGGGGATTTTTTAAAATACTTTTTGTTTGGGTTCCTACATTTTCTTTTTGTTTTTCTTATTCAGTAAAATTTTATTGGTGCAGCATTATGACAGGCGGGGTCAATATGAAATCGCACTTTCTAAAATCAATGAGGCTATAGAACATACACCTACTGTCATTGATCTATATTCTGCCAAGGTTTATTTATACCTAGCTTTCTAATTATTTCAGAAATATTTCCTTCCTACATATCATCCTGCTATAATTGTCTGTTTGTGTATATATATGTATATCTTTATATTCCAGTCAACAAAATATTTTAATTAAAGGACACTTTTCTCTATGGTTTTCTTAATTATCTTTGGCAAGTGTAAATAGCTTAAGTAATTTATAGAGACCTGCTACACTAGGAAGTGCAGTTACTGTGAAATATTACATTTTGATATGCATTTCTTTTATTTTCTTTTCTTTGGGCTAAACTTTTTAGACAAGTTAGCATTTACTAAAAATAGCAAACACAAATATGAAAAAAATATCATGTCTGATCCAACAAATCAATTTGCAAGTATTGAAAATGAACTTTACATTAGAAAGCTATTTGATTCTGTTTTTGTTAAATATGATATCTAATATATCATAGAAACTACTCTGATGCCATGTAATGAATGCGCCAAGAGTCTGAGCTTTTTTAAGCTTAAACAGTGGTTTTAAGGTTGAATAAAGTTGTACAGGTTTATTAAAGACTACTTTGTTGTATTTTTATGAACAAGAAAAGGGTGGCAGGTTGAATGATTACATTAGAGTATGTTTCATATCAAAGAGTGAAAATGAGTTGATGCAGTTGACATTAGTGATGATGGTAATTTGCTCTGACAGTAAAGCATACTGAAAAACTGTTGAATAATCATTGCATGTTTTTTAATACAGAGTCGGATACTGAAGCATGCTGGTGATTTGGCTGCTGCTGCTGCATTGGCAGATGAAGCTAGATGTATGGATCTTGGCGATCGTTATGTTAATAGTGATTGTGTGAAGCGCATGCTGCAGGCTGATCAGGTTTTTCTATCTATCTCATTGAATTTCATTCTAGCTTCAGTTTTATAACTCGGGTTGCTTTTTCTGTTTGCCTATTTTTGACATTTTTATTGTCTATCCCTTGATATCTAGATGGTTTTGGCCGAAAAAACTGCTGTGCTATTCACAAAAGATGGGGATCAACACAACAACCTCCATGACATGCAGTGCATGTGGTATGTCTTTAATGATGTATAGCATTCTGTATGCCTTTGTAATGTTAGGGTTTCATTATGTGTAACTCTGATTGTATCATCTATCTTTGGAAGGTATGAGCTTGCCTCTGCTGAAAGCCATTTCCGCCAAGGGGATCTTGGACTGTCTCTCAAAAAATTCTTAGCAGTGGAGAAGCATTATGCAGATATTACTGAAGACCAATTTGATTTTCATTCATACTGCTTAAGGAAAATGACGTTGCGTACGTATGTGGAAATGCTTCAATTTCAAGACAGATTGCATTCACATGCATATTTTCGTAAAGCGGCTGCAGGAGCTATCAGGTGAATGTTCGTTGTATTTAATTTGATTGGTTTACTGTATGAGTTGTTTTATATGCTAGTTAGTATTATGCAGTGTTTTATGGGTTATGTTCATTCATCTCATGGTACACATGGGTTGCAAATTGCATCTTGAACCTGAACAGCAAGTTTCCTCCCAATTGGTTTGGTCATTAACCAATTGTCTCAAAAGCTTAAGCTGTTTAATTGAAGACACAAATGTCTTTATCTTATATTTTTTAACATGTCTTCTTAAGCAAAAGGCCTTCGAATTTGAATTACAGACAATGCTTTGGTCTACTTACCATGTGTAGAAATTCAACTTCTTACTCCTTACTGGGATAAAACTTAGACCACTTGATCACTTAAAGGCTTTGATATCATTTCATGAACTAATTATTCAATAATTGGAGTTTATCAAGTGAATATATCCCTCCTCATATCAAGAGTTTTCTTATTTTTTGCATAACATTTGGTGTGTGTGCTTTCACAATTTTATGGCTTAAAACAACATCATTTTGGGACTTCCATAACAGTCCAGTTTAAATTTTTGTATAAACAAGTGTACTTTCTTTCTAATCTTGTGGATATAATATAATGCTTTCTGCTGCAGATGTTATATAAAATTGCACGATTCTCCTCCAAAGTCATCTGACGAGGAGGATAGTGAAATGTCTAAGTTGCTTCCTGCTCAGAAAAAGAAATTAAGGCAAAAACAGAGAAAGGCAGAAGCGAGAGCTAAAAAAGTATTAATAATCTATGTACCTTTTATTGAATTTCTTGCTGCCGAAGTATTCATGGTACTGATTTATTTCCTTTATAGGAGGCAGAAGAGAAAAATGAAGAATCAAGTGCTAGTGGTATATCAAAGTCTGGGAAACGTCATACAAAACCCGTAGATCCAGATCCTCGGGGCGAAAAGTTGTTGCAGGTTAAATTTCAGTATACATATTGCCATTAACGTTCTTATATTTGCATTCCATATCCAACATGGAGACCTGTTTTAAATTTCACAATCATACAAAATCAAACTTTCCACTGTAAATTCTCCTGGAAGATGAGTAAGACCTGTTAAGAACCAATTCTCCCAAAATTTTGCACTTAGTAAATCAGGCTTTCTTTTTTCGCTAACATAACATGGCTCCTTATGCAATGCTCATGCACACTCTACCTTAAGTGCATATTACGGACAATGCTCATGCACATTCTACCTTAAGTGCATATTACGGACAATGCTCATGCACACTCTACCTTAAGTGCATATTACGGACAATGCTCATGCACACTCTACCTTAAGCTGAGCTTTTTTTCCATTTAGGATTGGGGGCAATAATGACTAGGACTTGTTCATAGCATCTCTGATACCATGTTAAGCTCTTGTTAAGATCCATAATTGACTTTATATATATATGTGTGTGTATATACATACATACACACACAACATTCAGTTCAGATACTATTCTGAGAAAAATTGCTTGTACTTGGCTGTTTTGTCATAACTAAAATTTTAAGACGTAACATCAATGTAGTTGATTAAAGTATTTAGTTTTTCAAATACTAAGACTGATATTATCCCTTCTCGTGCAATTGTGTCCTACGTAGGTTGAAGATCCATTGTTGGAAGCCACAAAATACTTGAAATTGCTGCAGAAGAATTCACCTGATTCTTTGGAGACTCACTTGCTCTCCTTTGAATTATACATGAGAAAACAGAAGATTTTGCTAGCCTTCCAGGTATTAATCTGTTAATTAGAGGTGCCCATATTTTGTTCCAGCATCTTATTCCTGGCTTATAGTAATTCATTAAGGTGGCTTTCCTAGACATTAAAGCTAAAAACTTCAAGGGGCTCTTTGTTGTTATTTTATACTCATTTTGCCAGTTTAGAATGTATGCCGGTCATTCAGGTATTGTTCTTTATCTTTCTATTTGTAGGCTTTAAAGCAATTGCTGAGGTTGGATGCTGAACACCCTGATTGTCATCGCTGCTTGGTATGTTTTCTTCTGAAGAACAATTGAATATATGTTACTGGAGTTAGAAAGTATAGGTTGTTTATGTTTTACCAGCATCAAGAATCAAGATATTACAGAATATCTGCTGTCTAATGTCCTACCACTGCCACGCCATCTTTTTAAATTTTTTATATTTAGAAGGTGACAAATGGGGTACTAAAAAAATCATACTCGAATTTGGAACAATCCTCTTGTCACTTCCCATCTTTTTTGTCTTATTGTTTAGAATAAATTGTTCTCTATTTGTGACTTTGTTCCTCTCTCCACCAAGGATATGAATTATCTTTCCATGGTCATTCATTTCTAAGTCTATATGTTACAGATTAAATTCTTCCATAAAGTGGGATCCATGAATACTCCCGTGACTGATGGTGAGAAACTCGTTTGGAGTGTTTTAGAAGCTGAGCGCCAAACTATAAGGTTCTATAGTGTGCTACTGTTTACATTTGTTCATTTATATTGTCTTTCAGTGTGATCAATCATATTTACAGTTTTTTAGATTAATTCATGATTTAATGCCTGCCATAACTTCAACAATTTTAACTTTCTCCTTTATTCATTGTAAGCAGTCAGCTGCATGGAAAATCTTTACTCGAGGCAAATAATCTTTTCCTAGAAAAACATGAAGGTTTATACTCTGTCATGAACATTTTTCCGTGAATTTGGGATTCATGTTTTGATTTTGATTTTGAAGGTTTCTTGTGTTTTTTTCCCCATCTTGCAGGTTCTTTGATGCATAGAGCTGCTGTTGGAGAAATGGTGTACATTTTAGATCCCAATAGAAGATCTGAGGCTGTCAAGTTGATTGAAGGGTCAACAAATAACCTTGTGTCAAGGTACGATGTTCTTACAGCATCTTTTGCTTCATCGTGCTGTGAAAGCACCTACTTGGTATATTCCGCCTGTCTGTCTGTCTTCAAACTTGAATGACACTGGCATGTGATGCAAAACTGTTGATTTGGATCAGTAAGGTTTTATATATCATCGTTTGATTATGGATCAGCTTTCTGATCTCGTTTTGATGACTAGATGTGGTACTGAGCTGTCCTTTTCACACGAATCCCCCAACCAACAATGAGTGAAACGTAATGGGAGAGTTTCATTCTCACATAGATCCGAAATATATGCCAGATAGTTTTAGAGAATGACTGTAGGTGAGATAATTAAGTTTTTGGAGATGAAGACAAATGTGAAGAGTCAGTTTTCCACTCTTAATTGCTAAATAAGAGTCCGCCGGAAAATGGGTAATAAATACTAGATCAAATAAACTACAAACTAGTGAGAAATATCTATGTCAAGAAAATAGAAAATTGATTTAAACTGAAGCAAATGAAATATTCAAACATATTGAACATAGCTTATTCTAGAATTCTTGGGTTTTGATGTGTTTATAGATTTTTTCTCACCTTTATAACTTTTCTGGCCTGGATTCAAGTTTAGCTTTCTAATATGTCTAATGGTAATATTAAGCATGCAATATTTTCTCTAATAGAAATGGCGCACTTGGACCAATCCCGGAGTGGAAACTTAAAGATTGTATTGCAGTTCATAAACTTCTTGGATCAGTTCTTGAGGATCAGGATGCTGCATTGAGTAAGTATCATTAGGACTTATTTATGTTCCTTTAATATTGAGGGTCTACGTTACATTTTAGGATTAACAAATCAGTAATTGCTGTAAGGGAGAACTAAATTTTTTTTAGAAAAGAACAAAGAAATATTTGCTACAAGCATTATTAACGTTATTTTTCTCAAAATTAGAATTGTTGATATACTTTTACCTGTCCTGTCCTGTATGTTAACTTTGTTATGTATCACAAGAATCTCCCAATTTTTCAATAATAATTCATCTATGGAAATCTTGTGCCTTACCATTTGGAAGGGAAAAAACCTTCCATGTTTTACAAATTTAAAAATGGTAAATTTGTTTGCAGGATGGAAAGTGCGCTGTGCCGAGTTTTTCCCATACTCTACATACTTTGAGGGAAGTCAAAGCTCTGCCTCACCCAACTCTGCTCTCAGTCAAATATGCAAGGCCGCCGTAAATGGTACTTCTAGCCATTCACCGGGTGATAACGTTGTGGAACATGTTGCATCAAACGGCAAACTTGACACATTTAAAGATCTCACTATCTGACAGTAAAGTTCCGACTTCCCAGCAAGGGTCACTCTGAGTATTGGTGCAGGTTATATCAAATTTTGGGAACAAGTCGAAAGATATATTTTCCTTGCCAAGTTCTCCCTCTAAACTGATTTGTATTCCTTTTGAAAATGTGTATAATTTAATCTCTTAGGGTTGGATTTTTTATTGATCACCCTTTTTTCCCGAGGGATGTTGAAGAGCAGGGTCAATGGACATGGAGTTGCATCATAGTCCAAGGTAGCAGGGAGAGCTACTGAAATTTTAAGTTTCTGGTCCTGCATGAGGCCCAGTATACATCAGAGAGCATGTTGTACTTTTCCATCTGTTGGCTTCTTAATCATGTAAAAATATTTAACCATGTGAAAATTTTGGCTTAGAAATGGTACATTAATTTATGTGAAAACCGTTGGTTGAGTTCTAGCATGTTTGGGACATTGTAATGAGTTATGGTAAAATAAAGACTTCTTTCCATTTTTGGCACCCAAATATCACATTGTGTTTATGTGATTTTAGTTCCTTACTTTTTTTGAGTAATTTGGGTCCCCCTTGTTTTTTCTTTTTCATTTGCAAATTAGTATTACTTCTTTCCAATTTCTCTCAATTTTTGGCAGATGTGGCTAAGGTAAATACTATGGCAGTCAACCATTATTTTCATGTTGCATTTCTTTTAAATAAACCTAATAAAATGATAATATGAAGGCACAAATAATTTTCTAGAATTGAAATCTTCAGATCCTAAACTTAACATGTATTCTACGCCATTTCTTCTCATACTCGTCCATTATTTTTTCTGTTAATTTTCCACTTCAAAAATTTGAATCATGGGAGATGCTATTGAATGTGTTCTCCCGCAACTTGTACAACAGGATGCTGCAATATAAGTTTGGTGTGGGAAATTAGAAGACGAAATCTTGTAAACTCTAAATTTGAATTTAAAACAGAAGTAACGTGTAAATAAGAGTTACCAGAAGGCCATTTATTTTCTTTCAATTTTTGGCAAGGGAAAGTCAATGGTCATAACTGCTCAAAAAGTGAAACATGAAAATCACTAGGGACAATTAATTTTGGCAATCTATTATTCAAGTACGTAGTTCAATTAGCTGCTCTATTTCAAAGTAAGTTATAGTTAGTTAGATTAAATTATTATGGCAGTTAGAAATTGGTTGTAGTTAGTTTAGAGTTTGTTTAGAATTCAATAAATTTTTAACTCGGTTGTAGTTGGTTTAAAGTTTGTTTAGAATTCAATAAATTTTTAACTCTCCTAAGTTCAATTAGCTGCTCTATTTCAAAGTAAGTTATAGTTAGTTAGATTAAATAATTATGGCAGTTAGAAATTGGTTGTAGTTAGTTTAGAGTTTGTTTAGAATTCAATAAATTTTTAACTCTCCTATATATTGGATGCTAGGTGAATTGTAAATCCAAGCTTTGAATGAATGAAAAGATGAATATGAACATATCTTAGTTTCAACATCATCATCGATCCTATCTTTCGCTTGCTAATCCTTTTTTAGTCAAGCTTTGAATGAATGAAAAGATGAATATGAACATATCTTAGTTTCAACATCATCATCGATCCTATCTTTCGCTTGCTAATCCTTTTTTAGTCAAGCTTTGAATGAATGAAAAGATCAATATGAACATATCTTAGTTTCAACATCATCATCGATCCTATCTTTCGCTTGCTAATCCTTTTTTAGTCAAGCTTTGAATGAATGAAAAGATCAATATGAACATATCTTAGTTTCAACATCATCATCGATCCTATCTTTCGCTTGCTAATCCTTTTTTAGTGTCTTCTTCTATATAGTTTCTGTTGAAGCCTTCATCAACGGAAGTTGTTGATGAATCGTCGTCCCCTGCGTCAAAGAACAGGCCCACTTCGCAAGTTACAAATTCTCCATTTGGTAGCTTGCCATCTTCAACCTCTTTTGGAGCAAAGTTTTCTATAAAATTGCATGCTAACAACTACTTGCTTCATAACCAATAAGTTGAAGGTGTGATCCTAACGCATGAGCTCTATGATTATGTTGTCAATCCGAAGATCCTTATGTTTAAAACATTTGAAGATCACCTTAGCAACATCATTTTATAGGAGTATGGGACTTGGATAGTCCAAGATCATGCTCTTTTTACGTGGTTGCTTTCGACAGTTTTAGAAATTATGCTATCACATCTTCTCATGTGAAAATGATAGTATGAAGTGTGTGACAAAGTTCATAAACACTTCATTGCAATCATGAAAGCTCTGATCAAAGCTATTTTTTTGGGTCCAAACTTAGTATCGTGGAGCTCCAAAAAGCAATCTTTAGTTGTTAGGTCTAGTGATGAACTTGAGTATCAGGAACTTGCACGCACTACTTGTGAACTTATGTGGTTAAAATTTCTCTTATCTTAATTATGCATTCCTTCTTCCCTCCCACTTTACTATGTGACAACCTCAGTGTTGTTCATTTATCATACAAATGTGTTATGCATTGTGGCAAAAAGCACATTGAGATGGACATTCATTTTGTTAGAGATAACGTTTACACTCACTAGGCATTTAGGCTTTAGAGCCTTTCGAGATCTTAGAGTTAAGCTCATAGTTGGTTTGTAATCACCTTGTGCTTGAGGAAAAATATTACAAGTATTAATTTTTGCAATCTATTAGTCTAGTACTCAATTCAGTTAGTTGTTCTTATTTCAAGGTTATGGTCAGTTGTTATGATAGTTAGTCGTTAGTTTGATTAAGATATTATGATAGTTAGAAGTCAACCAACTTTTAACTCATATTGGATACTAAATCAATTGTAGAAGTCAACTAACTTTTAACTCTCTTATATATTGGATGTTAGATCGATTGTAGAAGTCAACCAACTTCTAACTCTCTTATATATTAGAAGCTGGATCAGTTGTAAATCAAAGCTTTGAATAAATACAAAATAATTATGAGATTCACATTAGCATATCTTAGCTTCTAACACGTAGAAAAAATAAGTTAATTGAAGAATTGTAGAATATTGATGAGAAACATTTTAATTTATCATTGATGAGGACTTTGAGAATGTGTGTGTTTTTTATTAGCTTCTTTTAAATACTAATCTGATCTACAAACCAATAATATCATGACTCAATGATAAGGAGAAATGTTATTTTGACATCGTATATAAATAAAGTATACATATAATTTTGTTTTTTAACTAGAATTCTCTCCTTCTATATGTCACGTCAATAATTATAAATGATGTATTTTTATAGGGTGTTAAAATATATTATCTATTTCAGTGTTAAAATAACACTACTCAAAGGATAATAAGTGTTTCATTCTTGCAAAAAGTTATCGCAAACTTATTTTCTAACAAAAACAATTTTAGCTTTGTATGACACCACTAATTACATTGTAATATTTTATAACAAATTATTATAAATTAAAACGAAAATTTAAAAATTATTTGTCCGCTAGTTAGAAATCTAGTTTATATTGAAAACTAGGGGCATACTCGTGCGTTCGCACGAGTACTGTTCTGTTACGCGCATTTGTTTCTAAAATATGATAAAAATAGAAGAAAAAAATTGCTTAATCAAAAGAATTTATTATTTTTAAATGAAATTAAAGAATATTTTTATTTATATTTGGATCATAAATAATATTTATATATTTTTTCAATATTATTTATGTTTTGACATAAAAATATTTAAATTAAAAATTTATTTTTCCCGTGTTTGAATTGATACATTATTTAAAATATATTTACTTTTTTCTTTAATTATAAAAAAAAATATAATCATCCATAGGAGTTGCACAAATTCTTGTCTGAATACTCGTGTTTGTACGGATACTAGTGTATTACGCGGATTTATTTCTAAAATATAATAAGAATGAAATAATATAAAGACAAAATTATTTAACCAAAAGAGTTTATTTTTTTTTTAAAAAAAAACAACATATTTTTTATGAAAAACGCATTACTTACGCAGTGGTACTGGTATAAAAATATTTGAGAGGGCAATTGTCAATGAACTATAATAAAACGTTCATATTACTAAAATATGGAGAAGAAAATTTAAAATTTTAAATATGCACAAGTATCAAATTTAGACATAATAATTTTAATGATCACAAAAAATAGTATAATTTGTAATGATCACAAAAAATAGGATAATATATTAATTGCGTTGATAACTCATTTTAAGCAAAAATAAAGGTTATTATTATTATTATTATTATTATTATTATTATTATTATTATTATTATTATTATTATTATTATTATTATTATTATTATATTTTAAGTATAAAGGTTAAAATATTATTATTTTTTTGAGTAATATTTCAAAATTTCTATTATATTAATTTTAGTGATTTCTATAATTACTCTTTTAATCTTTATCATTATCAGAATTTTGTTTATATCTTTGATTTTTCTACTAATAATTAGTTTTTGTATATTTATATTGTTTATTTTTACATGGTTAATTTATTTCTTTTAGGTTAAAAATTATTTATAAAAAATTTCAAATTGACATTTCTTTAAGTAAAATAATAGAAAAAAATTCAAGATAAACACAAATAAGAATTTTTTCACAAATATAACAATTAAAAAAAATATTAATGCTTTAAATAAAAAATAAATAAATAAATTTTGATTTTGTCTTTTTGTAATGATTTTTAAGATACAATCCTCATTCTAACAATGCATTAAATTAAATATCAAATCTTATATTTTATTATAGCTTAATATCTTTCAATACTTATTAAATTTTGTTTATTGTCACTTTATTAAAAAGAAGTATATAAAGGTAATATTAATAATAATAATAATAATAATAATAATAATAATAATAATAATAATAATAATAATAATTCAAAGGTATTGAATAATTTTTTATCTTGCAACTTTTGTTGGAATTAGACTCTCAAACCTTTGAGTAATTCCTTATCGTTAAAGATGACAATGAAGAAAATAAGAACAAAAGTAGGATTAGGGTTTGCGAAAATTAAAAGAGAAGAAGAAAGTATTTTCTGCAGAGTTTCTCTCTGCCCACAAACTGTGGAAATTCTGCTATTCACTTGCAACTGCAACTTCTGTGAATACACATTACTGACTTGATTACAAATAATGAGGGCTACCCCCTATTTATAGATTTAGGTTAGCTTTCTCCATAAGTCAAAGCCCAAAACTATAAAAGCCCAAAATACCTATTTTGGAGCTAAATCAAATCTAATCTATTTTAAATCTAAATCAAATCTATCTAGATTTAAAAACAAACTTATGTGCAACAAACTGTTACACACTTCGACACACCTTGTGTTCGAGCAACAACCTGCTTCGACACAAAGAATTACAAATTAACACACCACCTAATTCATTGTGTCTAAGCTATATACATTCATCATAGCTCTTAGTCTTCTGAATATTTCAACCATCACTCCCTTCGTCATGATATCTGCAGTCTGATTCTAAGTTCTGCAGTGTTCCAAATTCATCTTCCCTTTAGCTACCTGCTCTCGAAGATAATGGAACCTCATTTCGATGTGCTTGCTTCGACCGTGTGCTATCGGGTTCTTCGCCAGATTGATAGCTGACATGTTGTCGATCTTCATGGTAATTGCTCCATGATCTTTACCTGTTATCTCTTCGACCAAGTTCACCATCCATGTTGCTTGACATGCACAAAGAGAAGCACCTATGTACTCTGCTTCACATGATGATAATGCCACTACTGGTTCCTTTCTCGAACTCCAAGCAACTGGCGCACCACCTAGTATAAACACATAACCAGCTGTGGATTTTCGATCCTCAACATCACTACACCAACTGGAGTCGGTGTACCCCACTAATTTGCATTCTTTTCCCTTATCAGCTGCAGGAAACAGAATTCCATAGTCGAGAGTTCCTTTCAGATACCTCAGTATCCTCTTCTTCGCTGCTAGGTGTGATACCTTTGGCTTCTGCATGAATCTACTTATCATACCTACACTGTATGCTAAGTCAGGTCTTGTGTGACAAAGGTATCTCAATGACCCAATAAGTCTTCTGTATTGGGTTGGGTCGACATCCTCTTCATCTGGGTTCTTCGACAGTTGCAATCTTGTTTCAGCAGGTGTCGAATTCGAATTGCATTCTTCCATATCAAATCTCTTGAGAATTTCACTTGCATATCTTCTTTGGTGTATCATCAAACCTCTAATACTCTTGTAGAATTCGATGCCAAGGAAGTATGAAATTTCGCCCAAATCTGACATTTCAAATTCCTTGCTGAGATCACCTTTGAAGCCTTCGATCTCTTTCTTGCAACTACCTGTTATCAACAAGTCATCGACATAGAGACATAGTATAAGCAATTCACTCTTGCTTCTTCTTACATATACCCCATGTTCAGTTGTGCACTTCACAAATTCTTTCTCCCTTAGGAAATTGTCGATCTTCTTATTCCAAGCTCTTGGAGCTTGCTTCAGTCCATACAGGGCTTTATGTAGCCTGTACACTTTTCTCTCTTCGCCATGTTTCACAAACCCAACTGGTTGTGCAACATAGACTTCTTCTTCCAAGGGTTCATTCAGGAATGCACATTTAACGTCCATCTGACACATGTGCCAATTGTTCATGTTCGCCAGACCAACACCCAACCTGATCGTTTCGATCCTGGCAACAGGTGCAAAGACCTCATCGAAGTCAATTCCTTCCTTCTGAAGAAATCCTTTCGCCACAAGTCTTGCCTTGTGTCGAGTCACTTCACCTTTGAGATTACACTTCACCTTGTATACCCACTTCACATCAATTGCCTTCTTGCCTTGAGGTAATTCGACAAGTGACCAAGTATTGTTGTCTTCGATGGACTTCAATTCTTCATTCATAGCTTTCACCCACTTCGAATCTTTCAATGCCTCAGTTGCATTGACAGGTTCGACATCTGCGTAGAAAGCATAATGTACCAGCTCACCTTCATCATTGACTACATCATCTGATGTAATCACACATTCTTGCAACCTTGCAGGCATGTGTCTTGTTCTCTGAGGTCTGCCTGGGCCTGCATCACCTCTGACTTCTTCTTGTCGAACTTCTTCTCTTTCGACTTCAGTAGCTGGTTCGTCATAAATATTCTCACTGAATCCTTCTTGACATTTTCAGTCCAATCCCATTCTTTAAGCTCATCTATGATCACGTCCCTACTTATCACTACTTGCTTGTTCACTGGGTCGAACAACTTGTATCCTCCAGTCGAATGATATCCTATAAGAATCATTTGACTCGACTTATCATCAAGTTTTCTTCTTAACTGATCTGGCACATGTCTATGTGCTATAGATCCAAATACCTTCAGATGACTCAAGCTAGGCTTCACACCAGACCAACATTCTTCTTGAGTAATTCCTTCTAGCTTCTTTGTCGGACATCTGTTTAGAATGTATGTTGCAGTCGACACTGCTTCTCCCCAAAATTCTTTAGGTAAATGCTTGACTTTCAACATACTTATCACCATATTCATGATGGTTCGATTCTTCCTTTCTGCAGTTCCAGTCTGCTGTGGAGTGTAGGGTGGCCCCACCTCATGCACAATCCCTTCTTTCTCATATAACATGTCGAAGTCTTTCGAAACATATTCTCCACCACTATCAGTTCTCAAAACCTTGAGCTTTCGACCACTTTGTCTTTCGACCATAGATTTGAACTTGACAAATACCTCGATCACTTCACTTTTCTTCTTGATCAGGTAAGTCCATAGTTTTCGACTGAAATCATCTATGAATGTAACAAAGTATTTGTTACCTCCATTCGAATCCACCTGGATTGGTCCACATACATCAGAGTATATGACATCAAGGATTGCCTTCGACTTGCTTCCTGCATCCTTGTTGAAGTTATTCTTGTGTTGCTTTGCCTGCACACATTCTTCACACACTTCTCTTGGAATTTCGATTTCTGGTAACCCTGAAACCATATTTCTTCTTTTCAACTCTCTGATGTCATTGAAATTGAGATGGCCTAGTCGATAGTGCCATATCCATTCATCTCTGCTAGCTGCAGTTGCAAGACACTCGTGCTCCATCACATTGAGTTCGATCTTGAAGGTTCTATTCTGTGACATAGGAGCCTTCAAGATTAACCTCCCACTTGCATCGACAACTCTCATCATCTTGTCTTCGATCGAAACTTTGTAATTCTTTTCGACCAACTGCCCAATGCTGAGTAAGTTGCTCTTCATGCCTGGTATGTACAACACATTGGAAATTACTAACCTCTTTCCATCTTTCCTCGTAATCATTACATCACCAATACCTTCAGCTACTAGAGTATTGTCATTTGCAAATTTCACCATGTTCTTTATTGAGGGTTTTATGTTGACAAACCAATCTTTTCTTCCAGACATATGCGATGAGCATCCTGAATCCAAGTACCATTGATCCTTGAATTTATTTTCATCTTTTGTTGTGACCATCAGAAACATCTCTTCTTCTTCTTGTTTTGCAAGCTTTGCATCACTTTCTTGACTTTTATTCTTTTCTGGACAAGCTGTCGAATAGTGACCATACTTCTGACAGTTGAAACATTGAATGTGACTCTTGTCAGGCTTTCGACCACCACCTCTTCCTCTACCTGCAGCACCACCTCTTTGGTTGCCTTGGTAAGAGGGCTTTCTTTGATTCGACCAATTTCCTTCTTGCTGATTTCGACCAGTCGAATTGTTGTAGCCACCTCTACCTTTATTTCCTGTCCAGCTTCCTTTGTCTTTCTTTTCGTTTGCTGACTGAGCCTGCAGAGCCACATCGCTCTTCGACTTGCCCGCAGCTCTTTCAGCCATTCTTTGTTCATGAGATTCAAGCGTCCCTTGAAGCTCTTCTTTTGTCAACTTCGACAAGTCCTTCGACTCTTCTATGGCTACCACGATGTGGTCGAACTTAGGGGATAACGACCTCAAGATCTTTGAAACAACAGCTCTTGTTGTTAATACTTCTCCACATGTCTTGAT